>NC_054486.1:64572618-64875649 GCF_017639515.1 Carcharodon carcharias
GCAGCTCCATCAATATTCAAGAATCTCAACATCATCCAGAACAAAGCAGCCCCTTTGTTTATTACCTCATCCACCACCTCCAACATCCCCTTCCTCCACCGCTGACTCCCAGCGGCTGCAGTGTGTAGCTGCCGCAGTGCATCTACAAGGTACATTGCAGCAACTCTCCAAGGCTGCTTTGACAGCAGCTTCCAAACCCGTGACATCTGCCACCTAGAAAGCCAAGCAGATGCATATATCGCCGTTCCTTCACTGTCACTGGGTCAAAATCCTTGACATCCTTCCCAAACAGCACTATGGGTGCACCTACACCACATGGACTGCAGCAGTTCCAGAAGGCAGCTCACCACCACTTTCTCAAGGGTATTTAGGAATGGGCAATAAAAATGCTGGCCTAACCAGCGATGCCTACACCCCATAAAAGATTAAAAACAATCATCTCTGCATCTACCCTGTCAAGCCTCCCTCAGAATCTTATATGTTTCAATAAGATCACCTCTCAATTGTCTAAACTCCAAGGCCCAAATTGTTCAAACTTTCCATAGGACAATACATTCATCCCAGGAATCAGTGAAGCTTCTCTGAACTGCATTGAATGCAAGTATATCCTTCCTTAAATAAGGAGACCAAAACAGTACACAGTACTCTAGGTATGGTCTCACCAATGTCCTGTACAATTTAACAAACCTCCTTACTTCTGTACTCCATCCAACTTGCAATAGAGGCTAACATCCTCTATCCATGCTCACATAGTACCCCCAACACCATGAGCTTTTATCTTGTGCAGATGGCAAGGTCAGGAATTCAGGTTGTTGCAATCAGGTGAGGTGAGGTGGAATGGCTACCCATGTTTTCCCACTCCCCATTTGACTGCAAAACGTTTTTTAAAAGGAAATGCTTGCCAATTTGGTGAATATTCAACTGTTTAAGTAATATGATTTTAAAAGACACACACAGGCAGGTTTTCTTGAGTTTTTAGGAAGAAAAGAGATAGTATTTATGGAACTTAAAGTTAAAGGCATATGAGTCTTGTGGATTGATGACTTGGATAGTTTCAGGTTAAGCTCAGTGGTCCCTCTGGATCTGGCACTGAGCCCCTTTATATATTTTGATGAACAATTTATCTTTTTGTCTGGAGATAGCAGCTGCTGGGTTGATTTTTTAAATCTTTGTCTGTAGCACATGGATAGTCAAACAGCAGACAGGGCTCAAATTTGCAAGTTGGATAGGGAGAGAGAAGGAAACTGAAACAGGGGTCTTGCCACTTTGGCTCCTTCCCTGCTTCTGCCTGATCTGGAGAAAACAGTTTCTTAAAACATAAAAGCGGGTTAGCTGGCTTGTTATATGATCCTCTCTCTCCGACTGACCAGTGACCAAAATATGGTTTTAGTTAGTGGATTCTGGGTGTAACTTGATTAGATTATGGTTGGGTGAATTCCTCTCTCAGCCAAAGCCTTTTGTCTGAAGTAATTACATCTAATACTTGTTCCTCACCCAGTTGATGTACTGCAAATGGTTCAGGAGATGTGGCTAATTCACATTTTTCTCAGGTTGAGGCGTTCCTGCAGATAGGTTTGTTCCATTTTATGGCTTTGGAGTTTGGCACAGTGATGCAAATGTTCAGCCTCTTAGAAATTGTGATTTCAAGTTGCTGGAATGCTACCTCAGTCTTTAAAATTCAGCCAGCAAATACATAGTCATTGTCAATATAAAGCATGACTTTGCAACAGGGTACAGGAGCTTAAAAGGAGGAAGAAGGTTAAGGAAGACAGAAGGCCAGACATATCAGAGGAGAGCAGGAAAGGTGAGTTGATTTCTGGCAGATTAATCTTTTCTTTCTCCTCTTTTATGCAGGGTCACCAAGGTCGATTTGGAATTCATTGAAAAGACCTAGCTCAGAAAAAAGGAGATTGAAACTTGACCTGCTCCACTTCCCTTGTATGTATGGCTCAGTTGCACACTGGACAACACTTCCACTAGCTAATCTATCAGGGGAGGGCAAACAACAATTAATGTTTCTTATACTAGTAGCATCATCCAGTCAACTTCAAAAGTTTAATCCCTTTGTTTCGGTGAACTGATAAATTTGCCTCCAATTAATGAATAAAGAGAGCTTCCCAGGAAACAGATACAGATTGTCTTTCTGTAAACCTTCAGCAATGATGTCATGCTGGTTGATTCTCTTGCCTGAGAAATATACTTTTCACTGAAGGTTGGCATCTGCATTAAGAAACTCTGCTGGCACAAAAGCTGTCAAAAACATAATTAAAAACCCATGTAACATTAAAACTACGTATATATCTTGTAAATGAAAACAGGTTTCAAGGTCGTAATCTAATCTCTGGTTTTTCATGAGGTCACCTGAACCTCTCGATTAGATTACTTCCTTGTAATCATTCCCAGCTCTTCATTGTTCTCTACAATTACACCCCATGGGAAACACAGGACAGCTTTATAATGACTAAATAACAGGATCGGATATAACTCAGGTGACAAACGTGGAAAATAGCTTCATTTTACATGCTCTATGGTTGGTATTTGATAACATCACAGCCACCAGCCACTCTATTGGAAAATGGCACTAACCCTTGAAGAATTAATCGTGTGAGCTGGGGAAGCACCAAGAAGTAATAAATACCCTAGCTTTGATCATCTCTGGGCAGGGAGGACACCTGATAAGATACCAAGCTGCCCCTACCTGAGACTTCTGTCACCAAGGTTTGTCAGTCAGGGGGGCGGTGGTGCCAGAGCTGCATCAAGAATTTTCAGGGCCATGGATATCAAGAACATTCATGCCCGCCCCCCTGTAAAATCCACTTCCTTGAGCACAACCCTCCCAATTCGTTAAAATACAAATGTGTAAAGAATGAACAAAAAAATAGGCCTGAAGGATATTTACACACTGCATTAAAAATAAACCATATCTTATCACAATATACTATACTTAAATGAAACTGCTTAATTTTGTCACACACAATATTGCTGCTGTTTCTGTTATTAATAAAAACATCTTGCTGCTGTTAAATTCCGATTGTTGTGAGAGGTGGCCAGTGTTATTTGCTGCATGGTGTGTTTTTTATTTTCTCTCTGCCGGTATTATTTTGGGCTTTATCATTTAATGTTGCATTGAGATTTATTTATCATCTTTGGTAAAAGTAACAATGCTTGTGTGGATGTTTCTCATCATGAACTCTTTGGGAATGATGCAAAAGTATGTGTGGATGTAAGGCTCATGGATGACAAAAATAAGTCGCAGGCAGATCCAGATGGGACAGAGAAACTGATCCAGGTCTGGCAGATGTATTTTAATATAGATAAAGGTAGCATAATGCAGTGTGATGCACTTTGGTGGGGGAATTCCAACAATGTGAATCCCATGCAGGGCTGTGTGTTCCAGCATGGTAAGCAGGAGAAGGATCTAGAGTTATAATCAGTGCATGATTACACTTGGTGCAAATAAAATGTTAAATTGCAACCACTGTGTTTCAGAGCTGTCCTTCGATGTCATGCTCTTGTCTCTGCTAAAGAGATTCATGTTTTATATGCAGATTTGGGGCCACATGTTCTACTATTTAAGTTTATCAAAATCAAAGGAAAACTCACTATAAACTAAGATTAATTATAAGATTAATAAACAGTTGAAAATATGCCACCATGGCTGTGTTTTAAAGTATAAAAAATACACTGCTGCTGTGATAAATGCAAAATAAAAAAAAAGGGAACCATTATCTGGGTACGACAGTTACTGAAAGATATCATGCATGTGGGTGCTGTTCTGAGGAAACAACAAAACTTGTACAAGTTCTGATGGCTTTGAGGGTAAATACTCCCCTTTGCTGTGGTACTGAGCCATTCAAATCAGGCAGCTCACAGATTCAGTTCCTGGTCTGGGATTAATTTGCTGATCTCAGCTCAGGGTAAGGATGCAGTGGTTGGGTGTTATAATTAGTCTCAACAGTTTTAGGGAGGGATAAGAGGGGAAAAATATCGGGCAGGGTTCCTGCTCCTAATCACTGTTCATTTAGCACAGCTGAAGTGCACATGTGACGAGGACAGGATCTGACTCATTCTGGTTCCTCTTGCAGTCAAATAGTTTACTGACATTCGGGGGTGACTTTAAACCCCATGGACAGCAGGGGTGAGCGAGGAGTTATCGGGGGAAGGCGTTAAAATTTTGAAAATGAAGGTTGGTGGGTGGGCAATTAACTTGTCCTCTGGATCCCTAACTTAATTATTTTAATCATACTATGTACCTCAGATTTTAGCCATGTTTCAGATTTAACACATGCATGCTGTTTGCTACACCTCAGGAGACACATCAGCTAAAGCAGCGAGGTGTGAGAATGGAAGGATCCAACAGGTTAGCACTTTCCCAGCACTGCTTGTGAGCCAGGAAGAGCAGGAATGCATCCCCCAGCCCTCCAGGCAAATCTCTTAACCACTGCCTCACAGCCCAACCCCAACAATTGCACTCTTATAATCATGACACACCGCAACCTCTCTGAACCCTGGCCCGCTTCTCCAGCCCTGGACCAAATGTACCCTCTATCATCTGAAAGATTTGCGGTGTCCATGACCCTGCCACCTTACACTCCTTCCTCTCCACTTCCTGTCTACAGCCTGGTGCTGCAGGCCTTCCTCTCTAACAGCCAGCCAACCTCTTAATCTGAAATAAAAACAAAAAATGCTGGAAATACTCAGCAGCTCAGGCAGCATCTGTAGAGAGAGAAACAGAGTTCAGGGGCTGAATTACACCACCACGCATGGATTCCCACCCTCCAGTTAAAAAGTCAGGGGGAGCCCACCAAGGGGTATACCATCCCGCAGAAGGACTGGAAACAGAATTCCTGTCCCTCAGGGAGAGGAAGTCCCACCTCAGAGAGTTCATGGCCAACCAAAGGCCAACAACTCTTCAGCACTTCAGGCGTGCAGCACTGGGTCATTTTAGTATGTTTGGGGGGGGGGGTTGGCATGGGTGCCAAGCTGATAGGCCCTGGCAAGGGGTCTGAGGTGGTGAGGTGGTGGGTTGGGGGGTGGGGGGGGCAAGGAGTTGGAGTTTGAGAAGCCATGGGGGAAGAGCAACCTGAGGGGATATCACCTTGAGAGGGGCCTTTCCAATGAGCCCAAGGGGCCAGTTAAGAGGGTCGCCCTCTGCCCGCCGGATGCCGGGATGGCTGCTTGACATGGCCCTCTTCCACCGCCCACCGGTAGCGGCAATATGAAGCCCTTAAGTGGGCATTAACAGCCAACCCACACTGCTAGTAAAATTGTAGTGCAGGCAGGAGCAAGCAGGAAAGTGGCAGGCAGGCTGTTTGCTGGAATTAACGAGCTCCCCCAGCCTTCAAACCTGTTGGTGGGGGAGCGTAGATCCAATCCAATGTTTCCACTCGATGACCTTTTGTCAAAACTGTAAAATGTAAGAAAGGTAACAGGTTTAAAGTGGGTACTGTAGTATAAGGGTCAGGTATTTACAGGGTTAATGTGGGACTGAATACAGTACCGCCCACACAGTGATGTAAAAAGGCACATGACCTAGACCTAGTGTCAGTGTGGTGTTGGCCAGAGATATGTTAAGACTTAGACATGGAAATAGCTCCTTGCCTGTACCCTTTACTGTACATATGTGCATAGTTACAAGTAGTTAATAAAGACGTTCTGTTAACATACGGAAGACTACGAAGACTTCTTTGACAGACACGTCCTGTAACCAACATTCTGTAGCCAACAACATTACAACAGGCACAAAGGCAGGGAAAAAGGAAGTTGAAAACAAAAGGAAGGTCTCTTATAGGATGGAAGGCAGAGAGATTCAATGGTCAAAGGGATGGTGGTGCAAGGCAAGAGGAGAGGGTAATGGGACAAATAAAAGTTGTGTCTAGAGGAAGGGTAAATTGGAATTCTCAAATCATTACCAACAGCAGCCATCCAAAAAAATGGGGGCAGAGGTTATAAACTTTTTTTTAACCCAGTCCATAGAAAGAGGGCATCGCTTGTCTCAAACAGGAAGCTAGTAAACAAAATTAGAGCACATGGGATTGGGGGGGATTTACTGACATGGATTGAGGACTGGTTAATGGTCAGTAAACAGAGAATAGGGATGAATGAGTCATTCTCAGGTTGAGATTACCCATTTTGGCAGGAGGAATGGAGGTGCAGAGTATGTCTTAAATGGTGAGAGATTGAGAAGTGTTGATGTCCAAAGGGGCCTGGTGTCCTTGGTCATAAGTCACTATAAACTAACATGCAGGTTCAGCAAGCAATTAGGAAGGCAAATGGTCTTTATCACAAGAGGATTTGAGTACAGGAGTAAAGATGTCTTGCTTCAATTGTATAGAACCTCGGTGAGACAGCACCCAAAATATTGTGCACAGTTTTGGTCTCCTTATTTAAGGAAGGATACATTTGCCATACAGGGAGTGCACTGGAGATTCACCAGACTAATTCCTGGGACGACAAGAATGTGGAGACTGGCCTGCATTCTCTTGAGTTTAAAAGAATGAGAGGTGATCTCAATGAAACATACAAAATTCATAAGGGTAGGCAGGGTAGACGCAGAAAGGATGTTTGCCCTGGCTGGGGGGCCTAGAACAAGGGTATACAGTCTCAGAATAAGATGCAAGTCATTCAGGACTGAAATGGGAAGGAATTTCTTCACTCGGAGGGTAGTGAGTCTTTGGAATTCTCCACCCCAGAGAGCTGTGGAAGCTCAGTCATTGAGTACATTCAAGACAGAGATCCATAGATTTCTAAATACTAATGACATTAAGGGATATGGGGATAGCGCAGGAAAATAGTATTGAGGTGGATGATTAGCCATGATCTAGTTAAATGGTGGAGCAGGCTCAAGAGGCTGAATAGCCTATTCCTGTTCCTATGTTCCTCTCTTGGCAAAGCCAGCATTTAATGCCTATCCATGATGCCCTTGAGAAAGTGATGGTGAGCCACCTTCTTAAAAGGATGCAGAAATTGTTGAAGTCAATGTTGAGTCCAGAAGGCTGTAAAATTCCCTGTAATAGATGAGCTGCTGTTCCTTGAGCTTCGATCGAGTTTCACTAGAACTGTGTCAGAGGCCAAAGACAGAGAGGTCAGAGTGGGTTTGGAATAGAAACTTAAAATGATAGACAACTGGAAGCTTGGGTCACGTTTACAAACTGAACAGAGGTGTTCCACAAAGTGATCACCCAATCAGCACTTGGTCTCCTCAATATGGAAGAGACTTCATTGTGAACAGAGAATACAGTCTGTTAAATTGAAAGAAGTGCAAGTAAATCAATGTTTCAGCTGGAGGGCTGTTGGAGTTCTGGATGGTGGGAAGGGAGGAGGTAAAAGGGCAGGTTCTGCATCTCCTGCACTTGCAGGGGGAGGTGCTGTAGGAAGGGAAGAGGGCAATGAGATTATATGTGGAGTGTCACAGAGGTAATTGTCCCTTCAGAAAAGGGAGGGGGAGACACGTTTGTTAGTGACATCATGCTGGAGGTAGCAGAATTGGTAGATGATGATCTGTTGAATGTGGAGGCTGATGGCATGGAAGGTGAGACCAAGAGGTGACTCATGTGATTCATGTGAAAGAGTGGAAGGGTACAAGCAGAAATGCAGAAATGATACGGACACAGCTGAGGGCCCTGTCAATGATTGTGGGAGAAATTCTCGGTTCAGAATAAAGAATGGTATATTGGGAGCACTGGTGTGAAAGGTAGCATCATCAAAACAGATTGTGACAGAGATGAAGAAGCTGAAAGGATGGAATAGAGTCTTTACAGGAAATGTGATGGGGAGGAAATGTAGTCAAGTTAGCTGTGAAAGTCAGTGGCTTTACGGTGAATACTGGTTGATAGCCTAACTTCAGAAATGGAAACAAAGAAACGGAAGACTGGAATAGTCAGAGATGGATGGTGTGATGGTGCCAAAATTTCCCAGTTCAGAGTGAGAGTACGGAACAGCACTGATACAGTCATCAAAGTACCAGAGAAAGAGGTAAGAGAGGGGACCCACGTAAGGACTGGAACAAAGAATGTTGCCTAAGCAGCTCACCAGCGTGATATCAAAGGCAATTAGAGATGGACAACAAATGCTGGTCTTGTCAGTAATGCTCACATTCCATGAAAGAATTTGCAACTATCTTCAGTACGAGCGGATAATCTAGCTTGGCCTCCTCCTGAGGTCCCCAGCATCATGGATGCCACTGCTCAGCCAATTCAATTCACTCCACATGATATCAAAAAACGGCTAAAGGAACTGGATGCTGCAAAGGCTATGGGCCCTGACAACATCCCACAATAGTACTGATGTGCTCCAGAATATGCTGCGCCACTAACCAAGCTGTTCCAGTACAGCTACAACACTGGCATCTATCCTGCAATGTGGAAAATTGCCCAGGTATGTCCTGTTCACAAAATCTGGACAAATCCAATCCAGCAATTACTGTCCCATCAGATTCCTCTCGATCATCAGCAAAATGATGGAAGGTATCATCAACAGTGATATCAAATGGCGCTTATACAGCAATAACTTGCTAACTGATGCTCAGTTTAGGTTCTGCCAGGGCCACTCAGCTCCTGGCCTCATTACAGCCTTGGACAAAAGAGCAGAACTCCAGAGGTGAGGTGAGAGTGATTGCCCTTGACATCAAGACAGCATTTGACAGAATGTGACACCAAGGAGCCCTGACAAAATGGAAGTCAATGAGAATCAGGAGGAAACTCTACACTGGTTGGAATCATACCCAACACAAAGGAAGATCATTGGGGTTGTTGGAGGCCAATCATCTCAGTTCCAGGGCGTCACTGCAGGAGCTCCTCTGGGTAGTGTCCTAGGCCCAACCATCTTCAGCTGCTTCATCAATGACCTTCCTTCCATCATAAGGTCAGAAATGGGGACTTTCACTGATGATTGTACAATGTTCAGCACCATTCACAAATCCTCAGATACCAAAGCACTCCATGTCCAAATGCAGAAAGACCCAGACAATATCCAGGTTTGGCCTGGTAGGTGGCAAATAACTTATGTGCCTCACAAGTGCCAGGCAATGCCCATCTCCAACAAGAGAGAAACTAACCATTTCCCCATGATTTTGAATGGCATTACCATCATTGAATCCCCCAGAATCAACATCCTGGGGATTACCATTGGTCAGAAACTGACCCGGACTAGCCATATAAATACTGTGGCTAATAGAGCAGGTCAGAGGCTGGGAATTCTGAGGTGAGTATCCCCAAAGCCTGTTCACCATCTACAAGGTACAATTGTGATGGAATACTCTCCACTCGGGGATGAATGCAGCTCCAACAAAATTCAAGAAGCTTGACACCATCCAGGATAAAGCAGCCCGCTTGATTGGCATCCAGCACACAATTCAGCAACTTAAACGTACACTCCCTCCATCACCAAACACAGTGGGAGTCGTGTGTACCACTAAAAGATGCACTGCAACAACTCCTCAAGGCTTCTTCCAAACCCACAACCTCTACCAGTAGATGAATAAGAGCAGCAGATGCATGGCAACACCACCACCTGCAAGTCCTTTCCAAGCCTCACATGGGAACTATATTGCCATTCCTTCACTTTCGCAAGATCAAAATCCTGAAACTCTCTTCCCAGCGTGACTACAGGTGTGTGTATATTGCATCAGATGGATTACGCTAGTTCAAGAAGGTGGCTCACTACCACCTTCTCAAGGGCAATTAGGGATGGGCAACAGATGCTGGCCTAGCCAGCAATGCCCACATCCTGGGAAAGGATAAAAATATTAAAAATTCAATGAAGAAGCAGGCAGACAGTTTCCAATAGAACACCTTTTATTTGGAGGAAGTGAATGGAGTCAAAGGAAAAGTTGTTCAACTTAAACGTTCACTCCCTCCATCACCAAACACAGTGGCAGTTGTGTGTACCATCTAAAAGATGCACTGCAGCAACTCATCAAAGCTTCTTCCAAATCCACAACCTCTACCAGTAGATGGACAAGAGCAGCAGATGCATGGCAACACCTCCACCTGCAAGTCCAGGTGAAGGAGGATGGTAATGGATGGCAATTGGTTGGGCCACCAGTCAAGGAAAAGCAGAGAGCTCTCAGATCATCCTGATGGGTGAGGAGGCTATGGAGAGATTGGATATCCATGGTGAAAAGGAGACAGTTGGGCATAGGAAAGTGGAAACTGTCAACCTGGCAGAGGTCATTTGAAGAATCAAGGATGTAGGTGGGAAGAGACTATACAAGGGGAGAAAAAAAGAACCAAGTTAAGAAGAAACCCCTTCCATGGAGGAAGAACAGACTAAACTAATGGGTCTACCAGGCAGTCCTGTTTACCGATCATTGAAAGGAAGTTGAAGCAGACTGTTTGCAGTTGGGGGACCATAGGAGGCAGTGGAGGGAAGAAATTCAGAAGAGATGAGGCCAGTGACTGTCCAGGAAATGATGGCTTGATAAATGATTGTGTCATAGCCCAGGGAGAGGTAGGAGGACATGTCAGAGAATTGGCATTTAGTCTCCAAGATAGAGGTGGGTTCACCAAACAAAAACATGGCCACCTCTTAATCTGGCTGACTGTGGCCAGGATAAGACTTTAAATCAGACCCTGTCATTAAGTTCTGTAGGACCTTCGCAAAACCCGTATTTCCTGTTTTCCTAGCCATTCCGCCTACCCCTGCTCCCTTCCTGCCACTCTGGGAATATTGGATTTCTGATCTTTCTGTCTTTTTGGATTCACATGTGTAGGATCATCCCTTCGGCTAGCTGCCAGTGTCCATATAGTACTCCAGCTAGAGTCAAAGCCTTTAGCAGAGATGGGAAGGAAAAGGGAAAATTGAGGGGAAAATAATAATAGTGCTGAGTTGCATGTTCATTAAAAAGTCATGGATTTTGAATGGAATAATGAGATTTATTTTTTAAAGATCATAACCACATCTTGGGACAAAACACTAGCTTCCTTTTTCCTGAATCTTTGCTCATCAAATTACTGACCAAACCACAATGTCAATGTACATTCCATGGGTTTCTTATTATGGAAACAGTAACTTTGCACAACTCTTAGTGGAATTTGCTCTTTCACATTTTTTTCTGATTGTACCCATTAGTTCCATATTGCTCCCAGACTTTTTCCATTCACTGGCTTGAATTTGGTAGTCCATTGAAAAGCCTACTGCAGGAACTATTCATTACCGAAGCAATGAACCATGTCAGTTCATTTGCCTCACATAGGACGTTTTTTTTTACTTCGTATGCTTGCACTTTTAACTTTTCACATTACAGCGATGAAGTTGCAAAGCAAAATTAAAGAGTCGAAAGGAATGGAATGTATTTAACTAGGCCATGTTTAACCAACGTGGTATTACTTTATTTTCTTAATCTCTTTCGAGAATTAAAAGGTGCACCTATACTTTACTTCAAGTATAGTGAGTTTATCCAAACTTCTCTTTAGATATAACAGTGGACATCTATCTATATTGTAATGGGTAACTGTGTATCAATCAGATGTTGCTAGTTGTGTTTCAAGGTGTAAGAACACATGGGTGCTGTAACAGATGTAAAATAAAATAGAAAAAATACCTAGGCCATCAGAGCAATAACCTTTTATTGTACTTTGAAAAAAATAATCTTGGCACTTTTGTGTAGAATTTTGTTTGGTATGTCACAGCACAGACCAATCAGCACATAAACTAAAACCAACCTAATGGGACCCTTCTTATGTTGGGAGAGAATGGGACCAGGCTTATCTATAAAAACCTGAGTGGTGGAAAAAACTTGCCAACACTCATTGACGAAGCTCACACATGAAGTCATATTAGTGGTGCCCACGTACAGAACCTCAACAATAGCCAGAGCCTTCAGGAAAAGAAAGAGAAAGTTGGTGCAAAAAGTGCAGAGAAATAGCTTTGGACTCCCCAAGATTTATATATTATCTAAAATATTACAGATATTTCTCATGCTCAGTGCACGTCTGAAAAATACTTTGGGGTGTACATTGCTGTGTATTTGATTGCAGAACCGGAACAGAAGATGGTAATTTGTGTTCTGCAGCATTATTATCATGGTCCTCGATTAAAGTCACTTAAATTACTAACATTAGGAATATTTTCTAACTTATGATTGGCCTTTTTTGTCATGAAGTGAATATATAATTATAGGTAGCTGGCAGTGAGTTACATGATCGGAATTTGAGCAGCTGTAATGACATCATAAACTGCAGCAGCAAAGCTCAAGCAGTTTATGAAATTGAACAGAGTCTGAGATTGAATTACTGCCTTAAATTCATATTAAAGCTCCCTGGAGGCTTATATAGTAAAGGTGCTTGTTTCAAATTCAGGTCTGCTTTAGATTCTTTCTCAGGTTCAGTGGTTCTACAAGAGGTATGAGCATCTTCCCTTTTTGGGAGTTGATTCATACTGCTCCAAACTTGCCCGTTCGCTGGTGTGAGCTAGGGATGTAAAAATTCTATCCTCGTGTGACCTATGCCAGATACTTGAGTCAATTATATAGGTACTGCTTCAGTCTCTCTTGAGGATCAAGGAAACACTCAATGAATATATACACTGCCATTATGATCAGATTCACTTAATTCAAATAACGCAGCTTATCTTCACATAATAATACAACATTAAGAACATGCCACACCAACAGTGGGTTGTCTTATTTGATTTAAACAAGGTGACTTTGATCTGTTCCTTTGGCATTTCTAACCTTTTAGTTTCAGTGAAAGATCTCACAGCTTTCTCCCTAAAAATCTGGCTGCCTGTGCAGGTTTGCGTTTCAAACACAATGGGCAGAATTTTGCCCTTGATGGGCGGGCGGGCCCCACCAGCTCGGTGGCGGGCAGGCAGCCGATCGCCACAGCTGAAGTGGGCCCCACCGCCATTTTGAGTGGGCAGGCCAATTATGGACCGCTCAGCTATCTCAGGGACAGCACTGAAAGTTTTATAAACTTAAAAAATAGAAAAATAAAAAATTATTAACATGTCCCCCTCATGTAACAATGCCACACGAGATGGGACATGTTAATAAATATCATATAAAGTTTATTTAAGTTTTTTAAAACAGACATGAAACCTCATCCCATCAGTGGATGAGGTTTCATGTGTCATCAGAAGCCCGCTGGGGCTCCTGGCCTGCCCGCCAGCCTTAAGGTTGGACAGGCAGGGCCTTTAATTGGCTTAATTATTCTGTCAATGGCCTCAATTGGTCATTGACAGGTCAGCGGGCGGACAGCTGATCACGCAGCACCCCCGCCTCCCGCCTTCCTGAATATTTAAATGGGGTGGGATGACATCGGGGGTTCCTCCCGACATCATCCCGCGTCATTTTCATGTCAGCGAGCGGGCCCCGCCCCCAACTCGCCGACGGAAAAATTCTGGCCTATGTCCCATTCTGTCTCATCTGCCAAATAAGAGATCAGAGACTTTCTAATAAAATGGAAATATGGTGTTTATCGATTACCAAGGCAGGCTAATTAATTGCTTGTTATTTACAGTCAATGGCAAGAAGCCTGAAAGCTACCTCATTGCCTGTCCTTCAGGTCTCCCTTTCCCTCTTCTTCCTGCTCCTCCTCTCCCAGCCTTCTTTTCTGAATTTCTTCCTTTTCCTTTCATCTTCCAGCAGCATCAGCTGTAGCTCAGATAGTAGTGCTTTTGCCTCTGAATTACCAAATTCCAGCTTCAAATCCCACACTAGGGCTTGAGAACAAAAATCAAGGCTCGTAGTTGCATACGGTACTGAGGGAGAGCTGCGTTGCTGGAGGTGCTGTATTTTGAATGATACATTAAACCCATCTGGTCATTATCACAATGCTGTTTGTGGGAGTTTGCCATGTATAAATTGGCTACTGTGTTTCCTACATTACAGCAGCAGTTACATTTCAGAAGTACATCTTTGGCTGTAAAGTGCTTTGAGATGTCCAATGGTTGTGAATAGAATTATATAAATGTAAACCTTTCTTTTTCTTCCTCCCCCCTCCCCTGCACAGCCCCTTCTTTCCCATCTCCCTTGTCATCCCCTACCTTCACCTCCCTCTTCTTCCTTCCCTCTCCCAAACTCATCTCTCATCTCTCTCCTTCATTTCAACCTCTCTGGCTTGGAATTCAGGAATTATGCTCCCTCCAGTATAGCTCTAAGGGTGATAGGCACCTACAAGCCTTCCCACCAGTCCATAGGGAAGGCACAAAGGCACTTGGACTACTCATGAAAACCATTATGTGCGATAAATTCAAGTCTAAAGCGTTGAAGAAAATCTCGCCATGACAGTCATATTCTACCATGTAAGGAACATATATTGAATAAGAGACTTCTGCAAAAATCTAGTGGAGCTACCATTTATGGAGCTCCAAGAATCGGGTTACACACTCTATAATACATGTGAAACCAACCAGATAAACCACCATCAAGAAACCGCCATTACAACAGGGCTCAGCAAGAGGAAAGGTTGCAGTCAATCATTCTCAGCAAAACAATGAAGAAAGATTAAAACCAACACAAACAGGAACCCCAAAGAATAAAGGTAACTCTTACAGCACAACATACAAATCTATTACCATAATTACCAGCAATCGAGGAGTAATTACAAGAAACTAACAATGGCTTTATACATCAGAGGCCTTAAAAATGTTTGAGCAGCTCAAATTGCAATTGTTTGTGATGTAAAGGTTTTGAAAAATTTGAGGAGGAGTTGTAATAATATTGAATCAAAACTTTAGAAGGCAATTTTAACAGAGAATGGAATTGGTGTGTGCAAGGGCAGAGGCAGACTGGAAATCAGAGCAACATCAGTACAAGGCCCAGCCAATTTTAACAGCAGTGCTCATTATCATATGACTGATTGGCTGGCTAATCAATCACATCAGCAGTGAGTCACCCTTTAACACCATTCTGAGGGTGCTTCCAAAACAGCATATTTAAAGGGCTAATAGGCCATAAAGGGACATTGCATTTATTGAATTGTTTTGAGATCACAGCTTGCTTCTGTGAAATGTTGGAAATCGCTGAAAGAAGGGGAAAAGTTGCCTCCAGGTTCTCAGGATGTTTCCTCTCATGGGGGTATCTAGGACCAGGATCCACAGATCAGAATAAGAGGGCTCTCATTTAATATGGAGATGAGGAGGAATTTCTTCCCTCAGAGGGTCATTAATCTTTGAAATTCTCTACCCCAGAGAGCAATAGAGGCTGGATCATTGAATATATTCAAGAATGAGTTAGACAGATTTTTGACCTACAAAGCAGTCAGGGGTGATGGGGGTCAGGAAAGTGAAGTTGAGGCAATGATCAGATCAGCCATGATCTTGTTGAATGGCAGAGCAGGGTCAAGGCACCAAACTACTGACTCCTGCACCTATTTCTTATGTTCTTTATGTGAGAGCATCACCCCAAGGACAGTGTAGGAAGAGATTCAATTACCTCTCAAGATCAGCAAAAATGAAATAAAATGAGAAATTGTTGAAAATACTTAGCAGGCTAGGCAGCATCTATGGAGAGAGAAGCAGAGTTAATATTTCAGGTCAGCGACCTTTCATTTTCCAGTTCTAATGAAAGGTCATCAATCTGAAATGTTAACTCTGTTTCTCTCTCCACAGATGCTGTCTGGCTTGTTGAGTATGTCCAGATTTCTGTATTTATTTGATATTTCCAGCATCTGCAGAATTTTGTTTTGGTTATCTGGAAGGATGAGTTTGGCTTTTTTTTCTACATCTCCTGCATGCCCCTGGTCACTGTCTCTCCGCACCACTGTCCCCATCTCCAGCATTCAGAGCAGTTACCAAACCTGCATCACATCCCTTATCATAATCACAAGACCATTCTATGACTATATACCATACTGTCACTCCTAACACAAACCCCCTGCTTGCTATCTAAATCGCTTCCATTAATAGCATACCTTCTTACTTGGTGTTGATTGCAGAGCCTGCAAATCCTCTCATGATTCCTTCCTCATTACTCACTAATGTCATGTATTTCCCATTCCTTCTCCTAGCATTTTGATTCTTCTCCCCTTCAGCTTATGCACCACATACACAGGCTCCATACAAACAAATGCCACCTTTGCTGCTCATGATTTTTTCCTTCTCCTTCTGCAGGAGAGGTTTCACACAACACCAAGGAAAAAGAGCCCCTTATCCAGATGGAGCAGGAAACTGGAAATCAGGGGGACATCAAGAGCTGACAGGTCATGAGATAGCAAGCCTGTGGCCTCTATCAGCAGGGTGTCTGCTTATTAAATCCATGCCTTCATGTACCACAAGCAGTTTTAACTTCCGACAACAGTTTGGAGCCTTGAGTTGGAGCCTAGACAACTGGAGGCGCACCACCAATGGTTGAGAAATTAAATTGCGGATGCATATGAGGCCAGAATTATATGAGCGCAGATATCTTGAAGGGTTGTAGGGCTAGAGGAAATTTCAGATATATGGAGGAACGAGGCCATGGAGGCATTTGAAAACAAGGGTGAGAATATTAAAATCAAGAGATTGCTTGACTGGGAGTTAATGTAGGTCAGTGATCACAGGTAATAGGTGAACGGAACTTGGGTACAAGTTAAGACACGGGCAGCAGAGTTTAGGATGAGCTCAAGATTGTGGAGGGTAGACTGGGGGAGACCAGCCAGAAGTGCATTGGAATAGACATGTAACAAAGGCATGAATGAAAGTTTCAGCAGCAGATGAGCTACGACAGGGATGAAGATATGAGGCGTTACAAAAGTAGAAATAGGCAGTTTTAGTTATAGGGCAAATCTGTGATCAGAAGCTCATCTTGGGGGTCAAATATGACACCAATCTTGAGAGCAATCTGGTTTAGTCTCAGACTTTGGTGAGGGAGAGGAACGGAGCAGCAAGAACTTCTTCAGCAACTTCCATAAGAAGAGTAGAATATCTCTCAAGAGGAAACACTATTGGGTACTTCATCCCTCCCAAGTAATGGGGCTGGGGTTGGCACTCTAGGTAGGATAGATAGGAAGTTGAGGGGTCTGCAACTGGACAGCACAATTGAACAGGAGCAGGTAGTGATAGCATGGACGGCCCAAGAGATTATTTATCAGAGGGCGATGTATTCTCTCAGCTCTCCTCTAGAAGGCCAGCAATGTAGACCTCTGGGGCTCCAACCATAAAATAGAAAATGCTTGTGCCACACAAGCAATTATATGAGGTATGGTATGACCTGAAAGTATAAAGGAGTCTACTTCCTGCATGTTTGAAATTCTATCACATGTCATTTCCACTTTGCCATATATCTTGGAGTGTATGGCCACCACACTGCAGCTGTGAACCTCACAGGAGGAGTCTGCATCACCATTTATATCAGCTTTGATGGGAGCTCAAACAACTGTCATCCAGAATCTGGGCCCCAGAAACTGGTGTACCAGATGGATAAATTCGTAGATCTGATGGACAGGGACTGTCAAGATGTGACTGATCTCCCGCAGTCTATTCTCCCTCAGATCAATAGGATTGATGAACCTCAGCTCATTGGGAGTGAGGATAGTGCCACAACACAGACAAGTACTCCCCTCTCTCAGGATGGTAGAATGTCTGCATCATCACCAACCCCTCAATTATGGCATTAAGAAGTTGGCTGGGCCTGACTGCTCTGGAGGAAGTCAAGGATCTAAAATTTGCAGCCATGATCTTGCAGGTTTGAGCTCCCAGCAGTCACCAGTCACAAGGATCTCAAGAGTCCCAATATCATCCATCTGTTTTAGATGAAGTTACATTGTTTCATAGTTTGCCATTGTGAGATTTGAACTTTTGATACTCTTTTGAGTAAACCTGTTTCCATCTGTTTCAGATGAAGTTACATTGTTTCATAGTTTGCCATTGTGAGATTTGAACTCTTGATCTTGGGGTTACCAACCCAGTACCATAACCACTTGGCTATTTCGGCCAAGCACCACCAATCTGTAACTCTTTCGAGTACAAACCTATTTCCATCTGTTTCAGATGAAGTTACATTGTTTCATAGTTTGTCATTATGAAATTTGAACTCTTGATCTTAGGGTTACAAACCCAGTACCATAACCACTTGGCTATTTAGGCCAAGCTCCCAATATCATCCATAGCATCCTATCACCAACTCTGCTGAAATCACTGAAGGTGCACTTCATAAGCATAACAAGGTGATTAAACTTAATTGTAAAAAGGTGTTTCTGTTACCAATTGGGTGATCAAGAAACTGATTATATGTTAAGGTGCACATTCAGATCTTCATCACTTTTTGCACTATGGTTTTCAGGTTTTATAGTGTAGCGTTTTAGTCTGCCATGTTATTCAGACATTGATATAAAAGTTGACTGAATGTTTTCAATGCAAGATTTTGGAAGTGGTGAATGAGATTCCCAGGACTGTTCATGAAGAAGGGCTTGGTATCAGTTTCCATGGGCTAGGTCTGAGCAGTTCTCCTGATGCATGGAGCTATTAGAGTTTGCTGCAGTAATGACAGAGAAACTGTCAACATTCACAACATTAATCTGTTGAAACTGACAGCAACTTCTGGAGCCTGACATCTGCAGAACAATGCAGAAATCCAGAAGTTGCTGTCAGTGATTCTAAGTTTCTCCATTGTGTGCACTATTGAGATTCTCCCAGACAGTATCAATGGAAATCTATTGAATTAATGAGAACTTCCACTTTTACACTGTTAGTCTTGCTGTATGAACTCTAGAAAATATTACACCTTGTTGAATGAGATGTAACTGGGTTTTAAATGGCAAGTGAACTTCATAAATACTGCTAAATGCTCTCAGTGGCCCTGGCAAGCTAACTTTAGATTTGTATAATGTTGAATTTCTCCATTTCAAGAAACATTTGTTTTAAGAGCTCTATAGTCAGCTCAATGATTCTCTTTGTGGGATCATAGCTCAAATTATTGGCTCTCAGCCTCTCAGGCATGGTGAGGTTATGGAGGGTGTCATCAGCCATGTTCATAGAGGGCAAACCTTATAGGCAGTTATTGTTGAACAGGTCGAGTGGAAAAGTGGAGAGATGTTTGATCGCTGAATGACGGGAACTTGGCCAGCAGAATTTAAATCAGGGCCGGGAGTTAAAATATCCTGGGCCTCATTTCTGAATCTGCAGGTGAACTTCTAACTCAAACCATTACACAGCTACTCAAAACTAAACTGGAGTTAAAATTGGACCCAGAGAGTCTTTAAGTTGTCAATATTTATTTCTTTTGTCATAACCTACCATTCATATAGTTTTTCTCGGCTACTCTGAGCTTAAATCAAAAACATCTTAAATGTAGATTTTTGATATATAATGAAAAAACTTTCAAGGATATATGTACAGATGTAAATGTGGAGCACATGGGAGTGGTGCAGTGTCTGAAATTTTGTAAATATGAAGGACCCTGCATTTATTGAATGTGGGAAGCTGTTTGCTGATTTAAAGCTGGTATGTGGTCTCTGTATCTCTATAACTTCTTAGCACGGCATCTTTCATCATAATCTTTGAGTAGAAAGATGAGAATACATGTGGCCACCACATTTATTTTTTTTCAGTCTAAACAGGCTGCATCCTTTCGCACTGATTACAATTTTGTAATTCCAGTCATTACTGAGACTTTAAAAATAATTCTAGTCCTAAACATTAAACCACAAAATCTAAAATGAAGAAGACAGCACAGTGTTCTGATTAGTGTATGAAAGAAAGAGTTTAACTGAAAAAAGGCAAACATGTACCCCAATGCAATGTTATTTTCAATTGTGATACTTTGTACAGTTTTCTGCATGTAAAGCAATTGTATCTTTGTCAAAATTCTATGCTTTTAATAAATTGAGAAACATTACACATTTCATGGCATCGCAGGAGATGTACTGTTTATGAATGTTGGCACTGTTACTGACATTCATTTACAACAGAAATGTAAACCATGAAGCAAATGATTGCTGTAAGCATGCCAAACCCCAGGGTTTATTTCCAGCAGTTGTTGTAGGCAACTGATAAACCACAGAACACATAATACATTAAATAGCACAAAATGGTCAAATACAACCAGGCCAAAGTGAACTCAGCAACAGGAACTGAACTGAGTCTAAATGCAGAATCAATTTCTTATTTTGATGGCTCAGGTTGCAAATGCATTGTACAGTGTGGAACGAAGGTATAAGGACTAGGGTTGTCCAATGTTCCCTCCCTGACGTGTGCTTAGTTAGCTGATGGCAACAGGGACAGTACAATTGCCCTCAGCATCCCAGAGTTTGGAAAGATCAGCCAGGTTTCCACTGTCTGATCTCTATCTAGCCTGGTGACTCCAACAAGGTGCAGGGGCAAATGTCAGGTGGAGACAAAGCCGGGCTCAGCTGAGATGGCCATCTGAAATTGAATGTGCCCAATGTCTATGCTTATACAAGGATAATTGCATTTGGGCAAGGAACCAGAGAGGGATGACAATGTAACCATATCTGAGCAAGTGTAAGACCTTGAAGGAGGGTAATGAAAGAATTTTGTGGTTAAAGAACAAAAGAAAAGCATTAATTGTAATTTGATCATGTGTTGACTAACTGAAATTTGACCTGTTCAAAACGATGTGGGTTAACCATTCTCACGGTAATTCACCAGCACCTCCATAGTGAAAATTTATTTCCAGTGTTGTTTCTTATCACATTTGTAGGCTATAGATGATTCAGTTATACAAAAATCTATTTTTGATATTCTGTTTCTAGTTATCAGTGGCAATAGCCTGTTAGAAAATCATCCATTCAGAACAAGACAGAGTATTCAGTGACACAAATAATGATTCGTGTTATATAACTTCTACCTAAAGCATGCAGGTGATATCATTATAGCATTTTGATGGTGAAACTTTAAAAGCTCTGCTTCTTATTCGTTACATTAGATAGGCCTTCCACAGGCATATTCTGAAGGAAAGCACTAATTTACAGCGGTGCTAACTATTTTAGTAATTTAGTACTTTTTCAAATTATTTATACAGTTAAATTGAATGTTTAAATACCTTAAATCATCAAGAGAGTGATAAAAGTTCCTGGTTAAGTATGCATTTAGCTTCTTGCAAAGTAATGTGTTAATGCCATATAAAATGGACTTTGTGTCCTGGGACTGCATTTTTCAGTGACTACCCAGCTGAATACTGACAGGTTATTCAATTACCCAGTTAATAACACAATATTAAATTTCAGCTCAGTGTTTGCTTTATTATTACAGCAGTTGTCATATTTGCAATATGATGGGAACACCTGAATCACTGGCAATATATGGAGTTCTCTATCAAACCATTATATGACAGGAAGGCAAGTCAATTGATTGGCTATACTAAACAAAAATTGTTCTTAGGTTAATTGACATTTTAAGCATTGGAAGCTTTTCTCCTCCTTAGCCCATGGACACAAAAGCAAACAGTGTCACCATCTTAGTTCATGCCTAGACTGAGGTCAACTAGCAGCACAGATCAGAAATGAAACCTGGTTTTGATATTATTAGCTTGATAGTACACCAGGCAATGCCTTTTTTACATCATTAGGACAACGTGTATTAACTGATTTCTTGATTCTGGGAAACAAATGAAGAATGTTGCAATCCTGTTGTATTTTAGGTTTGATACTGGTAGGGAGGTTTTCCTGGATCTGTGGCCAGGCACACTGGATTTCATAGGCACAAAGAGTTTTAGAAAATTTTGCAGGTCAGAGGGTATTCTAATAAAGAACCCACTCAATTTTTCTTCCATTTAAATTATTGGAAGGAAAATTAGGCAACTTGTTTGGCCACGTTATGAACACAGCTTCTTTGACCATCAAGTCCTAGCATAGGACTCAAACCCAGAGCTTCTGGTTCAGAGGCAGGGACACTACCCACTGTGCCACAAGACCTCATATAAGAAAGAGTCACTGCAACTAGAACTCAAAGTTTATAAAGTTTGGGTAATGTATCTGCTAAGAATCCATCCTGTCTAATATGTTTTTCAGAATGAAGTTGAAGCTAGAGTTAAAAGGCTGCAAACATCTGGAGAAGGATCATTACTAGTAATCGTGAGCCTCTCTGTTAATGCACCCCATGAGAAAGAAGCCAACAGCCTGCATATTTCTGCAAACTGTTCCCAGAAAGAACCAATTTCCTGACTTCCATGTGGTGTCAATAACATAGGCATGAGATGGAGCAATCCTTATGAAATATTAAATCTACTTGCAGGACCAGTATGAGCAAATTCAGACCACCTGTGAGAAGAAGGTTTGTGGTAGGTATAGCATTTGAAACCTTGACCCACATGGTACGTTGAATGACATGACCGAGTCAACTTATTTTAGCTTAGTAATCTACCAGCAATTCTATTAAAGTTTTAAAAAATCATTATGTTGCAGATTTCATTGTAGCTGCAAGGGGTGAACTGAACTACATATTTTGGGAACTTGGTGTGATATGTGGCCAAAGGTCTTGTTATTAATCGACAGAATGAATTTGTACTTCATGGCATTTGAATTAGATCACTCAAGATAATGCCAACAAAAGCAAAGGAATTGTGTCTTGATGTTTTAAAAGATTGAATCAATTCATTTATTGATATTGGAACCAGTAAGTTTAACAAATATGTACACTGCAATACAATATTAACGCAACAGTGCAGCCCTCAAATTATTAAAAACTCCCCACATGGACATTTAATTAGTATTGTGTGGGATGTTTGACATGAGTGGTTGTTAAGATATGAGGCGATGCTTTGTTAATATAGAGGTTTATGACTTTTAAATTGTATTTGCAATGATAAACAGTCAAACATCTGGATTGATCTCCAAAGTTTGATATTAAATGGCTTTAACAGATATACATATAAATTACAAATTTAAATGTGACCAATAAAGTATAAACAACAACTTGCATGTGTATAGCACCTTTGATGTTTGTAAAATGCCCCAAGGTTCTTCAGAGGAATGTTATCAAACAAAATTTGACATTGAGCTAAAGAAGAAGATATTAGGACAGATGATCAAAAGCTTAGTCAAAGAGGTGGGTTTTAAGGAGAGTCTTAAAGAAGGAGCGAGAGGTGGAGAGGTTTAGGGAGGGAATTCCAGAGCTTGTGGCCAAGGCAGCTAACGACATATGGCCACCAATGGTGGAACCATTAAAATCAGAGGTGCACAAGAGGAGGAGACAGGCATCTCAGAGGGCTATAGAGCTGGAAGAAATACAGGGATGGATAGGGATGAAACTATGGAGGAATTTCAAAACAAAAGTGAACATTTTTAAATTGAGGCATTGCCAGATCAGGAGTCAATGCTGGTCAGTAAATACAGGAGTGATGAGTGAAAGGGACTTGGTGCAAGTTATGATACGGCCAGCAGAGTTTTGGATGAGCTCAAGCTTATGTAGGGTGGAAATAGAAATCTGGCCAGGAGAGTCAACATGGGTTTGTGAAAGGTAAATTGTGTTTTACTAATTTATTAGAGTTTTTGAGGAAGTAACAAGCAAGGTGAATAAAAGAGAACCTGTGGATGTGATATACTTGGATTTTCAGAAGGCATTTGATATGGTGCCACATCAAAGGTTACTACATAAGGTAGGATTACATGGTGTAGGGGGTAACATATTAGCATGGATAAAGGGTTGGTTAGCTAACAGGAAGCAGAGAGTAGGGATGAATGGGTCTTTTTCGGGTTGGCAAGCTGTAACAAGTGGAGTGCCACAGGGTTCAGTGCTGGGGCCTTAACTTACAATCTACATCAATGATTTGGGTGAAGGGACCAAATGTATGGTAGCTAAATTTGCCAATGACACCAAGATAGGGAAATATTTGTCAAGGGGAGATAGAGTCTGTAAAGGGATATAGACAGGTTAAGTGAGTGGGCAAAAATTTGGCAGATGGAATATAGTGTGGGAAAATGTGAACTTGTCCATCTTGACAGGAAGAATAGAAAAGCAGTATACTATTTAAATAGAGAAAGATTGCAGAGAGATCTGCGTGCTCTGGTACATGAATCACAAAAAATTAGTATGCAGGTACAGTAAGTGATTAGGAAAGCAAATGGAATGTTGACATTTATTGCTAGAGCAATGGAATATAAAAGTAGGAAAGTTATACTGTAACCGTACAGGGCCTTGGTGAGACCATATCTGGAATACTGCGTACAGTTTTGGTCTCCTTATTTGAAAATTGATATAATAGCATGAGAAGCAGTTCAGCAAAGGTTCACATGACTCATTCCTGGGATGAGGGGCTTATCTTTTGAAGAAAGGTTGAACAGGTTGGGCTTATGCTCATTGGAGTTTAGAAGAATGAAAGGTGATCATATTGAAACATATAGGATCCTGAGTGGATTTGATAGGGTAGATACCAGGAGGATGTTTCCACTTGTGGGAGAGACTAGAACTAGGGGACACAATTTAAGATTAAGAGGTCTAGTTAGTATGTGGAATATTCTCCCCAGAAAGCAGTGTAGGTTGGGTTATTGAATGTATTCAAGACAGAGTTAGACAGATTTTTGCTAGACAAGTGAGTCAAGGGTTATGAGGGGGCAGAATACAAAGTGAAGTTGAGACCACAACCAGGTCAGCCATGGTTTCATTGAATGGCGGAGCAGATTCGAAGGGCTGGATGGCCGGCTCATGCTCCTAAGTTCTATCTTCCTGTGAAAGCATTTATAATGTTAGTTTATAGAATAGACCAAAATAAGATATGATTGAAAGTGTGTTTGCTGATGCTTACCTCCAGTAGAGAAAGTGACAGAGGCAAAATGCCTTCATTTATCTGTTAATTTCTTTATAAAACAAATGTCACTCTAAATCTGGCCTACCACTGAACTGAAATAAATGATAACATCACAGTTATTAAAGATGTGTAGGAAACAAAAAAGAAAAAATGTAGAGTAATGAGAAGTGTCAAATTGTGACAAAGGAGTTTTTTTTATCTAAAAAGCAGGTGCATTGTGATATGTTAACATTTTTATTTGACACTGATTGTGTGAGTGATGTGAAGTTGATGCACTTGACAGAATGTTGGTGCTTTATGGCAGCACTCCAGATGTAATGGCATTTTTGCTTTGAAGCTTCAATCAGCAGGAGTACAGATCTTGCCAAGTAAGAGGAACTAAATCTGGTTACAGTAAGTAAGACTTGTATTCATTTGAAGGCTTATTGCCAAGCTCTACATAGCCAGATCGGAAACCACCAGAGAGGTTTCTTAGAACAACTAAACAATGAAACGTAAGTGAGACTGAAGAACACAATAAAGACAGCATTAATTTTGTCATGCTTAACAAAGGACTTAAATATTGAAATTTAGCAAAGACAAAATTTATTCAAAGTCTGTCTTTAATTTTCAAAAATCTGTTGCTCTTCTACAAATGGCCACTTGATGGCAGGATTTTGTTTTTTTTTGCTTTGGCAATAGTGTTAAACTCACTTGACATCCGTTAACTCGAGTGTTGAAGATAGAGGTCCGGAAACATTACAGGAAACCTGGTCTCTGAGTAAATCCATGTGGGATTCTGGTTCAGTGACCAAGAGATATTCACAGCAGACTCTGGAAATATTTTACATTGTTCCAGTTTTGTTCTGGTCTAGGCAACTGAAACTTTTCTCACACTTCCTCAACCATTCTTTTCAAAACGCTCTCCTGGTCATAACTGTGCTCTTTCCACTTTGATCATTTTAATTTGGTATTTTTAACTTTGCAAAGGCTTTTAAAAATTATTCTACTATTGGATCTTGCAGAAGGTTTCAAACTGACTACAATGTAGGTACAGTCGCTGCTATGAAAAGCAAACTTAAATTAGAAATCTGAATGGGTTTGGCTGGTGTAGTAATTATGGTTTTATTTAATGTGCAATGTACCTTTAAGAATAATACTAGGTAGGCAAGATCACATGATCTGTAGTACCCAATAGGAGAGCACCGCGGGCTACCTCAGCAGTCAATGTGGAGATAGAGTTGGAGTTGAAAGCACACATGAAGTTGCTGTTGAGTATGTTGTAAATAAACTTAAAGTTTCCACCCAAGAAGTGTCTTCAGATCAACTCTATCATTAATAGCACAACTTGGCTACCCTACAACAGCTAGAAAGCAGTCAAAACTCTCACATCTTTCTCAGTTCATGTGAAAACGGATTGCAAGAGTTTAAGTTCAGAACCGTCCCATATAGTGTTATATTAGATATATTTAAGGTACCAACTGAGAGAATAGTATGAGTGGCATCAGATTTTTTTAAGATATATACACCATGCAATTAAGTGTGTATATCACATCTTACGCCATTTATAATACTTATACATTTCCTGTGGCCTTGCTCGTGGTTAATTGGAAGAAATGTCATTTAGCTGTGTTTGGTTTCCAATTTTGGCCTCATGTGCATCCCCAACTTTCATCACTCTATCATTGGCTACATGCATTCAACTGCCCAGGCCCTAAGTTTGGAATTTTCTCCCTAAATTTCTCCCCCTTTCCTTCCTCCTTTAAAAAATGCTCCTTGAAACTCACCTCTTTGACCAAGCTTTTGGTTACCTGTCCTAATATCTCCTTCTGTAGCTGTGTCAATGTCAAATTTCGTTTTGGTAATGCTCCTGTGAATTATCTGGAGAAGTTGGATTATGACAAAGGTACTTTACAAATGGTGTTGTGCAAAATGTACAGATTCCTAACATCTTAATACACTAAAAAATATCGCATGGTACACTTTTCAAGACAAGGAGGGAATTCCCTTAGTCTCCTGTCCAAACTTCATCCCTCATTAATATCATCAAAACAGATAAATTGATCGTTCACTGACCTCCCCCAAAGTTTTCAAAGGCACACAAACTGCCCCACATTTTTAAAAACTTTTTAGAATATTGGATGGGTTATAAATTTCAGTGTAGCCCAATCCCCCTGAATTATTGGTGCAAATGAGCCTGTGAGTTGACCAGTAAGACTCCATTTTTCCCATATTGCCATTATAACATTTAGAATTAGGAAAGCTGCTTTCTGAGATAGTCTGCTGACTGTAGGCCACAGCAATATTGGGCAACCTCTGAAGGTCACAGTGAAATAGGTTGGAAAGCAGGAGAGACTTCCTGTATTTGCAGTGAAAAAGCAGTGGAAGCAGACAGCCATGGAGGTCATCACCAGGAGTCCAGCCCCAAGGACCTGGATGCAGTGCTGCAAGAAGTTAATTGAACTCACACAAGTGATCAAGGTCAGTGAATGCATCTTCAAATGTTATTTCTCCTTCAATTGCACCACTAGTCTCAGCTACTCCTCAATATACCACATCACCATCATTCACCCACCAACAACCTCTATGAATAAGAAATCGTAACATCATCTATATGCTTTAGCTAAACAGCTAAACAAAATAAGTTCGCTGGTTCATTCCTCAGGGCAAAGTCTTGACCAATCAAAGTCAAGCTGCCCGGTTTAAATTTCAAATAATTCTTGGCAGTTAACTATCAGTCACCATTAACTGGTGCATTCTCCATGGCAGCACCTCTACCAATCAGAGTCTACTTGCCCACCAATCAGTACCCTCTTCTCTTACAGTATAAAGTTGTTGCTTCCCCAGACATTGGTATTCATGCAATTGTCCTGATGACTGCAAGACATAAAGCTTCGACTAAATGTCTTTTTTCAGCAATACTGAAGTTCTGTATTACCAGATGACTATCTATCTGCTTTACCTCACCCTCACACTTAGTACTGCTGCCAGCCTCACATCCACATCTTACAGCTTGCACACACTGTCAGTCATTCAACTATGACAGCCTCACCACCCAAACAGATTGCACCACACTCAACTGGCACACTTACTTCTCTCTCACAGGACAAGGTGATGCACAATAACAGGCAGCAGGAACCAACTGGAGGGAAAGGGGCATGCCTGCAACCTCTAACTGGTTTGTGCAGAAGCCTTGAAGATACCACTTTTGAAACTTGAAACAGTTATGAAAAGCATCAAAAATTGTAGAATTGTACCAACAACTAAAAGAAAGCAACCAGCAATTCACCTTTAAACAGCATTGGTGGGGGTTGCCCGTTCAGCTGTGTGAAGTTAGAAGAGAGTGTTGTCTTTAGCGTTGAGCACCAAAAACGCAATGTTGGTGTCAAATCAACATTGCATGTTTCTGGCAGGAGCTCACATTGTGTGCGCTAAAAACTTCATCAAGATAGCATCCACAAACTTCACCTCAGAAATGTGCACGCACATTGTAAATGCCATTTTGCATCCCTAACAGTGTTCTTAGCACACAAAAGACAGGCCCCACTAAGCCCAAGTTCTCACTCAAGCTTTCTACTTGTGTCAAAATTATCAAATTTTTATTGAATAGTAATCTAAGCTTAGGATAAGGAAGTAAGCAGGGCATGACCTTCATCCTCGGGTGTAAATCAGTTCTATTATAGCTTGCATTGTTTTAAGGAGCGCCAACGTCTAAGTTTTTGTGACTAATTTTAATGGAATTATAATTCACAATTCCACATATAAACTCCACTGGTTCCAGTGATGACACCACTAGTAGAACATGAAAATTTGCTTTGGATGCAGAATTAAAGGGATAGAGACCATTAAAGTGGAGTGTGTCATGGGGGGTTGTGGGAGTGAAACTTTTAAAATATCTTAAACCTTTGCCAAGGTTGAAAGGCACAGGATTAAGAGGTGACAGGGCAAATGAATGGAAGGGTTCTATTGGTGTAGGCATGACTCTACAGACATGTGACATTGCAGCTCAGCACTTGGCCTCTTTGATAGCTTTTGAGGTCATGTTAAATCAGATGCTGGAGAAAAATGTTTCCCTTTGTGTCATTCTACACCATCATACCATAGGTTGGCTCTACAACTTGCTTGCAAGATGGAGAAGGTAAGGCCAGGCCACTGCTGACCATTACTATCCCTGTTCTATGTGAATGGTAACCTCCTGTGTTCTTGCCAGGCTCAGGTAAATTGGGAGCTGGATTTCGGTGGAGTCGGGAAGACGCCGCAGATCTTTAAAAATGGAGCACAGGACCCAGATGCAGAAGTCCCACCCCCATTTCTGACCAATCCAATTTTTGCCAGGAGGGGAAAGGGGAAGGAGTGTGATTCACACAGGAGGAAATTCCAAACACAGCCAAGCCATTTGAACATAATGCTGAGATTTGCCTGTTCCAAGGGCCTTAACCCACAATGTGGGAGTCATGAATTGATGCAATATACATGAACACTCTTGAAGGGCAGATAAGGTCTGCTTAAGTGTCATGGTCTGAAGTTTCTTAAAACCCCTGCTCTTTGAATTTGGAAAAAAACAAGTTTAAGCTGTGAGCGTTAAAAAAAGTCTGCTGAAATGCTTTGATTGACAGGCCATCTGGTGTAGGTTAGACAAAGCATTTCATGCAGTTTTAATAGAGATCTTTATTGACATTTTCTCAAGGGCTATTATTATGTAATTATGAATGCTTGGCATAGTTTCAAAATCTACAATTATCTCATTATATCTATTTATCTATTAAAGGATTAGCCGTCTTTGATGTGACCACTGAATATAAGTATGTTTATTTTTCTAAGAGAGTGAATATTTGAGGATACTTAAAACTTTGAATGTGTTTCTTGAATGGGAATTTTTTCACTATCAAGTGTATACAAATGATAGCAGGACTAGATTGTTAGAAGTTCCTTTTCATCTCAACACGACTCTTGAGGTCTGTCCATAGTGGATACTGGGTGAGTGGCTATGGGGGTATGAGGAGCCATAAGGAAATGAGGCACCATGAGGGTGGGTGCAAGGCATGAGTTGGCATGGCGGGGCTAATGGAGGTATGAAGAGGCATGGTGGATGGGTAGGGGGTTGAGGGGGTATACGGGGTGAGGGCTAGCATGTCTAACAGCTTCTAAAACAACTGGGACAAAGTCCCAGAGAACCAAGGCAGGCCTTCTAACTAGCCCACTTTGGCACTTGCCGGCTGCCTTGGCCATGTAGGATCTACTTCCAGGATCAGTGGGCTTGACTCAATCTTGCTTCCACATCCCTAGAGCAAAAACTGACTCTAACGGCCCTTTAAACTGAGGTGGGTCTGCCAAGTCCAGAAATTTCCTGACTCAAGCTACCCATCTCAATAGCTAAAATCTGGCACAGGGTGTCCTTCTACTGACCCAGCAAATGGCAACGGGGTCAATGTGGGATGAAATTCCAACATTAATGCCTGGAGTGCAGCCTGCAGATTTTAAGGGTCAAGGGATATATTTGTTTATTCTTCCCAGTTACTAACCCAGAACTTTCTGCTCAAAGTTATTTACATTACAAATAAAAATGCTCTACCCTTGGTGGTGAACTGGTAGTTCTCACCCCTAAACTGTCATTATAGAATTCTCAGGCTGTATTTTACAGCCCCATGTCAGAATAGTTCAAGGTGGGGAGGGGGGTGTTAAATAAAGTGGGTGACTTTCCCACTGCCTTCCTGCCCACCCCCAATCTGTCTCCCATGTTACGGTGGGCAGGGAAGGTGTCAGACAGCTGCACCCCCTTAGGCCTATTCAGGCCCTTAAGAGGCCAATTAATGACCACTTAAGTGCCTCATTCCATCTGCTTCACTAATTTACATGCTGCAGGGCAAGGTGGAGGAATTGGGGTAGCCTGGCAGGTTTCACTGTGTGGGCCACTGTTGGGCAAGTGAGGGGCGGATCTCCTTTAGGGACTCCCCTGTGACCATTGGAGGCCCCCGCTTTAACCCTCATCCTGGCATCTCTAACCTGGCCCCCACCCTTATCACCCCCTTGCTGGGATCTCCCAGCCAGGCCCATCCAAAATGCCGGACTTAAAGTGAAAGTGTTGCTCTCATTACACATTACTATCTGACACAAAATTTGTCCGGTGATCAAAGTTCAGCTGAAATTCCCAATTCTGGCCAAAAAACTGAACTGGAATCTAAAAGCTATAAAGAGAGGCAGGTCTCTGAGGAGGTAAGTCCTCACAGGACTTCTAACGTGAATTTACCAACATTACTACTAAGTAATTAAAGCATTTAATATGACTTATTAATATTTAAAAATGTTTATTTATATGGACACTATTTCATCAGAAATTCGAGGTGGCTGAAATCATTGTGTTTAAAGGCTTTATTTGATCCAATATAAAAATATGACAGTTGATTCTTTTCAGCTACAAACCAATTTAATGCTCCACACTAGACACAGAGGTCTAGAACTCTGCCACAAGTTCCATTCCTAACCCACCAATTTCTTTCACCTCCCCGCCACTGTCTGAACCAGTCTGAACCACTCTGCACACAACTTTGATGTTCTATTTGACCCTGTGCTGAACTTCCAATCTTATATCATCTCCTTCACCAAAAATGCTTAACTCCCTCCAGAATATTGCTGTGTTATGCCATCTGTTGCTAAAACTCTCATCCAAGCTTTTGTTACCTGCAGACTTGGCTATTCTAATACACTTCTGGCTAACCCCTGATCATCCACCATAAACTTGAGCTCAACCTGACTAGCACCATCCCATTCACCCTACTGTGATCACTGACCTACGTTGGGTCCCAGCCCAGTGACACCCCCATTTTAAATTTCTTGGGTTGAAATCCCTCCATGGCTTCACCCTTCCTATCTTTGTAGCCTCTCCCAGCTCTACAATCCCCTGAGAGTTCTAAATTCCTCCAATATTGGCCTCTTATGCATGCTAGATTTCTTTTGTCCCTCCCTTCACACCTTCAGCTGTCTTGCCCCAGCTCTGGAATTCCCAGCCTAAATCAATCCATCTGTTCTCCTTGTCTCATTTCCTTTAAGAAGCTCCATAAAACCCATCTCTTGAACTAAACTGTCCTAACATGCCCTTATCTAGCTTAGGGAGGAATCATTCCAGATTTTCACTAAGTGTGGTAGCAGGCGTGAGAAAGGACATTTTACCCTTCGGTCACAATGGCGGGTTTTCGCGTTGTATTCTCCCTTTCTCACCTCATAAGTTATGCAGTCATGGGAAACACGCTCGATTGCTGGCAGCCGGCCTCCGATTCACCCATCACGTCGTTACCTTGCTGCTTCCTCGCGCCAGGCACCATATTTAAAACGCAGCTGCATGCACACTTCTCAATGCTTGCAGCCCAGGACTGCTCAGCTCAAGAACAGGCCCTGGAAGCCAAGAAGAGTGCAGCCCCCGATTCGGTGATGCATCCCTGGGATGCCTTCTGGATGCCATGGAAGCCTGCCATGATGTCCTCTATCACCGCTCTGATCGCAGGAGGCCCATCAGTCTCACCGCTCCAGCTTGGAAGGCGGTGGCAGAGGTGGTCAGTGCCAATGCTGCACACAAGAGGTCGGCCATCCAGTGCAGAAAATGGGTGAATGATCTCATCCGTGCCACCAGGGTAAGTCAACCATCTCATCAATCTCAACTCAGCAACTCACAAGGCTATCACACAGTCACTGGCATCTTACTCACTGCCAACTCCACGGACATCACCACTCACTCGCTCACATGTACACTCAAATTTCCATTTGGCCTCTGGAGACTGCCTCCTCATCCTGTTCATGGCTCCACTCAGAACACATGCACACCTGCCATCCTTCTCATTTGGCCTTGTATTTGCCTTGCTCACACTCTCTCCATCTGTCCTTTTGCAGGACAAGATCGCGCACAATCACCAGGAGGTCCCACGCTGGGGGTGGAGTGCCGGACATCAAGGTCCTCACTCTATTTGAGAGTCGAGCGTTGGAGCTAGCCAGAAAGGACATTGACCATTCCTCTGGCATCGGTGAGGTCATCGGCAAATGCCCACAAAGATCCTGCACCACATCATCTCTCTCTCGATGCTACTCTGAGTCCACTGTTCTGTGTTCAATGCGGTTGCCAAGCACTAATAATCTCCACTTGCTGTCCAAGGCACATCTGACATCCCGCCCTCAGACAACCATGACCCCAACCCCAGTGCTGAAAGCACGTTGATGAGGACCCTAAGGGCAGCACTATTGAAGACCCATCACGGCGCTCACCCTCACCCTTTACCAGTGCAGCAACACACACCTCGGTGGGACAGAGATGTAGAGTAGCCTCAGGATCACAATCTGGTGAGCACAGCGCACAATCTGTTCCACAGGAGGCAGACAGGGACATCCTTAGTCGCCGGCACTCAGCGGACTGCTGGAAGCAAGGAATCTGCTGAGTCTGAGTCACATGATGAGCCCCTGGACTCAGTTCTCAATCAGTTGGTGGAGCTGCAAAGACAATCACGGGAAGGGATGTCTGATACACTCCTCAGATTGCAAGGAACGATGGAGAAGTCTGTCCGCCTTCAGTCTGAGGTGATAGTGCAGGCATGCCAATGCACCGAGGTCAACACTGGTAGGATGGCAGCCGCCATGGAGACTTTGGTCCAGGGCATTGGTCCTGCACTGCTGCATGGGCTGAACTCCATCGCTGACTGCATAGTTGGCCCCCCAACAGTGTCAATGCGAGAGGGGTGCAGGGCAGCTCGATTTCACTCCAGCTTCCCCTTCTCCTCAAAAAGTCAGCCAGGGACCGCCAGGCACCCATAGGAAGGAGAACCAGCAGCTCAACACCCTAGGCCCATTCACCCAGGTGATTCCACAAATGACCGGCCGAACCAAATCCCCTCTTCCTGTCACCCCCACAGCTCCAGCTCCACAGGCTGAAGAGGTGCCCACAGCAGGACACCTGAAGCAGGCAGGGGCCCTCCAGGTCTTATCCTTCCAGAGGATGTAAGCCGAAGTCATCACAGACAGGGCATCACAGTCAGCAGGCCACCTTCGCCTCCGCTGTGGATGTCGGAGGAGCACCAAGATGTAGTGGCAGGGTTAAGAAGATGGAGTTGCACAGCATGGGCATGGGTGTTAATCACTTGTTCATAATGTTCACTATTCTAAATCAACTCCCAAGAATGTCTCCTTGCCTATGGCTCCTTGTTCTGATGAGCAGAGTTTGTGGCACTCAGATGTGAAACCTTGGTTCCTGCACAACATAAAGGCAGGTTTCTGAATTCAGGGCCTCTTCCTTGTGCAGTGTATAACCTTCAGACAAAGTGATGGTCTGGCTTCACACTCCCTGGACACATTACTGATACCTGCACCTCGATGGTACTTGTCATTGTTGCCAGAATGTAGTAGGCAGGCATCAGAGTTCTGTCATTCTTTCTGTGTGCTTTCAGCGCCCTTAAGGTAGGGCTGGCCCCCCATCTTTTCAGCATCTGTGGCCAATGACACTGTGCTCCTGAATGGGTCAGTGCTGAAGGCTGACAAAGGATCAGGTGCATTTAAAGTTTCAAGGCTGCGTCTCCATGATATGATCCCAATCACAGAGCGCAAGAGAGCTACCCTCAGCTAGACAGGAGTCAGACATTCACAGAGGCTATGGAGTGCCCTCACTGCATGTCATCATCATCCTCCTGGAATCTAGCAGCTATTAGGGCCTCTGCTGCATCTCCATGACATGAACCTTAGCACTGAAAATATGTGCACTGTCATCAGCTACACAGGAGTCAAACGTTCATGGATGTAAGGTGAGGATGTCAGGATTGTCCTCACTGCATCTCATCATCATCCTCCACAAATATTGTGACTATGAGGGCCTACGAACGCACCTGCCTCATCTGGTCAGTGCGATGACCTCATCGCCGACAGCTTTGCCTTCAAGGACCTAATCACTGTCATCCCCTTTGATGTCCTCCTCATCGGAGGAGACTTGCAGCTCTTCCATCTCCTCCTCAGCCAGGTCTTGCAATGCTCCACTGGACCTGTCAAGCCACTGGAGCCTAATTTTCAATATGCCTATCGTTTGCTCCACCAAAGTCCAAGTCGCGGCATGAGTCTCTTTATACTGTCGCTCTGCTGCAGTCTGAGGCCACCGCACAGGCATCATCAGCCACGTCCTCTGTGGGTAGCCTTTGTCCCCAAGGAGCCAACCTTGAAACCTCTCTGGACCCTGTCAGGGATCTGAGACCTGCTAGAATATAGGAGTCATGGCGCTTCCTGGGAACCGTAAGCCGACCTGTAGGATGTGTTTGTGGTGATCACAGGCTAGCTGAACATTCAGCAAGTGGAAGCTCTTGTGGTTGATTTAGTTGACTGCTTGTTGCCATGGAGATCTAAGAGCTCTACGTGAGTGTAGTCAATGGCACCCTGCACCTGTGGAAAACCTGAGATCTGAGCACATCCCAGCGCTCTTGCTTCCTGTTTTCCTGATCCTGGGTGAAATCCACAAAGTTCTGTGTCTTCGTGAAGATGGCGTCTGTGACCTCCTGCATACACTAGTACATGGAGGTTTGCGAGATTTTACACAGGTCCCCTGGGAAACCCAGGAAGGAGCCATTGGCGTAGAAATTGAGTGCCATGGTCACTTTCATGGCCACTGGCAGTGGATGCCCACCATATCCCCATAGCACCAAATCCTGCAGCAGGTGGCATATGTAACCAACCAGTTCCCTAGACATGCGCAGTCTTCGACGACACTGGTTCTCAGTCATCTGCAGGAATGACAAATGCCGTCTATAGACCCTGGGTCTAGCAAAGCGCCTATGAGTGATGGCTCGCTGTGGCTTCTCAGCTACGTGCACAGCAGGCCCTACTGTTCCTTCATCTTGAGGGAGCTGCTCCTCCCTTTGCCAAGCCAGGTGCCTCTGTCACACTATTCTTGTTCTTCTTCTCTGCTCTCTGTAAACCATGAGGCATACCGCTAAATCACCAGACTCCATTATCCTGATGTTCTCCTCCTGCAGGGTCAAAGAGTGTCACACATGTGGCAGCATGAGTGTACTAAAAACCTCTCTTGATCAAGTCTAAAGGCCCCTTCACACATGCAGGAGTGTGCTGGCCACCACTTGGATGGCCAGTGTGTAGTGCACATCATGTCCGTCTGAAACCCCAACCACCTCTGCCCCACTCCACTTGATAGATTGGCGGCAGCTTTGCCCACTGGACTACATGCTGTGCTCTCAGCTCAGGCGTGGGCATTCTCCTAACCCGCACTGCAAGGCTGCACTGTTAGCTTGAACCATGAGTGATACTGGGCAAACCTTAAAAAACATTGCAAGGGGTTGTGATCACCTCCACCAGTGACTACACCATGGCCACCTCTCACAAGGGGATTCTACAACTTGCCCAGTTGGCCAATTGTTTTGCTGCCCCCTAAAGAACATATTAATTTGCAGGGTGCCTGAAGGGTGAAAAGTTCTGGTTGCATTTAGTGGCACTTTCATGCTTTTGCATTGCTTGACTGGGCAGGAAAGCTTCAGAGGCCTGACTCCAAGCATGTCAATGGAGCTGCTGCTGAACGAGCTCAGCTGTGGAAGAATGCTCACTTTTGATAAGCTTTTCCAAGTGTGTGGCCGCTTTCCTCAACCCCAACCCCTGGCCTCACCAGCACTGAAAGCCAGCCGGGAATAAATGACTTGCCTGTGCACCAGCGTGCAACCAAGATCCATTAGTCCAACTAGACTAAGACCAGGATCTAACAAATTAGCAATGAGAGATAAAGCAAAAAAAAGCAAGGAAGGATGAGAAAAAAAGCAATAAAAGCAAGGAAGGAAATCAAGTGAACCGAAATCGGGTCATACCTCGCACAGTAATTGTAAGTTGAATTTCTGTCCTAATTGTCAAAGCAGCCCCCTGGAAGCATGCTGCAGTTTGGAAGATTCTTTTGACTCAACTGAAGATGATTGGTCCCATTATGTTGAACACCCTGTGTTCTTTTTCCAAGCTAACGACATTGCAGGGGAGGAGAAGAGGCGAGCGATCCTCTTATCCATGTGTGGGAGTAAGACCTATGGATCAATTTGAAGTTTGATGGCACCCAGTGCCCCGGATTCAAAAAGTATTGATGACTAACTGTACAATGGTTCAAATTTAATTCAAGAAATAGAGCCCCAGGGAGACAGTTGCTTGTCATGTGGCAAGTCTGAAACAGTTAACAGAAGACTGCGAGTTTGGTACATCTATAAATGACATGCTTAGAGATTGTTTGGTGTGCAGTATAAATGAAGTTGCGATCCAGAAGAGATTTCTCTCTGAAACAAATTTGGATATTCAGAAGGTGCTAGAAATAGCATTGGCCATGGAAAGGCAGCGAGGAACTCGAAAGCCATAGAGGGAGCACAAAATGCCACTCTCCTCCAAGTTGGGTGGGGAGCCTCAGCCATAAAGGGCACAAAAATGCACAGCTCTGATGAGAAGCAGGAAGCAGCCACTGCTTTCTGACAAATAAAAAGAAATGACTCAGCAGCGAAAACATGGGATAATCGTAACAGAAATGGAAGTAGACAACCTTGTGATGAATGAAATTTTAAAACATCGAATGTTTTACTGTCATCGAAACAGACACCTCATGAGACATTGCAAGGATAGAATCAGGCAGATTTTCAATCAAAAGAAAAAACCCCATGAGATACATAACGTAGAAGAGCCTGAAGTAACAGATTCAGATATTTATTTGTTGTATAGTTTAAAGGCAGGAAGAACAGAACCTATCCATGTAACAGTAAGGGTCAATGATAGGCTTATCAGAATGGAGGTGGAAACAGGAGCATCCATTACGGTAATAGGTGAGCAGGCCTTCAAATACCTGAATCATGGAGAATGCAAATTAAATTTGGAAGAAACAGATGCCAAGTTGAAAACTTACATGGGAGAAGACATCAAAATCAAAGGCATAAGCAGCGATACTGTAAGGTATGGAAGCCAATCAGCAAAGTTACCAGTGCTGGTATTAAGAGGCAGAGGACCAAGCCTAGTAGGACGAAACTGGCTGTGGGAAATCAACCTTGATTTGTCAGAGATTCCAAAAGGAAGCTGAAAATGTTCCTGTTTTTGAAAAGAAGTGTATAAAGACTCAACAACCTAAAGAAATGCAGGATGTTTCAAGCAAAGGCACAGTAGGACATCAAAAAGAACTAGGAGAGACCGTCCTGAGGAACAGAGTCCGGGTCAAGGTGAACAACCTCCAAAAGAAAAGTGAAAACCTGCCGAAAGACTTTCACACATGACCAGTTTCCCTCCTGTCTACGTGTGTACCCCTGGAAAAGTATGAAACAGAACGGAAAGAACTCTGCACTTCTCTAAATAAAACGAAGGGTGAGTTGGCAGAGAAGACACATCAATGCTTAATTTTCCAGGAGGCAGTATGCCAATGCAAAAAAGAGATGGAAGATCTGAAGAAGCAGCTGCATGAAGCTAAAGAGGCTTTGGAGACAAAAGTTGCAGATTTTTCCAAGAAGCAAACAATTGATGAAATTCTGGGAAACTCAACCACTGAATTCGCTCAAGACAAGCTTGCATCTGAGAGTAGTCTGGCAAATATGGAAGTCGAAAAGAAGGCCGACAATAAAGTCAGTGTCAGAAAGAAGAAAGCTAATTGAAAGAAGACACAGAAACACAAATAATACCATTGATTCTGGCAGCGAATGAGTATACTTTCATCCACAGACCTGGAAATCAGATTGCAAACGCTGATGTACTTAGTCATTTGCCTTTGAAAGAAAATGATGAGGATGTTCCAGTTCCTCAAGAAGTAGTTTTATTATTGAACTTCTTAGAGTCATCATCGGTATGTGCCAGGTGATCAGAGATTAGATAAATCGAGACCCAGTCTTATCCAAAGTATGAGATCAAGTTCTTCACAGTTGGTCACAAAAACAGGAATCTAACAAAATGAAACCGTATTTTCACAGAAGGTATGGGATAACCAGCCATGATGGTATCTTATTAAGGGAAGCTCAAGTGATTGTTCCTCCAAAAGGACGAAAGCCATTGTTAACTGAGCTAAATAGTGCGCCACCAGGTATTTCTTGGATGAAGGCCACAGCCGCAGCTACTTATGGTGGCTTGAAATGGATGGAGAAATAGAGAGCTCAGTGAGAAATTGTATGCAGTGTCAGCAAGTGAAAAAGTTACCTTCAACAGCTCCGTTACACACGTGAAAGTGGCCAGGAAAGCCATGGGTGCGATTATATATTGACCTATGTGGGATTTTTAATACTCACTTTAAATGAATGGACATACATGAGGTGAAATCACCAACATCTTCTGCGACAATTCACAAACTATGTCAAAGTTTCGCTATCAACGGCCTACCAGAAGGGTTGTATTAGATAATGGCACGGCATTTACGAGTGCTGAGTTTCAATGGTTTATCAGCCTTAACAGTATCACTCACTCATGTAAAAACTTCACCATACCACCCTTCTTCAAATGGACTGGCCAAGAAAGTGGTTCAAACAATCAAAAATGGCATGAAAAGATTAACAGGAGACTCCATAGCGACCAAGCTAGCACATTTTATGTTCCATTCTAGGATCACTCCTCATACGACAACAGGTGTGACACCGGTGGAACTGTTGATGAAATGCCATCTCAGAACGAGATTGAGCATAATAATGCCAAATTTAGTGGGGAAGGTGAAAAGGAGGCAGGAAAGTCAGAAGATTGGACATGACTGGCATAGTTGTGACAGAAAGTTTGACATTGGAGAGATGGTATATGTGAAAAATTTTGGAGAAGGACCCAAATGGTTATCAGGTGAAATAAGTTCAGTCGCTGGACCTCTTTCTTACCACGTGATGGTGGAAGACCGTGTCATACGGAGATATGTAGATTATATAAGAAGAAGAGAAACAAAGTATCAGGAGATGATTCATCCAGTGTTCACAACTGCATCAAAATCTCCTGTTGAAATAACTCAACTCAGTACAGATGTGTTTGAAGGATTGGCTGTACCTACAAGAGTTGTGGAAATAGATTTGCAGGTAACCACCGAAGAACCTGTTGTTCAGACAACACCCAAAAAAGAGGTTCCTGACAAAACATCTGAAGCTGTAGAGTTGAGACGTTTTACACTCATAAGGAAACCCCAGAAAGACTGAATTTGTAAATTACTAGTCTGTGTATATAATTTGATATTTTGAGAAAAATTGTAAATGTAACCGTAAAAAGTGTTTCTAAGTAAAGGGGGAGGGACGTAGTAATCTGATGTGTAATATACCTTTAAGAAGAACGCATAATGGAAGATCACTTGATCTCATTATCCAATAGCGGAGAAGCGCAGATTACCTCAGTAGGAGAAGTCTAGAGTTAGAGTCTGTAATGTAGAGACAGGGTTTGAGTTGTAAGCATGCAAGTATAACTGCTGAGTTCCTTTGTAAATAAATAGAATGTGTTCTACATAAGCACTGTCTGCTGATCTACTCTGTCTATAGTACCAACTCGGTCATCCCAAAACAAGCATGTAACCCAGAATTATTCGTCCAACAAAACTAAGGACCAGGATTCAACACTGAGAACCAGTGTCGCCGCAGACTATGCATGTCTGGGGGACTGGTCGATCATATCTGCCAGCTTTTGCAGGATTTGGTGCCATGGGGACATGGAGGGCATCCACTGCCAGTGGCTGTGAAAATGCCTGCGGCACTCAATTTCTATGCCAGTGGCTCCTTGCAGGGCTCCACAGGTGACCTCTGTGGGATCTCTCAAGCCTCTACCGACAAATGCATCCATGAAGTCATGGATGCCATTTTTGCAAGGGCACACAACTTTGTGCATTTGGTCTGGGACAGGAGAACCAGGATGCAAGCGTGATTGGATTGACACAGACCTTGGTTTTCCCACAGGTTCAGGGTACGATCGACTGCACTCATGTGGCGCTTAGATCTCTATCGCAACACACGGTGATCTATATCATCAGCAAGTGGTTCGATTCACTGAATGTGCAGCTGGTGTGCGACCTGCATCCCGCAGATGTATGCACGGTTTCCAGGGAGTGTGCACAACGCCTACATCCTCAGTCTTCCAGGATCCACAGGAGCTGCAAAGATGGCTCTTCGGGGACAAGGGCTACCCGCAGAGGCCTTGGCTGATGACATCTGTGCAGTGGCCTCAGACTGCAGCAGCGCGAAGATATAACGAGGCTCATGCTGCAACTTGCAACTTGGTGGAGCAGACCATTGGGATGCTGAAGATGAGGTTCGGTGCCTGGACCAATCTGGTGCAGCCCTGCAATACAGTCCGCAGAGGGTGTCACGCATCGACGTCATCTGCAGTGCCCTTTACAACCTGGTGCTCCAACGGGGAGACAAGCAGGCTGAGGAGGAGATGGAGGAGGTGCATGTCTCTTCCGATGAGGAGGATGCCAATGGGGATGATGGTGTGGAGGTCCTCGGAGGCAACGAGACAGGAATGAGGCCCTTGCGCTGGCTAGATGAGGCAGGTGCATTTGGGAGGCCCTCATAGCTGCTAGATTTGTGGAGGATGATGATGACATGCAGTGAGGTGATCCCATAGATCCTCATATCGCATCTGTGAACATTTGACTCCAGTCTGACTTATAGCAATGCGAATAACTTCTGTGAGAATGCTCCTGTCATGTAGACGCAAGGGAGGCCCTAATAGTCACTTGATTGCAGGAGGATGATGATAGCATGCAGTGAGGACACTCCATACATCTTCACATAGCCTCTGAGAATATCTGACTCTTGTCTGGCTGAGCGCTGTCTGCTTGCACTCTGCGATCAGGATCATATTATAGACACGCAGCCATGAACCTTTAGAAGCATCTGAACCTTTGTCCGCCTTCAGTACTTAAGCCTTTCAGGAACACAGCCTCAATGGTCACAGATGTTGAAGAGATGGAGGCCAGCCCCTCCATAAAGGTGCTGAGAGCCACACAGGGATGAGAGTGAGATCGAGCTGCCCAGCACCCCTCTCGCATACACACTGTTGGAGGCCAACTATGGCATCAGCGATGGAATTAAGCCCATGCAGCAGTGCAGGAGCGAAGTCCTGGACCATGGTTTCCATGGCGGGAGCCATCCTACCATTGTTGAACTCGGTGCATTGGCATGCCAGCATTATCACCTCAAGATTGAGGACAGACAGACTCCTCAATTGTGCCTTGCAATCTAAGGAGTGCAGCAGACATCCCTTCCTGATGTTCCTGTGTCTGCCTTGGCAGCAACTGTGACATGACCAAGTCCAGGGGCTTGTCATCTGACTCAGATTCAGCAAAGTTCTGACCTCCAGCAGTTCCTCCTTGTGCCAGAAACCTGGGAAGTCCCTGCTTCTACCTGCTATGGATTGGACGGTGCAATGTGCTCACCAGATTCTGGGGTTATTCTAAACCTAGGTCCCACCGAGGTGTGTGTCTCTGCGCTGGTGGAGGGTGTGGGTGAATTCTGTGATGGGACTTCAGAGAGGGTAACTCCAGATTCCTCTTCAGAGCTTGATTGGAGGTCCTGGTCTGTGGACTCCCTCAGCTGTTTGGCAGATGTGCTTGCGAAAGCAAGGTGAGATAATAAGCACATGGCAGTGGCCTGTGAAGCAGGACACATCACTCACAGCATGGTTGTCTAATGGATGTTTCACTGCTGGACTATCACTTGGTAGAGCACTGCCAACCTCACTGTCAGTACAGGACCGGTCCAGATCCCCATTGGCCAGCTGGATGGCTCTGTTTTCAAAGTCACTGAGGACCTTGATTTCGGGCATTCCGTCACCGATCTGCGACCTCTCAGGTGGAGTGGTCAAACGTATCAGTGAAAGAAAAGGAAGATTATCATCATTACAGACAACTGCCCTGGGTACCCCAACATCTCTGGTCTCAAGAGCATCAAGCTAATGTTCCTACCTCCCAACATCATGGCCAAGCTCCAGCCAATGGATCAGGAGATGATTAGGAACCTCGGAACCTACTACTAATGGCCACTGATCTCTCAGGTTATCAAGGCCATCGATAAGAAACAGGTGTACAATCCAACTGTTCATGATGAAGAAAGCATGCTTCCACCATGCTGGGTTCAAACAGATTATGACTGCATAAGAAATCTCGAACGAAAAGGAGCAGAGTGAGGTCAACCAATCTGATGACGAGGCACCTTTATCTCGCCTGTGGGAGGCCAGCATGGAAATCCCAGCAGAGACAACTATGGAAACTTACGCAGAGCTGGGCAATGCCATATGCTGCACGATGGAACTGACAGATGCTGCAATCATAGATACATTACATTCTTCAACCAGGAGCCCGAGCAGGTCAATGACCCTGAAATGTTTGATAAATGTCCACCTGTACATCCACCTGTTTCCTTAGCCGATGCTGCAAAGGCAGTAGTGATGCTCCAGGATTTCATACTGCAGCATGAAAACATCAAAAACATATTTAACTGCATTGACAATATGGTGGACTGTGTCGGGCACATCTGAACAGCACGCTAGGCAGAAAAAGGTTACAAAGCTTTTCCGGAGCTAACTGCTGACATTTTTCAAAGCAAAGCTCCGGCGTTTTATCAGGTCAGGCCATTTTAAGGTGTGAACAAATTGAATAAAGACTTTTTCACATGTTTACTGCTTTACTGTGTTTTCATTTGGATTTGTATCTATTATTTTTGACATAGACCACATTTGTAGGCATATCAAGTTACAAAGAGATGCATTCATGTGGGAATGGAGTCTCCTTAGCTATCATGAAGCTTTGTTTAACATGAATTTGTGGCTGGATCCCCTGGGATTTGACTCAATAATTTCCTACTCCTCCAAAATGGGGCACCCCAGCTGCACCTATTTTATTCCAATTGCCTAATCTTGGGAATTCCAACAGGATCAATTATATAACTGACAATGAAGGAGAAGTCCTGCTCCACCACTCTTTTGGCAGATGTTTGAAGTTTAGTTTTGAGTGCTTTGCTTTTAGGATCAAAGTTAAGGCATTGAGAAGATATTCATTAAGATGATATGAATAATGAGAGACTTGAGTCATAAGGAGACAGTACAGACACTGGGGAGAAAATTTTGGATGTATTGTGATATCAGATTTTCAAGAAGAAATTTAAGCCAGGAATAATGGACTCTATTGATGGATAACTAGGGTCCATAAATTTACAGCTATCACTAAAAGGTTAGGGAATATATGTATATTATTTATTTAATATATATATATAGAATCCAAAATAGCTTTTAAAAAGGATGTGGATAAGTAAAATAATAAAAGAGCACAGAGAAAGAAGAGGTAAATGAGGCTAAGTGCATAACTCTTTCACAGAACCAGTATAGGTGCAATTAGTTAAATGTTCCAACATTCTGCGACTCTGAGTAACTGAGGTTGCACACCAGATGATTTAGTATGGGCAAGCAGCAGTTGGGGAGGAAACCAGAGTCAGGGGCAAGTGGATGAATTTTTGCTGGGAGTAAACTGGAGTCATTTCAAACTTGCCAATGCCTATTGAGGAAGTTTTGGCTCATCCATGATTTAAAGTTAGACAACAAGACTGAGAAAGTTGTGTAGCTGAGGCTGGTGGTAGAGAGGTAGAGCTGGAACACACATTAGCTTCAAAACTGACCCTACATGCATTGATTATTGTTATGATCCTTCTCCATGAGGTCACTTTGCTCAGCGAACACAGTTGCATACCTATCTACTGGTAAACAACATACTGCAGACGCAGAGACCAATGTAAGATGAAGCAGATGCCATTTATTAACACAAGTAATAGAGCACTAACACAATGTGTGCTTCTCTAACCAGACCCTATTCTAAACTGCTGATTAACATTGTAGCCCACCCTATACAGCCGTTGGGTCATGTGGTCAATCTGCTCACATTCTCTTAAAGGTGTATTGCACCTCAGATTACCACATCCCTCCCCATTTATTCGAAAGTACAATTTACAATCTTTACAATATATCAACTATTTACATAAATAAGCTATTTGAGAATTCAATTTTTCTGGAAGCTTCTTCAAATGATGTAATTCTACAACTTTGGATGGTTTATCTGTGGCATCCCTCTCAGGGGTCATCTGTCCACTAGGCTCTCCAGTAGAAACCTGTAAGTTTGTTTCTTCGACTTTCTCAGGCTCAACGGATCCTACAGGTACTTCCAAACCAAGTGGGTTCCTTCCACATGCGGTGTACACTCCAATGGGAATGTTTGGTGCCTCCTTTCTTGTAGATCAGTTTCTGTTTTCCTGTGTGATCTACATGTCTCCTAATTATTGGATTTTCGACTGATATGTGATAGGAAAGGGGTCCTGCCACTGCGCTAACTTCACCTGATAGCCATTTGGGCCCACCTCCAAAGTTCTTTGCAAAACCTCTCTCTCCAACAGTGAAGTTTCTTTCATAACTGTGGCATTCGTGTTCATTTTTCTGGACCTTCTGACTTCTCTCTATCCTCCTCACTGAATTCGGCCTTATGAGATTCAACCATGTCTTGAGACATCTCTTCATCAATAACTCTGTGGGGGCAATACCAATGATCGTGTGTGGTGCAGTCCTATAGCTGAGTAGGGAATGTGATAATCTAATTGCAATAGAGTCTCCATCCAATTTTTTGTTCTGGACTTGAAGGTCTGGACTGCCCTCTTGGCCAAATCATTGGATGCAGGGTGACATGGCGAGGTCTTAAAATGCATTTTGCCATTGAGACTTGTAAATCTTTGGAAATCCCTGCTGGTGAATGCCATTCCATTATCAGACACTATTATCTCTGGTAACCCATGTATCACAAAACTCTGATGCAAACTGTCTATGGTGGCAGTAGATGTGGGTGATTTCATCTCGTATACATCCATCCACTGCAAGTGAGCATCTATAATAAGGAGGAACATTGTGCCCAAAAAATGCCCCACGTAGTCAACGTGGAGGTGGACCCATTGCCTTCCAGGCCATTCCCAGGGATGCAATGGAGCAGAAGGGGGCAATTTCTGTATCTGTTGACACTGTATGCAGCACTTGACTAAGTTTTCGATTTTTGTATCCATCCCTGGCCACCATAAGTAGCTGTGCACCAGCATTTTCAATCTAGAGATGCCAGAGTGATTACTATACAATTCAATCAATAATGGCTTTCTTCCTCCCGGAGGCACAATGACTCTTGCTCCCATAGCAAGATGCCATCCTAGCAGGTGAGCTCATATCTGCTATTAAAATAGGGCTTCATTTTGTCAAACTTTGGTTCATTAGACCATCCCTGTAAGACTTGTTCTCTTAAGTGAGACAAAACTGGATTGAGGTTTGTTCCCTCTCTTATTTGTTTGGCATGTACTGGTGACGAATCCAGAAAGTTTAATAACAAGACAAGTTCTTGAGGAATTGGGATGTTCACATTGCTGTCTTTTAGAGGTAATCAGCTCAGTGCGTCAGCATTTGCAATCTGGCTTCCCAGCCGGTAGATAAAAGCATATCCATAAGCAGACAGAATCAGTGCCCATTTTTGGATGCGTGCAGAAGCAATTGGGAGTATTGCTTTATCTTCCCCAAACAAGCCTAGTAGTGCCTTGTGGTCAGATGCAATGGTAAAGTGGCAACCATGGATGTATTGGTAGAACTTCTTAACACCAAATATGATGGAGAAGCCTTCTTTCTCTATTTGTGAGTATCATCGTTCTGCAACACTGAGTGTTCTTGAGAAGTAACCAAAGGGCCGTTCGGAGCTATCCGCTATCCGATGGGAGATTACTGCCCCTACTCCATAAGGAGATGCATCGCAGGTCAAAATCAAATCTTTCTTTGGGTCGAAATGTACCAGCAGCGCTGATGAATATAGCAACCGATTTACTGTCATAAAAGTCTATTGTTCTGGAGCTTGCCAACCCACCTGTGGTTTTTCTTGAGCAAGCCATATAATGTACTTTGACAAATTTAGGATAAAATGGCCATTATAGTTCATTATTCCCAAGAAGGACTTGAGTTCTATGGCATTTTTCGGCAATGCCACCTCATGAATAGCTCTCACCTTGTCTTCTACTGGGTGAAGGCCCTATAAGTCAACCCTATGAACCAGGTAAACCACTTCTTTTGCTTGGAAGATACATTTTCTCTTTTCAAACGTACTCTGGCTTGTGAGAAATGCTTCAACACCTCTTCCAGGTTAGCCAGGTGTTTTCATCAGTTAGTCCTGTCACTAGGACATCATTGAGATAAACCACAACATAGGGCAAACCTTGAAGTAAATTTTCCATTGTCTGTTGGAAATTGGCACAAGCCAATGAGACTGTGAGGGGTAACCTGGAGGTACATTGGTATAATTCACTATGTGTGCTGATAGTCAAAAAATCTCACGAGGCCTTTTCTAGCTCAACTTGCTGGTAAGCATGGCTCATGTCGAGCTTCATATATGAGGTTCCCCCTGCCAGCTTGGAGTACAATTCATCAATTTCGGTATAGGATGCCTGTCAAGTCTGGCTACTTTGTTAACAGTCAACTTGTAGTCCCCGCATATTCGCACACTCTGGTCAGGCTTTAGTACTGGAACTATGAGTGCTAACTATTCAGAAAATTGTACAGGTTGTAAGATTCCCAACCTTTCTAGCCTGTCTAATTCAACATCAACTTTGTCTTGTAATGCATAGGGCACAGGCTTTGTCTTCACGAACCTGGGGCTGCCCCAGGATTCATGTGGAGTTTAGCTTGCAGTTGCTGAATCTTTCCAAGCTCCTCCCTGAAAACGGAGGCATTTTTCTGTAATAATTCTTGTAGGTCTTACATTCTGAGTTGAAAAATCTTGGTCCACTCCAACTTTATTTCCTTAAACCAGTTCCAACCAAGTAGACTTGGACCCTCCCCAGCTACTACTATTAGGGTTAAATTAACAGACTGATTTCCATACTGCACTGGAACCTTGCATATACCTCTTACTCGTATGTCGTCACCAGTATATGTCTTTAATTTAGCAAATGAACTTTCCAGATTTAATGAGTGGTCTCCTCCATTCAGGTATTTGAACGTATGATTCCCTATAACTGATGTGGAAGCCCCTGCATCCATCTCCATTTGGATGGGTTTCCCATTGCCTTCCACTGTCACGTAGATTGGCTCTGTTTTATCTATTTTTAAATTGTGTAGTGAGTAAGTATCTGACTCTGTTTCTTCTGGTTCCTCCATTATGTGGATTTCATGATTTCTACCTTTCTGCTTAAAGTTTTGCCTTAATCTGTCTTTACAATATCACATAACGTGTCCATTACGATGGCAGTAGAAACAATCGATTCTTATAAATTGTCATTCATTCAGGCTGTCTGGTTCCATTTCTGCCGTTACTAACGTGGGTTTTTGCTGTTAAACCATTGCTTTTTGCTGGCCTGTTAATGGTGTCTGTTTTGCGCCTTTCCACGGAGCCCTGCGCTTCCGCACCATTTCTAATTGGTGCTTCCCTCCCGACGCGAAGGATGGCATCATTTTGTGCTCCCCTGATTACTTCTAAATCGTTGACTGCACTCTCCATTGCGAGCATCAACTCCAGCACCTTGCTGAAGTCTAAATTCATTTCTGACAACAACCTTTTTTTGAATGGTATCTTCATTAATCTCACATACTAATCAATCTCTTAACATGTCGTTAATTGATGTCCAGAACTCACAGTGCTCTGTCAATTGTTTTAAGGCTGCAAAATAGCAAGCGGCTGTCTTTCCAGGGGCACAACACCTCGAATTAAATTTAAAACACTATGTTGTTACTGAAGGTTTATGCTGAAAATGGCTTTTCACAAGATTTACAAACTCATCAAAGTTCTAGGAATCTGGGGCGTTGGGTGCCATTAGATTATGAGTTAGGCTGTATGTTTTACTGCCATATGTCAATAAGAGGATCACTCACCTCTTCTCCTCTCCCGACATGTCATTGGCAAAAAAGAAAAACACGGGTTCAATATAATGTGACCAGTTATCAGTGGTCTGATCAAATGGTTCAATACAGCCAAACTGTGACATACTAGAGGGAGATAAGTTCGACAACTATGATGAAAGCTGTATTTACAATCACCTTCTGTTGAATTTCCGCAGCTTCCTTTGGTGTAATCGACTGGTTGTGTTTTGCCTCAGCGCTGGTTGTTATGCTCCTTCTCTGTCGAGTGGCTTTGCTCAGCGAACACGGTTGCACGCATACTTACTGGTGAGTGAGTCGGTAAACAAAATACTGCAGACACGGAAACCAATGTAAGATGAAGCACATGTTGTTTATTAACACACATAACAGAGCACTAACACATGTGTGCTTCCCCAACCAGACCGTATTCTAAACTATTGATTAACATTGTAGCCCACGCTACACAGCAATTGGGTAATACAATCAAGTGGTCAATCTGCTCACATTCTCTTAAAGATGTATTACACCTCAGATTACTACAAGTAAGTTATTGAGAGGCAACAAGGGAAAGGAGGAGCCAAGATTAGAACCTTGAGATATTTATGAGATGATCATGCAGGAATGGGAGGTGAAATCGTTAATAGAGTTGCAGTACAAACTCTGAAATGTTGGCTTTTTGCATTTATTTAATTTTGACAATAGAAGTATAAGTAAAATCCAGGGAGCACAGTTGAGGTACTTCAACAATGTTGAAAGGAGTGAATATTTAAGTTGTTTGATGGGGTGCCAATCAAGCAGGCTGCTTTGTCCTGGATGGTGTCAAGCTTCTTGAATGTTTTTGGAGCTGCACTTATCCAGGCAAATGGAGGGTATTCCATCACACTCCTCTCTTGTGCCTTGTAGATGGTGGATGGCTTTGGGGAGTCTGGAAGTGAGTTACTCACTGCAGGATTCCCAGCCTCTGACCTGCTCTTGTAGCCACAGTATTTATATGGCTAGTCCAGTTCAGTTTCTGGTCAATGGTAACCCCCAGGATGTTGATTGTGGGGGATTCAGCAATGATAATGCCATTGAAAGCAAAGGGCAGATGGTTAAATTGTCTCTTGTTAGAGATGGTCAATGCCTGGCACGTGTGTGGCACAAATGTTACTTGCCGCTTTTAAGCCCAAGCCTGAATGTTGTCCAGGTTGTGCTGCATATGGACACAGACTGCTTCAGTATCTGAGGAGTCATGAATGGTACTGAACATTGCGCAATCATCAGCGAACATCCCCACTTCTGACCTTATGATGCTCTGCAAATTTCAACTCCAAACTGGAAGCAACTGTTTATTAACCGTTTCCAAAGCACAACCCACAGCCTAACCAGTTGTATCCCTCGACTTTGATTGGTCCAGGCAGTGTATGATTAGATTCTGATTGCCTAGGTGACACATGAATAGTGCATGATAATTTGCTGGATACTATTAGCTCAATTTCTTGGATTCTGCTTAATTGGTGTGACTTCCTAATTAAATCAGATATTTATCTTGGCCTTGGCCTGCTGCATTGTTCCAGTGAAGCTCAACGCAAACTGGAGGAACAGCACCTCATCTTCCGACTAGGCACTTTACAGCCTTCTGGACTGAATATTGAGTTCAACAATTTTAGATCATGAACTCTCTCCTCTATCCCCACCCCCTTTCTGATTCCCCCCTTTTTTTCCAATAATTGATATAGATTTTTCTTTTCCTACCTATTTCCATTATTTTTAAATGTATTTCCATCCATTGTTTTATCTCTACCTTTTAGCCTATTTCGATCCCTTCCCTTCACCCCACTCCACCCCCACTAGCGCTATCTATACCTTGCTTGTCCTGCTTTCTACCGTTAATTAGCGCATTCCTTAGATAATATCACCACCTTCAACACCTCTTTGTCCTTTTGTTTATGACATCATTTAGCTATCTCCACCTCTCATTGGCCCTCCATCCAGCTCTATCTGTCCCACTGCACCAACCTCCCCCTGACCACCCACCCCACCACCCACCCCACCACCTTAAACTAGCTTATATTTCACCTCTTTTCTATTTTTACTTAGTTCTGTTGAAGAGTCATATGGACTCGAAACATTAACTGTGTTCCTCTCCGCAGATGCTGCCAGACCTGCTGAGTTTTTCCAGGTATTTTTATTTTTGATTTGGGTTTTCAGCATCTGCAGTTTTTTGCATTTATCTTGATGTGCCTGCTGCCCAGGCAGAACAGCACCAGCTCCTCCAGGGAAGGGGGACAGGAGGGGAAGGTGGATACATTCCCCACTGTGGGTACAGGACAACACTCCTGCTCTAGACTTCCTCCACCAGGACCTCCAACGCCGTGCCCGAGAACCTGTGCACCCTCTCCTTCAGTCCCTGAGCCATCCTGAAACTTGCTGCTGTGTATCGTCTGTTTTCGCAGATCCAGGCAAGTTCAAATTATGATAATCAACAATTATCACCAAAATTGTATGCTAAAACCAGGCTTTCAAATAGGTGTGTCTAACTGGCAAAGCACCCAACACACGTTTTCACCCTTTCACTTAAATTGTCCCCTAAATAAACAAACACAACTCTCAAAACAACTCATTTTAAAAAATTGCACCCAGTTTCTCTGCATCAAACAATAGGAGAAGTTAATATCTGCACCAGTCCTGCCCTTTAACTTAACTAGTTCTGACAGCTCCATCTTCAAAATGCTTTGAATTATTACTGATAGTCTCCAATGTCAGTGAAAGACTGATTTTGCTTGGCTGATACATAGATTGAACAGCTGACAGTTGGCATGGATGTGGAAGTTCTTTATTGTTGGGAGGGTATGTAACAAAGATCCAGGTCTATGAAATATACTGAGGCTGTCATTCCTAACTTCAGTAAATTTAGCAAACAATTAGACAAGGGTAAAAAATAATGCAGTGTAGGTGGAAAGCCCAAATGGTCTACTTGCCAATGTTTTGGAATACACTGAGGATACCTTTCTGTCCATTAATAAATTTATGAAGATTATCGAAAAATGAGATTAACTGTTCTTGTTAAGGTCATTGACAATGAATTTGTGATGTGTTCTGCAGCTGCACAATTAACTCACAAAACAATGTATGTTTTGATTCAGACCTGGCATTAAGTGAGTTCATGAAAGGGAAATTTTCAAAATTATTACCACAACAGTGACAGAAGCAGGGCCCAGGAGAGGGGCGGGTGTGTGCAGACGGTGCCAAACACCAAGGCCTGGGGGTGGGGGGCAGGCACTGTGTGGTAACCGCTTTCAGAGTGTGGAGCCACACCTGAAAGGCTGTTTTTTAAAAAATCGGAACCGCCAGCCCGAGAGTTCGATCTTTTAAAAGCCGTTTTTTTTCCCGCTGAGTTTCAATGAGTGGCTGCGCTGCTGCTTCTGACCTTCAGACAGCTTCTTGTGGTTCCGATTTTGAAAAGCCAGCCAAACAAACACAAAGTGCCCAAAGGTCAGAAGCAGCAACTGAGTGTTCTTGATTGAAGATCTGTTCGAAAGCTGGTAAAGTCCCTTAATCATTTTAGAGGTGAATGCGGGGTGTGAGGTGAAGGGGTGGGTCTGGGGGTGGGGTGAAGGAGTGGGTCTGGGGGGGTGGGGTGAGGGGGTGGGATGAGGGGGTAGGGTGAGGGGGTGGGTCTAGGGGGTGGGGTGAAGAAGAGGGTCTGGGGGGTGGGGTGAAGGAGTGGGTCTGGGGGGGTGGGATAAGGGGGTGGGTCTGGGGGTGGGAGTTTGAGGTGAGGGGTGTGTGGGAGGTGGAGGGTAGGGCAGAGGTATGGGGGCTAGGGTGGGGTGGATTGGCACTTTTCATGTTTCATACTACAAAATTAAATACTTTACATGTCTCAAAATTCACTTTTGAATTTGAACTAGAATATAAATGGAAGTCTAAGTTTTCATTATGCCCTGATGTAGACATAATTCTTATGATATGCTAAGTTGATGTACCAGAGGTTTGAGAATCTTGGGCCTCACCAAAATAAATGCAAGAAACTAAAAACCGGGATTGATGCAAAACAGGTTGTTGACTCACAATCACCCTTTTTATTACACTTGCTAAGTCTGGGAATGAAATCCCTATTTGTCATTAGGAGATTGCTTAAAGGAAGGTTTTACAAATCTCTACTCCAACCTATGTTCACCCCAGATAGGCTGTAAATTCAAAATGTACAACACAATTTGTATGACAGTTTCTGGGGGAAATGGAAACAACCAAGTTCTTGAGTTAAGGTCATACTGAATTTTCTTACCATGTATCATTCTTCTCTGAAACATTCATTATCAACAATTCAACGTACTTTTTCCTGAGCTGCTGGTACCTCTTTGATAAATCCTGAGAATAATGTCATTGGCGTGAAAGGGGCAATTGCCATTTGTGGTATATTGTACGTCAGTGCAAGAGAAGTCAGAATGGTAAGGTTATATTAGCTACAGAGTTGAATTGTTTTGTATATGTAGTGATTTTTTGTAGCCACTTTCCTAACATCAGTTGATTGCTCTGTGATTAATTATCCTTAGAGAATCAGCATTGGGCCTCCATTGCTACTATCACTCTGCCTATTACATGCAGGTTTAATGAAAGAAACATAGAACCTACATTTATACAGCACCTCTCACAAGGTCCCAATTGCTTTACAGCTAATTAAGTACTAAAGTAGTCAATGATATAATGTAAACAATGTTATCAAATGGCAGAACAGGCTCGAGGGGCAATTGGCTTACTCCTGCTCCTAATACATATGTCATTTGGATGAATGAGATGAGCTGGGCTAGATGGTCTTTGTCATCCATAATTATCTCGTGAACAGGGGATGGAATCATGCTGTTTATTTTGTTGCTAATGGAAGTTTACTGAGCAGGCCTTGTGGGGTGAAATTGCTAGGATAGGAGTGCATAATGGACACAAAGTGAATCAGTAATCAGTTTTACACTGCACACGGTTCTAAAGAGTCTTTTCCATTGACTTCAATCTGGTCCTTTTGTTCACTTACCTATTATCTCACTCTACTCTGTGCTTTCATGAATTTTTGAGGTATTTGAATTATTGTGATAAAGTTATGTTGCATTGTAGATATTGAAAATATATTGTAGTGAGAAGCAGCAATCAGCAGAGTCTTCAGACTTGCTGATCAAGAAAACACAGATACAATTGTGAACCATTCAGTCTTTGTCCTCTGGTCTCTTAAAAATTGTGTCGCACAGAGACTCCTGAGGGCTCCAACTCTTCTCACTAACAGAGAAGACTAATGTTGTTCAATCATTCCGCTGTTGCTCAGGAGTCATTTGATCTTTCTACCCTGTGAGATTTCTGATAAAATAGAACCCAATTACACCCCATGATTGAAATAATTATATTGAATAATATCATGCACCCAGGCAAGAGAAAGTTTTCTGCTTCTTCTATGAATGGAAAAGATCTTGTACAGTTTATCTGATAATCTTATAATCAAATATTAATCTTCCCCCAAATATGAATTTATTGACACCATGACCATATGATGCATTGGGCAAAACATGTTAATGAGAGCTGAGGCAGTCACCAAAATCAATGTTATCATCTGCAGTGTGTTATAAATAACCACAAGGATATTTTCCTGTCAAATTAATGATATTACATGATGCTATTAAAGTAAAATTTGTACTCTCTGTTTACCAGTCGCGGTGGGATCACTTATAGGGTGCACACAAACTAACACTGCATTATAACCTTGCTGCTCTAAATATTAATAACCCATGCTGCTTATATATTGGATGATATATGTAACCAGATGCAAACAATGGACGTTATCATTTTATTGGGCCCTTTCTGTGTTTGTTTGGTGAATTGATTGGTGAATCTGGAAAGGGGGAAAAATATCATGCATGATTGAAGGAGAGGGTTTAAAGGGCAGCAGGTTGTGGGGTGGGGTGCGGGGGCGGTGGCGGTGGAATAAGGGGCCTGAAAACGGGGGAAGCACCAGGGCTCATGTTTTCTTTCCCTGGACAAAGTGATTAACAACCTGGAAGAATTTTTTTCAAACAGAGTATGGCTGTAGTGGTCAATGGTTTGTATGCAATGTTGAAATAGCAGGAGAGCAGGATGGCATTGGTGCTGCATAACTCACAACAATTACTACACAAGGGAGCAAATATACTCATTCAGTTACCTGGCTTGAGAGAGAAACAATGGATAAGGGGGTTCAGACCCACCATAGAGGCTGCAACTGACATGTGAAATCTGAATCACAGAATTGTTACTGTGCAGAAGGAGGCCATTCGGCCCAGTGTGTCTGCACCGGCTCTCTGAATGAGCATTATGACTCAGTGTCATTCTCCTGCCTTTTCCCCATAATCCTGCACATTAAATAATCATCTAATGACCTCTTGAATGCATTGATTGAACCTGCCTCCACCCCACTTCTAGGGAGTGCATTCCAGACCCGAACCACTCGATGTGTGAAAAAGATTTTTCTCACATCAGATTTGCTTCTTTTGCAAATCACTTTAAATCAATGCCCTCTTGTTCTCGATCCTTTTATGAGCGGGAACAGTTTCTCCCTATCTACTCTGTCCAGCCCCCTCATGATTTTGAAACCTCTATCAAATCTCCTCTTAACCTTCTTCTCTCCAAGGAGAACAGTCACAACTTTTCCAATCTATCTTCATAACTGTATTTTCTCATCCCTGGAACAATTTTTGTAAACCTCATCTGCATTCTCTCCAATGTGTTCACATCTTTGCTGAAGTGTGTCGCACAGAACTGTACACAATACTCCAGCTGATGTCTAACTAGTGTCCTGTACAAGTTCAGCACAGCCTCCTTGCTCTTGTACTCTATGCCCCTATTAATAAAGCCTGAGATACTGTATGCTTTATTAACTGCTCTCTCCACCTGTCCTGCCACCTTTAATGACTTATGCACATGTACACCCAGGTTCTTCTGCTCCTTCACAGCCTTTGGAGTTGTACCCCTTATTATATATTGTCTCACCATGTTCTTCCCACCAAAATGAATCACCTCACACTTCTCTGCATTGAATTTCATCTGCCACCTATCAGCCTACTCCACCAACTTGTCAATGTCCTTTTGAAGTTCTACACTGTCCTCCCTGCAGTTTACAATGCTCCCAAGTTTTGTATTATCTGCAATCTTTGAAATTGGCCCCTGCACACCAAGATCTAGATCACTGTTCTTCGTTGAAAGGCCCATGGGCCAGAGGCGGCTCCTATCCTCAATAAGTGTGGCTCCCCAACTCTCCCTATCCTGTAATCTTGCTGAATGTCGCGCAATTTGTTTTAAAGTTGTTTCCCATGCGACTGGCCTGGCGTTAATTTGGAGCAGCCTCTTGCCGCTCCCCAACCTCCGAGTTCTGGCTGCTCCCCGACTTATGGGTTGTAGCCTACTTCCCTCCCCCATGTCCAAGTTGCAGGAATGCAAGTCCAGGAGAGGTAAGAAGCAAGAGGGTGAGTAAGGGAGTGGGAGGTTCTGCAAGAGGGTAGATCAGAGAGGGGGAAGAAGCCACAGCTCGAAGGTCGGGTACGGGGAGAGACGACAATGCTGTGGGTTGGGGAGGGGGATGATCTGCAGAACAGATCAAGGAGCAGGAGGTTCAGGAAGCAGGATTGGTGGCAGGCTGGAGGTAACAAGTAGAAAGTAACATTTTTCTTTCAAAATAAAAGAAATTTAAAAATATAAAAGTTATTTCATTTACCAATGTAGGAATTTAGCAATGTAGAATATTGCAACTTAAATATTTGTTTTCTGATAAGGATGTTGCTATAGAACCTATCATTGATTCCTAGGTGAACCAATGATTCACTTAAAGTTGTTTCACTTAAAGTCACGATTTTCATGAATGCCAGCACAACTTTAAATAAATAAGTATTTATTTTTAAGTATAATAAATAATTTTGTTTTAGTTACACGTGTCGCTCTGTAACATTACATCATGAAGGAGTAGTAAGTAATGATCATTTAGTAAAGTAGCTTTCACATTGCAGGTTTTTTGCTAAAGTGGTTCTTGCTTAAAAAATAGTGAAAGTCACTTATCTATATCATTAATATATATCAGGAAAATCAAGGGTCCCAATACCGACCCCTGGGGAACTCCACTACAAACCTTCCTCCAGCCTGAAAAATATTCATTAACCATTACTCGCTATTACTCAGCCAATTTTGTATCTATGTTGCTACTGTCCCTTTTATTCCATGAGCTAATTGTTTCTAGAAGTTTCCCCACCACCGAAATTAAATTGACTCAGCTGTAATTGCTGAGCTTATCCTTACAACCTTTTTTGAACAAGGGCGTAATGTTTGCAATTCTCCAGTCCTCTGGCATTTCCCCTGAGTCTAGGGAAGACTGAAAGATTATGGCCAGTGCCCCTTCAATTTCCATTCTCACTTCCTTCTTTATATTTGGATGCATCTCATCCGGTCCCGGTGCCTTGTCAACTTTAAGTACTGACAGTTTATCCAATACATCCTTCTTATCAATTTTGAACCTTTCTAGTGGCAAAGTTTCCTCCTCTGTCACCATGGCCTGGGTAGCATCTGCTTCCTTGGTAAAGACAAATGCAAAGTATTCATTTAATACCTCAGCCATGGCCCCTGTCTTCATGTATAAACCCCCTTTTTGAGCCCCAATGGGCCCTACTCCTCCTTTTACTACATCTGGTCCACTAAGAGCTGTAAAAATAATCAACCTTCTGCTGTGTACTACCAGAGGTATGAAGGCCACAATTGCCCTCAATTTAGGATGATAATGTACTGCAGAAATAATATAATTGACATACAATGGCCAAATCTATGAAGTATACTTGCACTATTGTACATTTTGAACTTGAGTTAGGTTAAGCCATTTCTCCTATTTTGTCACATTGCTTGTAAAACATTTCTTCACAAGACTGGCATTTTGCTGACTTCCTAAAGTAACATATACTTTTTTATGTGCGTAGGAGATAGAGCACATTGACTCCTCGTCCCACTTGGCAGAATTGGTACTGTGCAGCTTAGCAGGGAAAATATTCTGCACATGATGTACCCATTCAAAATATGTCCTTTGTAAAGTAGAAATGCTTCTACTAATCTTTCATCACCTTGCAAATCAAGCAATAATTTCCATGTTTATAATTTCTGTCAACATCCTCCACCCCCATGCTTATTATAATCAAAGACACACAAATTACAAACTCATAATTATATCCTCCATGTTACAGATCTGATTAATAGGTCATATTCCAAATCTCTTTTCTTCCTCTAAATTAACTACACATGAATAAAAATCAAAAACAGTTTGAATCAATTTAACAGGATTATAGTGCCAAAAAAATACAGTCTGTACAGCACTTTCTCATTTCTTCCTAATTGGTGTCCTTCCATTAATGTCAGTAGGAATATCGCCAAATCTCGCAAATAGCTCCAACTGACAGAATTCAGAAGCATAGTTTATTTGGTTTTATATTGTACACTGTGCATTTAATATCAGTAGTTTATTTGTGGTGGATTATTTCTGAATTTGAAAGACATGTATGCACAACCAATTGTTTTTCCAGTGGTCCTCCCTTGTGCCAATATTTTATACCAGTTAGATGAATCGTTTTTTCAAGACTATCACTTGTTCCTTCAGTCTCCAAAGATCATTTCTCATTTTCCTCCCACCTCTTAGCAAAGCAGTTATTTGCAAGGAGTATAGTTCCTCTAGCATTTGTGACATGCCAACACCTCACCATTCTTCATGTGTGATGCCAGGCAGTGAGTGCATACATGGTATACAGCTTTGTTGGCATTGCAGTGAAGACTTTTCCTACCCTCAGCCATAGGCAGAGGGAGGCAGCTTTGGATGTGGATAGAGAGGTAAAGCCCCTGAAATTGACGTCTCATTGGAATCCTGATATCAACCCGCCCTGTTCCAGGTTTCATCGGGGCGGGATTGAAAACGAGCAGGGCACCCCCTTGGATCTGTCAGGTAAATAGTAAAGGTACTTAAAACACCAACTTCTTAAGTCTCCATCCTATAACAGCCAGGGCACTTGTTTCCCGGCCTGTCAGCAACTCACCAGGGTCACCCAGTGGAGAGCACAGTGCGAAGCGATTCTCAGTGAAACTGACAATCTGTGAAGTTACCTTGAATGGCTCCAGCCATGGTCATTGAGAAACTGCTCAATGTAAAAACACTTCTCTCAGGGTGTGTTATCACTTCTTGAAAGGCACTTCATCTGTCTATATCTCTCACCTTCAGCTGTACTTTCCTGCTACCAGCCTTCACCAAGGCAGGGGAGCAGCTTATGTAGCTCTTCCTTATGCCTCTGATAAGGGGCACAATGCAGAAGCAACATCATTGCCAACAGCACCTGCAGTAGCAGGAGCAACAGCAATGCGAGTCTTTGCACCACTTGTCTTCTCCTCAGCCACAGAAGTGGGGATGTTCGCTGATGATTGCACAATGTTCAGCACCAATCACGACTCCTCAGATACTGAAGCAGTCCATGGACAATTTCCAGGCTTGGGCTGACAAGTGACAAGTAACATTCGTGCCACGCAAGTGCCAGGCAATGACCAGCTTCAAAGAAGAGAGAATCCAACCATTGCCCCTTGATGTTCAATGGCATTACCTTCACTGAATCCTCCACTATCAACATCGTGGGGGTTACCATTGACCAGAAACTGAACTGAACTAGCCATTATAAATACTGTGGTCACAAGAGCAGGTCAGAGGTTGGGAATCCTGCAACAGATAGCTCACCACCTGACTCCCCAAAGCCTGTCCACCATCTACAAGGCACAAGTCAGGAGTGTGATGGAATACTACCCACTTGCCTGGATGAGTGCAGCTCTCACAGCACTCAAGAAGCTTGACACCGTCCAGGACAAAGCAGCCTGTTTGATTGGCACCACATCCAAAACTATTCACTCCCTCCACCACCGACATGCAGTAGCAGCAGTGTGCATCATCTACAAGATGCACTGCAGGAATTCACCATGGTTCTTTCAACAGCACCTTCCAAACTCATAACCAGTACCATCTAGAAGGACAAGAGTTGATGATAGATGGGAACACCACCACCTGGAAGTTCCCCTCCAAGTCACTCACCATCCTGACTTGGAAATATATCCCATTCGTTCACTGTCACTGGGTCAAAATCCTGGAACTCCCTTCCTAACAGCATTGTGGGTGTACCTACACCACATAGACTGCAGTGGTTCAAGAAGGCAGCTCACCACCACCTTCTCAAGGGCAACTAAGGATGGGAAATAAGTGCTGGCTCAGCCAGCGAAGCCCACATCCCGTGAATAGTAAAAAAAAATGCCCCTCCACAGGCCAAGGACCATGGACACAGAGATTCAGCCAAAAGATGAGATCCCCAACACAGGGCCTACAGGCAGTGGATCAGCTCCCTCAACATATCGGAACGACAATGCCTTAGGAGGCTCAGGTTCTCACAAACAGTCACCACTGATATCTGCAGGTTCCTGGAAAAAGACCTCCTCCCCTTTGGAACAGGTGGGCATACATTGGCAGTGGCCAATAATGTGCTTGTCACAGGAGGGCCAACCCCCAACCTAAATCCACAATCCCTGTGGTATCTGCCTCTCACCAAGTTGTGTGTGCTCTCTTCCTCTGCAAGGAGAGGAAGCAGAGAGTTTTGAGTGTTCAAAGTCACTCGTGTGGAGGGGAGGGAGGAATAATATTTGTGGAGGGTGATCGTGAGGCATAAGTGTGAGAAGGCAATAGGCTGAGGGTGAGTATGAGTGTTGGCTGCTCAGATGGGGATGGGAGAGAGGAATGAACAGGGCTACAATGCGTGTTGGTCTGAGTGCTCTGCAAAAGAATATTGGGAAAGCGAGAGTGTGGGGCTTGGCACCTGAAAGTGCTATACCACTCACCTGTCATGGCCTCCTGAGATCCTCCATCCTTGGTGCACCATCTCCAGATTGGAGGGACCACACTTCTGCTGCTGACATCTTTGACAACCTCCATCCATATCTGCTTGGTTGGAGAGATTATCCTCTTGCTGCAGCCTCAAACATCCAGGTTCTGGTGGTCCTTGTAACCAATGCTGTGGACCCTTTATTGAGACATCCTTCCTTTAACAGAAAGGGCATGTCATCCCGCCCACCCTCCCTTATCAGTTGGCAACCCATAGATGGGATGCTAATGCCAGAGGTCTGGGACAAAGACTGTGCAAAGCCTACTGCTTACTCCTTCCCTGACCTGCAAATGGTCCCACCATTCCGGCAGACTAAGTTGATAAAATCCTGTCACTCCTGTCCAAACACACACACCTTCCAGCTGGGGTTCACAAAATGAAGTTCAGGAAATAGAACCAAGGCTGAATTTTCCTTCCCCTGTCCCCTGAAGCCAATTGTAGCACTCTCGCTGAAGCCCCATCTCTGATCAGCTAACGCAGCACAGACCAAGGATTAATCCAGGAATTTCCTTGCTCTGCATACTTCAGTAATATACCTTGTGGCATATTTACTCACTGAACCACCAGAGCAGCTTGAGAAGCTTTATCCCTGATACTGCCCTCTGAATTGTTTTCATAAACTATTGAGTTAAAAGATTAACAACTAAGAGCTTTGCTGTTTGGCAGTACAGAACTTAAGTTTTGCTGATAAGAGGGACTTGTGATTGAAGCTTTTTGTCTTGCACTCATCAGGACAGACACAAGAATACCAAATTTCAAAGCAGTATAAGTTGTTGCTTCCTTTGAAATTTGGTATTCTTGCTTCTGTCCTGATGAGTGCAAGACAAAAAGCTTTGACAGCATGTCTCTTGATGGCAATACTCTAGCTTTGCTGTGGTTGCATTTCTTTTTATCAAATCAAATACTTTTACTTGATTGTTGCTAGGGTATGGGTGATATTCACATTTATTGCCAATCTCCAGGTGCTTTGAGATAGTGGTATTGGGCCTTCTTGAACTGAACTACTACTATTTGGTCTCAGCAAATTTTTGACAAATATGTAGTTTTTACAAATAAATAGTCTCATCTGCGCAAGTGGCAAAGTATGCAGCCTCCTCCAGTATTACAATGATAGACAGCTGTTACAAATTGACTTTGCTATAAACATTGCTGTTTTATATATATATTTAATTAATAGTTATGTATGAAATATATCCCAAAAACCAAAATATACAGTGAGACACATTGCATTCACTCAGAACAGGCAATCAAAGAATAAACTGAAATCAGGCTGTTGATGATTGCATGATTATTTTTTAGCCATTTTTTCAGCAAGTTAGAAGTCAGGTGATAGTTGTTTGATCGTATTGAAAAAGAAAACGACAGACCAAACATGACAAAACTGAGGGAAGCTTAAAAATATGTTGTACTAAAATATTACAATAATATCTTACACATTATCATCAGCCAAAATGTGCTTCACAAAGAAGAATTCAGGAGCGCAATATTACGTGCCCAAAACACACCAGTAGCGTGTGCAATGCCATATGGCCTGGGCAATCGATAGCCATCCTCGGTGGCTGAAACAGGGCCCTTTCCTAACACTGGTGTCTGTGTGCACCTGAAACTGCACCTCTTTAACCAACGCAGCAAATCATGGCATGGAGTTGTCTGAAACAGTTCTTAAAGGGATCATCACCTCCATTAAAATAAGTGTTTGGTTGGTTGTTTTATGGTGCTTTGGGGTTATTTTTTGGCTCAATTGACAACTGCTTGGCTATGAAACAGTGTTCCGTTTGCAATGGGCTACAACGAATTATCTGAATTTTCTTGTTCAGAATTACTCAACTTGGCACTGCTGCTGGGTTTACACTTGGTGCTTCTAGATAAGGAGGAGCAGCAACAAGGAAGGCAGCAAAAACCTGCATAGTGGCAAAGGAGGCAAGGGAGCAGGAGATCTTACAGCATGTGGATCTTCAGAAACCAATCACCATACCTGGACCTCACACAGCAGCACAGTGACTGTGTCTCAATAGGGAGGCAGTTATATAGCCATGCCACCTGTTGCAGTGGGAATTGGAACCCAATGGGCTATGCGCTGCATTGCACTCATATGGCAATGATGGTCACCATGGCTTTTAACTTTTATCCCACTAACTCCTTCTAAATTGCTTCTAGGGACACTAATATATCAATTAGTTTGCTCTGCAGATGACCATCCAGTAGGTCACTGATGCAATGTCTGTGAGGTATGAACAGTTCATTAGATTCCTTAAGGAGGCTGACTAGCAGGATAATAAGAGGGTGTGATTTGCCTGCACTGCAGAATTCCTGCAAGGTGCAGGGCATCATAAACTATGATCAGAAATCTATATCATTAAACATATTCAATATATCATAAATTGTGTCCGTAACCCGCGTACTCCCTATCCGGGACTAGCTCTGTTTCTGAACAGGAAGGGGTTCCATTCACTCGATGTTCAACTTCAAATAAAGAGCACTGGCAGCTCATCAACTTTATTTTAATTAATGGTGTGCAAGAATTTAGGGCCTTCTTTCAGGTCATGTGATGATGCATGTGCTCCAAGTGTGGCAGGTTTTACCCCTACTGTGTGAAAACCCCAAGTTATCCAGCACCAAACAGCATATTTCATCAAGAATGTTCTCAATGTGAAACGAAGAATTCAATCTTGTAGCTCGTCATGACCAATTATCCTTTTACACAAAGTTCAATTATTTAAGTTCTCGATGTTAAGTGGTACACAGGTGAACTTTTGTTCATTCAACTGAATGAGCATATGGGGTGAACTAACAAAAGGATGGCAACCAGAATACAAATAACTTATTCCGGCAGTTATTGCTACCAGTAATGACAAGCAAATATCACAGTGAAGAGTAATGCCATTCTCAATTTTCAACTTTGGTTTTGGGTTAATTTAGACATTTAGATCTGTGACCGCCAGAGGACAGAGGACAACATTTGAAGCAAAGGAGAGGGGTCCCTCTACTGGCTAGAAATATAAATTACAAGTCAAAAATTGATCATTAATTGGATAGGACACTGAAGAATAAATTTCTATATAAATTACAATTATTTATTATATTATAAAATTATAATCATTAAAAACATTGATGTTTCATTCCAAGAGCCACCTCTTGTATGAATTAAATGCCTGCTTTAACTTTAAAACTTGTTAAAGTTTATGTGAAGAAGCCAAATAATCAGAGGTGTCAATATTGCAGACATAATAGGAAAATCAAAAAAAGAGTTGCATTTATATAGTGTCTTTCACAACCTCAGGATATCCCAAAGCATTTTACAACTAATGAAGTGCTTTTTGAAGTGTAGTCACTGCTGTAATGTAGGAGCAAGCTTTATGATCAAAATAAGTGAATCCAGTTGCAACCTCATATAACTTTATGTAGTGATGTTTATTTTTCAGGGTGAAATGTGTTAAAATACATTTTAAAAATTAATGAGATTTTATAGTGCAGCATGATGACCCAACAAAATGTTGCATGAACATTCTGTGCCATGGGATGAAAGTATCCAGGCTGTAGCCTGTGATCCCCTCATACTTACTGTAGGTAGAAGCACAACTTGTCCCTCACTGTTACCTCACAAGGTGAATCAGTTTTTCCTTGCTGTTGCTCTTAGCGATGCTAGTGGAGGCCAGAGAAGCAAGTTGTCTGCCAGCCCTCTTCAGATTATTAAATAGTGGGTGTCAGGAGATACAAAAACTGGGAGCTCAAATAAATAATCAGCAAAGAAATAATCTGGTTTCAGCTCGCTTTGATATTTCACCATGCAAAGCGGAGAGGATGAAGGGTTTTTTGAGTTTCAAATATACACACGATTGAAATGAGGAACTGAAGTTAATTAAGGGCCAACAAAGGAAGGTACAATAACCCCTGTGGCATTTGTGCACATTTCTCACTATTCCAAAAGGTGCAGAGTCCAATCTTCACTACCCTCCACTTCACTAGATAAACTGCTAGAAAATGTTCTCACCTGCTGTACAATCAAAATCAAGGATAACCATTCCCATGGAAGTGAAGGCTACCACAGCATGATAATATCACTGCACCAGCTGGTTTCATTTTCCTCTTCATACCAGCAACAAATCCTCATTTGCAGCTGACTATGACGAAGCTATGTGACCATATTAAGAATATTAAGGTGGATAAGTCCCCAGGACCAGATGGGATCTACCCCAGAGTACTGAGGGAGGCAAGAGAGGAGATTGCTGGGGCCTTGACAGAAATCTTTGTATCTTCACTGGCTATGGGTGAGGTCCCAGAGGACTGGAGAATGGCCAATGTTGTTCCATTGTTTAAGAAGGGTAGCAGGGATAATCCAGGAAATTACAGACCGGTGAGCCTTATGTCAGTGGTAGGGAAATTATTGGAGAAGATTCTTTGTGACAGGATTTACTACCATTTGGAAGCAAATGGGCGTATTAGTGAGAGGCAGCATGGTTTTGTGAAGGGGAGGTCGTGTCTCACTAACTTGATCGAGTTTTTCGAGGAAGTGACAAAGATGATCGACGATGGAAGGACAGTGGATGTTATATACATGGATTTCAGTAAGGCCTTTGACAAGGTCTCTCATGGCAGACTGGTGCAGAAGGTAAAGTTGCACGGGATCAGAGGTGAGCTGGCAAGATGGATACAGAATTGGCTTGGTCGTAGAAGACAGAGGGAAGCAGTGGAAGGGTGCTTTTCTGAATGGAGAGCTGTGACTAGTGGAGTTCCACAGGTATCAGTGCTGGGATCTTTGCTGTTTGTATTATACATAAATGATTTGGAGGAAAATGTAAGTGGGCTAATTAGTAAGTTTGCAGGCGACACTAAGGTTGGAGGAGTTGCAGATAGTGAAGAGGATTGTCAAGGGATACAACAGGATATAGATCGATTGGAGACTTAGGCGGAGAAATGGCAGATGGAGTTTAATCCGGACAAATGCGAGGTAATGCATTTTGGAAGGTCTAATACAGGCAGGAATTATATAGTAAATGGCAGAACCCTTAAGTGCATCGAAGGGCAGAGGGATCTGGGTGTACAGGTCCACAGGTCACTGAAAGTGGCAACGCAGGTAGATAAGGTAGGCATATGGCATGCTTGCCTTCATTGGCAGGGTTATTGAGTATACAAGCTGGGAAATCATGCTGCAGCTGTATAGAACCTTGGTTAGGCCACACTTGGAATATTGCGTGCAATTCTGGTCACCACATTACCAGAAGGATATGGAGGCGTTGGAGAGGGTGCAGAGGAGGTTTACCAGGATGCTGCCTGGTCTGGAGGTTATTAGCAATGAGGAGAGGTTGGAGAAACTGAGATTGTTCTCACTAGAGCGACAGAGATTGAGGGGTGACTTGATAGAAGTTTACAAAATTATGAGTGGCATGGACAGAGTAGATAGGCAGGGTGGAAGAGTCAATTACTATGGGACATAGATTTAAGGTGAGAGGAGAAAACTATAGAAGAGATGTGCGGGGCAAGATTTTTATGCAGAGGGTAGTGAGTGTCTGGAATTCGCTGCCAGAGGAGATGGTGGAAGCAGGTACGATAGTGGTGTTTAAGAGGTAGCTTGACAAATATATATGAATAGGATGGGAATAGAGGGATACGGACCCTGGAAGTGCAAAATGTTTTAGTTGACAGGCAATATGATCGGCGCAGGCTTGGAGGGCCGAAGGGCTTGTTCCTGTGCTGTACTTTTCTTTGTTCTTCTTTGTTCATATTAACTTGATCTTGATCTCCTTCCATCCAGCTGGCACCTTTGCTTTTACAGAATGATGGCCTTCAGTTCCAAAAAGGGTCACTTTTCTTTGGCGCACCAACTGGTTTGGCATCTCCAATTCTTCAACAATAAAGGGAGCAATGTTGTCCACCTGTCTTCATCGTATCATCGTGAACAACTAAGTTACTTTTTCTGCAAACATCACAACTGTCTCCTTTATTGGTAAGCTTCACCCTTTAAGAGCTGCTCCTTCACTAGATTTGAGTTGGCCAACCACGTGTGCAACAGGCCATGCTCTTTGGATTAGCTTTTTATTCTTGTAACCTATTTAAAAATTGAACAGTGTTTATATTGCAAAATCAGTGATGTCTGTTCTCCTGAGCTATGGGCATAGGGGCGTCTGTGGATTTGGCAAGCTTAACCCTCTTTTTGCTGGGTTTGCAAAATTGGGGCTGTGGTATAATAGAAACCCAGCTACTGGTACTCTAGGTCCCCAGTCCAGATAAATGGTGGGGTTAGCAGTAGGAAAAGTATTAGGCTGTAAAACCACCCACCGGGTCTAAAAGTGGTGGTTGATATGAAGGTGTGAACAACCAGCATTGTGGCAATCCCATGTAACTAGGGAAAAGCTGAGAAAGAAAGGAAGGAATTGTATTAGTATTCAGGCAAATTTGGGAATAGTTGAGGCAGAGAATATTGCATCTTTTAAGGGGATCTTGGATAAATGTTTGAACTAGAGTAAAATACACGGCTCTGCTGAGACAGCAGGACTGTCAGATTAGTCTTGGGTTATTTAACAAAGACACAATGGGCTGAATGGGCTGTAAATGTCTATGTTCCAATGGATAATGCGATGGCAGTCAGTTCCTTAAGAATCACAGAATCTTAATGGCCGAGAAGGAGGCCATTTAGCCCATCATGTCTGCACTGGCTTTCCAAAAAAGCATTATGACCTCGTGCTATTGCCCTGCCTTTTCCCCATACCCTTGCACATTGTTTCTATTCAAATAATCATCTAATGCTCTCTCGAATGCCTCGATTGAACCTGCCTCGACCACACTTCCAGGCAGTGCATTCCAGACCCGAACCACTCATTGTGTGATAAAGTTTTTTCTCACTTCAAACTTGCTTCTTTTGCAAATCACTTTAAATCTGTGCCCTCTCATTCTTGATCCTTTTACAAGTAGGAACAGCTTCTCCCTATCTACTCTGTCCAGCCCCCTCATGATTTTGAACATCTCTATGAAATCTCCTCTCAGCCTTCTTCTCTCCAAGGAGAACAGTCCCAACCTTTCCAATCTATCCTCATAGCTGAAGGTTCTCATCCCTGGAACTATTCTTGTAAACCTCTTCTGCACTCTCTTCAATGTGTTCACATCCTTCCCATAATATGGTGCCCAGAACTGTACACAATATTCCAGCTGAGGTCTAACCAGTGCCTTTTGTAAATTCAGCATAACCTCCTTGCTCTTGTACTCTATGTCCCTATTAATAAAGCCCAGGATACCATATGCTTTATTAACTGCTCTCTCCACCTGTCTTACCACCTTCAATGATCTATGCACATAAGCACCTTAGTCTTTCTGCTCCTTCAACCCCTTCAAAATTTCACATTTTCTTCTATATTATCTGTCGATGTTCTTCCTACCAAAATGCATCACCTCACACTTCTCTGCATTGAACTTCATCTGCCACCTATCTGCCCAACTCCACCAACTCGTCTATGTCCTCTTGAAGTTCCACACCATCCTCCCTGCAGTTGACAACACTCCTAAGCTTTGTATCATCCGCAAACTTTGAGATTGTCCCCTACACACCAAGATCTAGATGAATAAAAATCAGGAACAGCAAGAGTCCCAATACTGACCCCTGAGGAACTCCACTACAAACTTTCCTCCAGCCTGAAAAATATCCATTGACCATTACTCTCTGCTTCCTATTTTTTCAGCCAATTTTGTATCCACGTTGTTACTGTTCCTTTTATTCCATGAGCAATAACTTTTCTCACAAGTCAGTTGTGTGGTACTGTTTCAAATGCCTTTTCAAAGTCCATATACACCTCATCAACAGCATTACCCTCATTGACCTTTTCTGTTACCTCATCAAAAGCCCCAGCAAGTTAGTTAAACAGTCCAGGACAAAGCAGTCCGCTTGATTGGCACCACATCCACAAATATTCACTCCCTCCACCACCGACATACCATAGCAGCAGTGTGCACCATCTACAAGATGCACTGCCAGAATTCACCAAGTTCTTTCAATTGCACCTTCCAAACCCATGACCACTACCACCTAGAAGGACAAGGGCAGCAGTTAGATGGGAACACCACCACCTGGCAGTTCCCCTCCAAATCTCTCACCATCCTGACTTGAAAATATATCGCTGTTCCTTCACTGTCGTTGGGTCAAAATCCTGGAACTTCCTTCCTATCAACACTGTGGGTGTACCTGCACCACATGGGCTGCAGCAGTTCAAGAAGGCAGTTCACCCCCACCTTCTCAAGGGCAACTAGGGATGGGCAATAAATGCTGGCCCAGCCAGCGAAGCCCAGATCCCATGAATGAATTAAAAAAACACAATTTCCCCTTTAGAAATCCATGTTGGCTCTTCCTTATCAACCCATATTTTTCCATGTGACTACTAATTCTATCCCAAATAATTGTTTCTAGAATATTGCCCACCACTTAAGTTAAACTGCCTGGTCTGTAATTGCTGGGCTTATCCTTACAACCTTTTTTGAACAAGGGCGTAATATTTGCAATTCTCCAGTCCTCTGGCACCTGAGTCTAGGGAAGATTGAAATATTTTGGCTAGTGCCCCTGCAATGTCTACTCTCACTTCCTTCAATATCCTTGAACGCATTTCATCTGGTCCGGGTGCCTTGTCAAATTTAAGTACCGACACTCTATTCAATACTTTCTTCTTATCAATTTTGAACCCTTCTGGTGACAGAGTTTCCTCATCTGTCAACCATGGCCTGGGTAGCATCTACCTCCTTGGTAAAGATGGATGCAAAGTATTCATTTAATACCTCAGCCATGGCCCCTTCATCCATGTGTAAATTCTCTTTTGGGTCCCTACTCGGCCTTACTCATCATTCTACCATCCTTTTACTATTTATATCCTATAGAAGGCTTTGGGATTCCCCTTTATGTTGGCTGCCAGTCTTTTCTCATAATCCCTCTTCACTTCCCTAATCTGCTTTTTCACGTTCCTCTGGACCTTGTGTATTCCTTTTGGATCTCAATTGTACTTTCTACCCGACACCTGTCATAAGTGCACTTTTTCTTCTTTATCTTAATTTCAGTCTCCTTTTTCATCCAGGGAGCTCTGAATTTATTTGTCTTACCTTTCCCTTTCGATGGAATATATCTTGAGTCTGCCTGAACCAATTCTTTTTTGAAGGTAGCCCATTGTTCAGCTACAGCTTTTCCTGCCAATCTTACATTCCAGTCCCTTTGGCCCAGCTCCGTTCTTGACCCATCAAAGTCTGCTCTTATCCAGTTAATTATTCTTAGTCTGGATTGCCTATCATCTTTTTCTATCAACACCCTAAAACGTACAATACAATGATCACTGTCTCCTAAATCCTCCTCCACTGACATTTGACCTACTTGGCCTGCTTCATTTCCAAGAACCAGGTCCAGAATCATGTTGGATTGGACACATACTACTGTAGAAAATTCTCCTGAACACAATCTAGGAACTTTTGCCCCTCTCTGCCCTTTACAGCACCACTTGACCCAGACTACATTCAGGTAATTAAAGTCACCCATTATAACTACCCTATAATGCCTGCATCTCTCTGTAATTTCCCAAGAAAGAATGGAGAGAACTGGGCAAAAATAAATAGTGAATTATATATAATGTATTTTATTTTGCACAGAACGCTACAGGATTAAAAAGGCTGTGCTACAAAGGCTGGTTTGCCCAGGGTTCACCCACAGCAGCATTAACTTAAAAAGCAAACAGTAGTTTATGGTTTAACCTATTGTCTAAAGCACAAATAAATTTTTTATACATTTCCACAATCCTCAAGGTTAGTGATTTTTTTTTTTTGCAATAGATGAATATGTGTCTGCTCCAAGGACTCAGAGTTCACCTTTGTTCATTATCTAGCACACCAGAACCGAAGCATCTCCGGTCTGAGACTTTTCCCCAATGAGTTGAAGAATAAGTTGGTAAATGCTAATGGAAGTGCATGTTTTACAACTATTTATAATGTTTGTGCTAGAATGGATGATTGTAGCCCTGAACTTCTCACTGTTCCCTTCCTTCTACTGGCAGAATGTCAAGTTGTTCAATGATAAGTTATTCAAATTTACCACTTTAAAATGGATATGAGCTGCTTAGCTTAATACAAATGGATCTGGGAGCATCAAGAGATGAATGATGATTGCAGTTAAGATCCTTTTGACACATGATTGCTTCAGGTCTGGATAAAAAGACAGAAGCTGAACAAGTTAACAGACTGCTTTACTCAGAAGGCCCAATAGCCAACGATATAATAGTGAGACAAGGAATCAACAAATCATCTGCAAAATTTGATGAAGTTTTAAAATCACTGGACGTTTACTTTAACCTCAAGTAACAAAACCCTTGAAAGGGCTAAATTTAATAAACGTGTCCAGCAACCAGGAGAACCTGCTGACTCCTTCATTAATTAGCTCTGCAGAATGGCTGGAGGCTGTGATTATGGTGACTGAAATCTGAGCTAATCAGGAATAGAGTAGTTGTAGGAGTGGCAGATGACGCACTCTCAGACATGCTTCAAGCGAAGGAAGATATTGAGAAAGGATTGAGAAAGCCATCCAGATCATCAGGCAATCTGAAATCAGTTTGCAGCACAGATCCATGTTAAGGGGAGAAAGCAAACCAGGATATAAAGTAAACCCCACTGTCCAGTTAGTAAAACAGCGACACTCCAGCCAAGGGAAATAAAACCCTAACCCACCAGTAGAGCAGCCGTGCCAGTGCTGTGATTAATGTCCGGCAATTTCAGCCCAATGCTTTCAAATGTAACCAAATTGGACACTTTGGGAAGCTGTGCAAAGCCAAAACACCAAAATGCACAGAAGATTCCAGGAGGATCCACAAGGGCGAGACAGCACACCAAGAGGACACACAATCATGCTTCCTTGGTGAGGTCAAAGATCCTGGATTTTCATTCCAGAATGTGGACGTCTCGGTGAATGACCATCTCACAAACTTTAAATTGGACACGGGAGCCAGTTTTACGGTCCTATTGGACAAAGAAAGTGGCTCACCACTTTCTCAAGTGAAATTTGGGATGGTCAACAAATGCTGGCCTTGCCAGTGATGCCCACAACCCATGAAAGCTTTAAAAAAAATGCCTATTTCTCCATTAGAAAATAGGAACAGGTGTAATTCAACCTACCTATTCTATCATTTAATCTGGATCTCAACTCGGTTTATCTGTCTTTGATTTACACTTCTTGATGATTCTACCGAATAAAAATCTGACCATCTTAGTCTTGAAAATTGGAATTGATCCACCATCTATGGTCTTTTGGGTATAGAATTCCATATTTTCACTATACTTTGTGTGAAAAAATGCTGTCAAATTTTGCTACTGAATGGCCTAAGCTTTAACTTTAAGATTGTGCCTCTTTTGTTCTGGATTCCCTCGCCAGTGGAAGTAGCTTCTCTGTATCTACCCACATCATGGACTATTCTTGGCCAAAATTGAGTACAAGTTACTCATACAATTTCACCAATAGTAATATATCTGATGTATGCTGCCCCAGCATCAATTTAAGACCACAATTATGTAATGCAAGCATGTCATTACACGAACACAATCGCACTACAGTCCAAAATGTAGCTTTATCAGTGTTTTATATTTAAGACAAGTGAAACAATGTAAAACTATTTTTTTGTCCCTGCACAATATGGCTTCACAATTTGCTGAGCATCTTTGCACATGGGCAAATGACATGCTGACCTAATACTCAATGATGTCATTGTATCTGAGTATTTATCCATGTGCTTTTCTTTTATAACAATGGGACAGATGGCATAAGGTATTTAAGGCAAAATAAAATCTCATCACCACTTAGAGCTGCAAATACAAATATGAGTTTCATTAGTCACTTAGACTCCCCGTACAGCCTTGCGAATTCCACTAGCATCAAAAATGAAAAGAACAAGGGATTTTTTTTTTAAATTGCATACAATGAACACTTCAGTAACAAATAATTTGTGTACCCAGGGACATTGAAGCTAATTCTCCTGTCCATAACACCCCATGCAACCCATTTACAGGGTGTTATGTACAGGAAAATTAAGTGAAGACCCATGACACAAGTAAGTACTTTGCCAGTTGCCAAATAAATGTGTGGAGGATATTTGAATTTGAAACAGGCAAGGGCTTGAAAGTTGGATGCCAATAATTCATAAGTGATATATTAACACTGCCTATGTTATTTTCCCATCTTTATGCCATTCAGGCAACACTTTAATTGCTTACCAATCATAAATTAGCATTCAGGAATACTAAGTTAAGCCCATAGGTCACTAAATTTATAGGGCCAGAAGAAAATATTATTGCATCAGTTTTGAGGCCATAGTTGTCTTGTTTCCCTTTTTTTAATCTTCTGGCATTTATGTGTAATGAGACTTACCTCCAATTATTCAATTCATTTCATATGCAGCACCATTACTCACACTATTGAGATTTCCAATGGGAATTCTCCTATTTGGGATATTGAGAACAAGGAGGTTGCCAAAAGAATGCCAAGCAGGTTGGGTTGTATGAGAGGTGCTCTCTGCCCACCTGATGCTATCCACATAGACAGAAGTGACCAGATCTCACCTTTAGAAGATGGTTTAGTGTCAGCAGAGAGTCAAACTCTGAAGATAGTGACAGCAGGCCCAATGGCACAGGTACATATGGAGGTCTAACTAAATATTATGCTGGATAGTTCTTCAGAAGCTCCCAATCCTAACATATAATTCTATACATAGGACTGCATGAAAAGAAGTGTCAGAGTGATAAACAGCCAACAAGATACCACAAGAACACAAGATAATTACTGATGTGGCCCATCTTATTTCAGCAATTTTCAACCGCCCTAAAATCAAAACTAACCTGTGATAGTACAGGACAAAATATTCACGGCCATTAATCAGACATTTGTAATGTTTCACTTTGTGAATAAATCTAAAATTGAGTAAAGATTGGTTTCTGGTCTCCTCCAGTGGTTTAACATGGTAGCAGAGAATGGTTGTCTGAAAGTGAAGATTGGAAACAAAGAATTTTTTTTAAGACAAAAGCTGACAATCTTTTCTGAAGAATGGCTGAAAGCAAATGTAAATTGTCAGATAATGATTAACCAATGATGTTCTCAGAGTCTGAGCCTTATGGCCAGTGGAAGAATTAAGTGGATATGTATCACATCCCAACCAAAGAGGAAACAAGGGCCAGAACTTTCCAACCCCTTTGGCGTTGGATGCCATGGTGGGTGGCGCCGTCATGAAACCAGTTTGCGATCATCCATACCACCGGTAAATGACAGGCCATATTTCCCACCGCCGCATGTTGCGAACCAAATTTCAATACTTTAGCACCTCATTATAAGCCCAGTTCACCGGAATCATCACCCCACGTCAAATTTATCACCCACATCGGCAGGACTTCAGAACGGCATGCTTGATGACTGCCTTTGAAAGACGTGTACCTCACGATCTGAACTTCGAGGGGAACTCAGAAGTGAATGCACACAACCTTGCACAGCATTCGTGAGCATCGGCCGTAGGACATCAAGGAAGAGAAGTACATTCATGGGAGGCACAAGCAAGTTGCCTTTTCCTGGCTGGCTTTCAGTGCATTGCTGGGGCAAAGGCTCCAGTGTGGGTCAGGCTGGAGTTTGCGGAGGGTGTGGTGGGGGTGGGGGGAGCAAGGAAGCACAGAGCGAAGGAAGTACACGAGCACGTGCCGGTCCAGCAGGGGGGAAGGGGGGCGGTGGTGGTGGAATCGTTGGGTAAGGGAACTGGCCACGCACTTGGAAAAGTTGTCAAAAGGGAGCATTCTTCCGTGGCTGAGACCATTCAGCTGCAGCTCCATTGGCATGCTTGGAGTCAGGCCTCTGAAATTTCTTTGTCCACTTAAGCAATGCAAAAGCATGAATGTAACACCAAATGCTCCAGAACTTTTCACTCCTCGGGCACAAACTGCAAATTAATGTGCATTTTATGGACAGCAGAACAATTGGACAGCTGGCCAAGTTGTAGAATCCCCTTGTGAAATGTGTCCATGGTGCAGTCACGGGTGGAGGCGATCACAGCCCCTTGCAATTAAGGTTTACCCAGTATCCATCATGGTTCAAGCTAACAACGCAGCCTTGCAGTGTGGGTTAGGAGAATGCCCATGCCTGAATTGAGAGCACAGCATGCAGTCCAGTGGCTGAAGCTGCCAACAATTGGTCAAGTGGAGTGGAGTGAAGCGGAGGTAGGTGGGGTTTCGGACACTAGTGAAGGACACTATACACTGGCCATCCAAATGGTGGCTAGCACTCTCCTGCATGCATGAAGGGGCCTTCAGACTTAACCAAGAGAGCTTTTTAGGACACATATGCTGGAGGCTAACTATGGCATCAGTGATGGAGTTCAGCCCACACAGCAGTACAGGGCTGATGTCTTGGATTGAGGTTTATATGTCCTACCAGTGTTGACCTCAGTGCATTGACATGCTGAGGCTATCAACTTAGACTGAAGATGGATGGACTCCTCCATCGTGCCTTGCAATGTGAGGACTGCAGCAAACATCCTCTCCTGATGTTCCTGAGCTTGCCTTTGCAGCTTCAGTAACTGAGGTATGACTGAGTCCAGAGGCTCCTCATCTGACTCAGACTCAGCAGATTCCTGGCCTCCAGCAGCACTCTGAGTGCAGGAAACCTGGGAAGTCCCTGCCTCCATCTGCTGTGGATCAGACACTGTGATAAGCTTGTGATTGTGACCCAAAGGTTATTCTAGAACCAGGTCCCACCGAGATGTGTGCCTCTGCGCTGGTGGAGGGTGTGGGTGAGCGCTGTGATGGGTCTTCAATTAGGGTGTCATCAGATTATTCTTCTGAAGTGTCTTCGGAGCTTGAGTCAAGGATGTGGCTCATGGACTCCCTCGGCTGCTTCCCAGATGTGCCTATGAAAGCAAAGAGAGATAATTAGTACATGGCAGTAGCCTGTGAAACAGGACACGTCACTCACAGCATGGTTGACTGAGGGATGTTGTACTGCTGGATCCTCATTTGCATGAGCACCGCTGACCTCACCATCAGCACAGGAACAATCCAGATCATCGTGGGCCAGCCAGATGACTCTATTCTCAAAGTCTTTGAGGACCTTGATGTTGGGTATTTCTCCACCAGTCTGCAACCTCTCCCTTTTGTTGTGTGCCAGCTTGTCCTGCATGAATACAGGTGGAGACCGCGTAAGCAGGACACCTGCCAGGCCACACGAGAAGGATGCCTGGCAAATGTGGGTGGTGAGTGGTGCTATGGACAGGATGAGGACACGATCCACAGGGCAGATGAAGGTGTGTGTGGGAGAATGAATGGTGATGTCCCTTGAACTGGCAGTGAATGAGATCTCTGTGGATGTGTGATGGGTTTGTGAATGTGTGAGTTGTGAGTTTTGCAGGGTATTGTTATACAGTTTGGTGTGAAAAAAAAAGGCAGAGTTTTATTTAAATGGTGATATATTGGGAAATGGCGATGTACAAAGGGATCTGGGTGTCCTTGTACAACAGTCAATGAAAGTAGACAGGCAGGTGCAGCAAGCAATTAGGAAGGCAAATTGTATAATAAAAGCAAAATACTGCAGATGCTGGAAATCTGAAAGCTATCTCCTCCCTCCCCCTGGACCATGACCCCACCACAGAACATCAAGCCTTTGTTTCCAGGACTGTCACTGACTCAATTCCTCTGAAGATCTTCCCTCCACAGCTTCCAACCTCATAGTCTCCTAACCACAGACAGCCTGTTTCTACCTCCTCCCCAAAATCCACAAACAGGAGCGTCCCGGTAGGCGGATCATGTCAGTCTATTCCTGCCCCATGGAACTCATTTCTTCCATCTTGACTCTGTTCTCTCTCTCCTTGTCCAGTCTCTTCACACCTACCTCTGCGATTCCTCTGATGCCCTACGTCATATCAACCATTTCCAATTCCCTGGCCCTGACCACCTCCTCTTCACCATGGACATCCAATCCATCTACACCTTCATACCCCACCAGGATGGTCTGAGGGCTCTTTGCTTCTTCCTTGAACAAAGGCCCGAACAATCCCCATCCACAACCACTCTCCTCCGTCTGGCTGAACTTGCTCTCTCAGTGAACAATTTCTCCTCAAACTTGTCTCACTTCCTCCAAATAAAAGGTGTGGCTATGGGTACCCACATGGGCCCCAGTTCTGCCTGTCTCTTTATGGGGTATGTGGAACATTCCTTGTTCCAGTCCTACTCAGGCTGTCTCCCACAGTTCTTTTTTTGGTACATCGATGACGGTTTTGCTGCTGCTTCATTCTCTCGTCTGGACCTGGAAAAATTTATCAATTTTGATTCCAATTTCCACCCCTCTATCACCTTCACATGGTCCATCTCCAACACTTCCCTTCCCTTCCTCAACCTCTCTGTCTCAATTTCTGGTGATAGACTGTCCACCAATATTCATGACAAGCCCACTGACTCCCACAGCTACCTCGACTACAGCTCCTCACACGCTGCTTCCTGTAAGGACTCCATCCCATTCTCTCAGTTCCTTCGCCTCCGTCGCTTCTGTTCCAATGATGCCACTTTCTAAAACGGTGCTTCTGACATGTCTTCCTTCATCCTTAACTGAGGTTTCCCACCCACGGTGGTTGACAGGGCCCTCAACTGTGTCCGATCCATCCCCTGCGCCTCTGCCCTCACACCTTCCTCTCCCTCCCAGAACCATGACAGGTCCCCCTTGTACTAACTTTTCACCCCACCAGCCTCCGCTATTTCCATCAACTCCAGCATGATGCCACCACCAAACGCATCTTCCCTTCACCCCCCCGTCAGCATTCCGGGACAGCCTGGGTCCACTCCTCCATCACCCCCAACACCTCATCCCCCCCCCTCGGCGCTTTCCCATGCAATAGCAGAAAGTGCAACATCTGCCCCTTTTACCTCCTCTCTCCTCACCGTCCAAGGGCCCAAACACTCCTTTCGGGTGAAACAGCACTTCACTTGCACCTCCTTCAATTTGGTCTGCTGCATTCATTGCTCCAAATGTGATCTCTACATTGGAGAGACCAAACGCAGACTGGGTGACCGCTTTATGGAACAACTTCAGTCTGTCTGCAAGCACGACCCAGACCTTCCTGTCACTAGCTATTTCAACACACCATTCTACTCTCATGCCAACATGTTCATCCTTGGCCTGCCTCAATGTTCCAGTGAAGCCCAAACGCAAACTGAAGGAACAGCACTTCATCTTCCGATTAGGTACTTTACAGCTTTCCGGACTTAACATTCAGTTCAATAACTTCAGACCATGAACTCGCTCCTCCATTCTCACCCCTTTTTTATACCTCTTGTTCAATATTCATTTTTATTTTTAATTTTTATTTACATCCACTTTTTTTTTTTAATTTATTTTCATTTTTATTCATTGTTTTATCCCCACCTTTTATCCCACCGTCCCCCACCTCCACCCCACCAGGGCCATCTGTCACTTGTTCATGTTGTTCTTTCCAGAATGCTTACCCTTGTCCTGCCAATACCACATTTTGCTTTCTGCCCTTAATGCCACCATCAGCACCTCCTTTAGCCAGTACCACTACTATTAACACCCCTTTGTCCTTTTGTTCATGACATCTTTGTCAATCTCTCCTTTGTCTCCACCTATCGCTGGCCTTCTATCCAGCTTCACCTGCTCCAACCCCCTTAAACAGTATAAATGTCATCACATTTTTACTTCTCTTTAGCTCTAAAGAAGGGTCATATGGACTGGAAACATTAACTCTGTCCTTCTCTCCAAAGATGCTGTTAGACCTGCTGAGCTTTTCAAGGCAAATGGTAGATTGGCCTTCATTGCAAGAGGATTTGAGTTCAGAAGTAGGGATGTCTTACTGCAGTTATACAAGGCTTTAGTGAGACCACTCCTGGAATATTGCATGCAGTTTTGGTCTCCCTACCTAAGAAAGGATATGCTTGCCATAGAGAAGCGCAACAAAGGTTCACTAGGCTGATGCTGGGGAGGGCAGGACTGTCGTATGAGGAGAGATTGGTTCGACTGGGCCTGTGTTCACTTAGAGTTTAGAAGAATGAGAGCGGATCTGATTGAAATGTATAAAATTCTAACAGGACTAGACAGACTAGATGCAGAGAGATATTTCCCCTGGTTGGAGAGTCTAGAACCAGGGACCACAGTCTCAGGATACGGGGCAGGCCATTTAGAACTGAAATGAGGAAAAAATTCTTTACTCAGAGGGTGGTCAGCCTGTGGAAATCTCTACCACAGAAGACTGTGGAGGCCAGGTCACTGAGTATATTCAAGAAAGAAATTGCTAATTTTTTGGATATTAGGGGCATCAAGGGGTATGGAGAGAAAGCGGGAATATGGCGTTGAGATAGAGGATCAGCCATGATCATATTGAATGACGAAGCAGGCTCAAAGGGCCAAATGCCATACTCCTGCTCCAAGTTTCTACGTTTCTATGACAGTGATGAGAAGAGTGACTTACCTTGACAGAACAGAGGAGATAATTCATCCTCTTTCGGCATTGGGTGGCTGTGCTCTTTTGCAGGGCGTTGGTGCTGACCACCACTGCCAACACTTCCCATGCTGGATTGGTGACTTTGCTTGCAGGTCTTCGCTCAGGTTGCGGGGTAGACGACTTCATGGCGAACCTCCACTGTGTCCAATAGGTGCTTGGGGGAGGCATCGCTAAATTTGGGGGCAGCATGTTTCCTCCCTTTGGCAGCCATGACTTTCCAGCAGCTTGTGATCCCTTAGAGAGTGCTAGCTCTGCGCAGGGACGCCCTTCACTGAAGGACTGGGGTGACGGCAAGGTGTGGGAATCAGAGGCTGCCCCGCCACCCCACCAGCGATCCGGCATGTTTCCCAGGAATGCATTATTAATGAGAGGGGGGAAGCGTTGGGAATGGGATGCTTTGGCGTGTAAACCCGCCATTGCGGCCAGCAGGTAAAGTGACTTTTCCTGCCTGCTACTGAACGTAGTGCAAATCTGGGACATTTCCACCCAAGGTATCACTTTGACATTGTCGCTTCCTAACAAAAGTAAAATCAGAAACAAAATATTTTGTGAGCTGGAAGCCCATCAGTTGAATGCGGAGGAATGTTTGGCTCTTCTATCTAGATTTCATGAATTAAATTTACCAGATAGATTATCTTTTGGATGTCTAAAAGGCAGGGTCAGATTTTGATAGATTTCAAAAATGGACAGTCATTCCATGGAGAAATTTATCATGGACTTTAGCAGGCTGTATAAGAGATAGCAGAAATTTAATTTGGAGATTCCTTGTTCAGTGCTTGCATTTAAATTATTGAATTGTGTTAAGGTGTCGCATATCACAGGCTTCTGATCTTAACTGGAGTTCAGTTCTCAGAAATACTCCCTCAGGGAGCAGATGTGTTCTGCCTTGAAAAATTTCCTGGGAGAACAGTCAGTTCCAGTAGCCTTGATGGCACAGTTGGGACATTCTGCAGTGTCACAAAGCATGGAGGATTCAATGATTGCAGCATCTCAAGATCATTCAAATACTGGATGCAGGCAATATGAAGGAAGCGTTCCAGACAGAAGGATTGAAGATGTAAGGACTTTTAGCAGATCTGGATACCACAGTAAATGACAGGATTGGAGCAGTGATAATAGCCAAATGGATCCCAGGAATGCCCAGGAAACAGTTAACAGATGCTTCACATGTGATTCAAAATATCATTACATAATGAACGCCCCAAAGCAGAACAGCAGGGCCCTCGAAGTGACGCATGACACAAAGAATTTGGAGGCTGAAGATTAAATTAATGATCAGTCTGAAGGAATTGTACTAGTTACAAGAAGCTTTCGTCTGGTGATGAATGTATTAGTCACAAACTCATTTAACTGTGCAGTGTTAGACAGTGGTTGCACCTTGATGGTGCATGGAACAGATTGGCTAAAATGTTATCTAAATTCACTCAAAAATGAGGGCTGATGTAAGGTCATAGAATATAAAAATTCTAGTTGTTTTAAGTTTGGGGATGACAACACATTGAGTTTACTACAAAGAATGGTGATTCCATGTAAAATAGCTGGAGTACGTAGCTTTATTAGTACTGATGTAGTCTCTAGAGAGATGCCTATGTTGTTAAGTAAAACCATCCATGAAAAAGGCATAAATGAAACTGGACATGGAGCATGATAAAGCAACTGTTTTTGGAAGGCCAGTGGTTCTGCAATTTACCTAATCAGGGCATTATTGTATACCCTTAACAAAACTTGATGTTTCTGATCAGAATGATAAAGTAGTATTAATGGCATCGGGTGATAAGAATCAGAGCGAAAAGAAGAAAATTGTCTTAAAGCTGCACAGACAATTTGCTCACCCTTCTTGTCAAAGGTTAAAAATCCTGTGAAAGGATGAAGGTGTGGTTAATGAGGTGTGTACAAGGCTCATCGAAGAGATAAGACTAAAATGTGAAATATGTTTAAAAAAATGGAGGGCACATATTGTAAGCCTTCCATTAGCACATGACTTTAATGAGGTAGCTGGCATGGATCTGAAGGTATGGGACAAACACAGAAATATTTTCATTTAACACTTTATAGAATGGCAACCAGATTAAGTCTTTCAACAGTAATACATGGCAAGAACAAAAGGGTGATTATAGGTAAAGTCATGGAGAAATAGATAGGGACCGGACTTGGGGCACTGGCTAAGCCTCTAACTGATAATGGAGGGGAATTTGCTAATGACGAGTTTAGAGACGTATGAAAACATGAACATTGTGGTTATGAATACTGACGTTGTGGCAATGAACTCTGTGAAAGGAATCACAAGGTGATCAATGAAATGCTGCATAAAATCTTAGCAGATCAACCAAAATGCAAGTTGACAACTGCACTGGCATAGGCGGTTCATTGAAAGAATTTGATTCATATGGTTGGAGGGTATAGTCCCTATCAATTGGTCTATGGGAGGAATCCCAAATTACCTTTTGTGATGGGTGATAGTCCCCTGCCCTAGAGGGAACTACAATTAGTTCCATTTTTTCTGCATGTTTGAATGCTTTACATTCAGAGGGGAGGGCTTTCATCAAGGCTAAACTCTTGAAGTAAATGCAGAGAGGGCCTTAAGGAATGGAAAATTACTGATAAGATAACAGAAAATGATGGCAAGACTGGTTATGCAACATAGTAATCAAACTATTAAGTTTCATTCCTCATGGTTAATCGAGACTGATTACAAACTCTTAGAATTTGAGCAGCTGATAGAAGGCAATGAGGCACCCTGTACCTTATGTGCTCATCAGTGATTACTGTCCTGAGAAACAGAATACAATAGATAAGGGGCTGAATGGTGGTAGATTGAGTGATCATGATCACAGGACAGGGCTATCATATCTAAAGGCCAAGTGCCTAAAGTGGGTACTCAGGTGGCATATGTTCCAGAAGGGTCCAGTGTATGGAGGGATATGACTATTGTGGGATGTGCAAAAAAAGCTACTGGCAGGTTTAAATATTGGGTTAAATGATCAAGATGATGGCCAAGAAGTGAGGTCCATAGATTTTCAGAATGGAGTAAATGAATGGAAAGTAAGAAAGTGCAGTACGCGCCCTAATAGTGGGTCTGAGAATGACTCATGCATTAGACAATGATCACATACCAACTGCGCAAGAGAAAGTTCTTACCGTGGTAATCCTGAAAGTCAACAAAGTGCAAGTAAAGGCTGCAGCTTGAATGGATTATAAAATGAAAGAAGGGCTACAGTTAACAGTCTCGATAGGACTAAAAGCAGAAGTCCTCAAGACCGTGAAATTTTGAAGACTGCCAATAAACTAGATAGGTAAGCTAATAAGAGAGGCAAAACAAAGTAACTTGATGGATGGAAGGAATTTGAAGTTTATTCTGAAATACCAGATAGGGGACTCCCAGCCTTGTTGCATAGATGGATTTGTATGGAAAAGGTCCTTGTTGTAGATGGAACTAACAAGGCTAAAGTGAGACTAGTTGCTCAGGTTTTGAAGAGTAACTGGGTGTTACAGTTGGTAGAGTGGTCTCTCCCACTACGGGAAAAGAAATCCTGAAAGCCTCTTTAGCTCCTTTGGCCACATATTCCTGGGAGTGTAGATCAATTGGCATAAAAGTCACATTTCTGCCCTGAAAAATTTAAGAGAGAAGTATTTCTGAAACCACCTAAAAAGACAAATGATGTGGAAGGGAAACTATGAAAACAAAGCAAATTCATTTATGGCCTGAATGGTGCCATATTGAGGATGTAGTATTTTTTGGTAAGATCTGTTTTGCTGAAAGAAGGCTATGTTCAGCTAAAAGCAGATCCCGCAAGGTTTTATTGGTATCAAAAAGGGAAACTTTCAGGCATCTCCATGACACATCTTGATGATTTCTTATGGGATGGTGCTGTGGAATTTGAGAAATATGTTATTCATGAGATTAAAGTTCATTTAAGTTTGCAAGTCAGGCTTCAGAGGCTTTTATATATTTTGATTTAGACATAAAGCAGAATAGGATTGGAGTAACTTTGAATCAGCAATCCTATTTAGAATCATCACAGAAACATGATATCACATCTAAAGAAGGAGAGAAGTTGCAAAACTCGATTGGTTGGTTGAATTAGTTGTGCACCCAGACAAGACCAGATGCTAATTTGGATATATTGGAACAAAGTGCTATGATGAAGCACCCTAAAGTTGAGGGTGTTTTAAGAGCAAAGAAAACATTTAAAAATTCAATATGGAGAAATACATACTTAAGTTTCCATCCTTAGGTAACCAAAGAACATGAAATTAGTTATTTTTAGTGATGCTTCTCATGTCAATATTCCTGATGGGTATTCAAGTGCAGTAAGTTTCATAATATTTTTGATGGGTTAAAATGGGAAGTGTTGGCCTTTAGCCTGAGAATCTAAGAAAATAAAAAGGGCTGTTAAAAGTACTTTAGCTGTAGAAATACTGGCTTTTGTGAAAGCATTGGATATGGGATTCCATTTGTCAAATATTTTAGGGGAAATTCTATACAAAGGGCCTACTGAAAACAGTTTGCCCACTGAATGTTACATAGATAATCATTCCTTGTGGGAAAGCGTTCACTTGACAAAATGTGCAAGTGAAAAAAGATTAAGGTTGAACTTGCTAGCAAGAAACAAATGTTAGAAAAAAGGAAATCTCCAAGATCAAATGGGTTGATGCAATTCATCAATTATTTGATTGTTTCAAGAAGAGAGCATGCACCAAAAGATTATTGGGGGTCCCAGAAAAGAACATCTTTCAAAGCGATGCTTCATAGAGAATATGGGAAATCATTTATTTCTTCTTCAATTTGTTTTGAAATATTGTTTGTGAATATTATTTAAGTTTTAATTAAAGAAAAAAGGGAATCTGTCAATTGTATAAATTAAAGTTAGGTGTCTATGGGTGGAGGGCATGCTTGGATAATTACTTGTGCACATAGTTTACGGCACAATGGTAATGTGTCTGACTCCAGATTAGAAGGCTGTGTTTAAATCACATCAGGCTCACAAAGTTCTCACATCAGCTTGGATATTCAGGTTTGTGGGAAGACAGTGTTGTAGTGGTAATGTCAGTGGGCTGATGACCAGGCTCTGGTGATATGGGTTCAAATCCCACCATGGCAGCTTGTGGGATTTAATTTTTTCATTGAGGTTTTAGTGGTCCTTAACAATAACCTGGATTGTAGTGTTAGGAGATATGCATTTGTAATGTCTCACTTTGTGAATAAATGTAGAACTGAGTAAAGGTTAACTTCTGGTCTCCTCCTTTACTAACTGCTGTAAGATCTAACAGCTCTGTGGGTTTACGCACATCACATGGACTACAGCAGGTCAAGAAGGCCACCTTCTGTTAGGCAATAAATGCTGACCTTATCAACAACCCTCAAATCCCAAGAATGAATTTTAAAAATGGTATACAGCGAGCAACTGAAAGAGGAAGAAGGGAGGAGGCACCCAACACATTCCCTTTCTGGCCGGGCTGTCCATGATTAGCTCATTGACTGTGATATCTATAACTACAACCCCAATTCTCCAACAGTCCCACATCTCACGTCTGTTAACGACCATCACAGCATTCTCTTGACCATAATGCTAAAAAACAAACCACTACAAATTAAACACCCCAAACAAAGGTTATCAAACCATCCAATATTCCATACAAAAGTCCAAAAGTTAATCACCCCTGTGCATTTCCTTCATGCTTATCTTCCATCTGTCTTCATCTGTGCAGTTCTTCCTTCTTCATCCTTCGAGATCGAGGATGATTTGTTTCCACTGCAGTTCGATGAGTTCTGAGATGGCTGATAAATCCAATTTGTGATCTTCTGGCTCTGCCATATGCAGGGCAAATGGTACTTGAAGGGTTGGATAGATGGTAGATAGAGGAGGTTTGCATAATCTCTCCTCAACTTCACCTCTGCACATTCCTGATAAAGTCTCTCGATGTGCCTTCCCAAATGAGCCTTCTCCATTTTGGTCATTCACAAGCCAGGGATTCCCATGAATCAGCAGGGATGTTTGACCTCTTCCAGGATGCTTTGAGAACATCCATAAAGCATTTCCACTGTCCTCCTGGTATCTCCTGCTGTGACTGAGTTCTGAGTACAGCAGTTGCTTTGGGAGTATGGTGTCAGGTACATGAGTGACCTGTCCTGCCCACCAGAGCTGGTTTTGAGTGACCAGCTCCTCAATTCTGGGCATGTTGACTTGGGAGAGGAGTTGGACTGGCTTTCTTGCCACCATATTTGGAGGATCTTGCAAGGCACCACTGGTAGTACTTCTACCGTGTTTCTAGGTGCTTGCAGCAGGTTTTCCAAATCTCTGAAGCATTTGGGAACACAGGGATTAACTGCTGCCTGGTAAACCATGACCAAATTTGAGATCTTGGTCATCAAATATTCTTTTCCCCAGTTGGTTAAAAGCTGTACTGGCAAATTGGAGGCAATGTTGAATTTAGTCGTCTATGTCTGCCATCGTTGAGAGGAGGCTCCCAAGATATGGAAGATGGTCCGCATTTTGCAATTATTGTACTGGCCCTGACTGAAGCTGTGACCTCTTCTAGTTAGCTGCTGCTATCTTCAGTTATGTGCCACCTTGTCCTGAAAGAGAAGAGAAAGATGTGTGTCAGTAAGCATGGTGCAATCTGTTTGAATGATGTACCTGTCATGTTGTTGAATAGCACATGGTGCATACAACCTGTGAGGTGTGGGTGTGTGGCTTGCAGTAGAACTAAGTGTGTGTGGTGAGGTGATGCTATGAATTTGAGATATGAGTTGTGTCTGATAGATTGTTGGTAGGTGAGTGATGGGATGTGATGAATTTAGTAGTGTGTGAGGCTAGTGGTGCAGTTGGTGGGATATGGCATTTAAGGATGCATTCACTGACATTGAATGCTCCTGAGGTCACACAATTTATTTTGGCACTGCATCCGAGTCCTTGAGGCTAAACTGCTAGAATTGACCAACACAGCCAGCTGCTCCCATTTCCATCCTGGCCGCCTGTGTAGAAGAAGATCACTCTCTTCTTCCTTCACAATGGTCTACCGTGCTGCATTGGAGAACCTTGGAGCCTGTTCTCTGTTAAATTGTGACATTCTTATATCTTTTCCTGGTCAAACTGACTTCTAGGATGATGTCCAGCACCTGCTTCAGTCAAAAGTCTCTTCCCCTTTAAGTATCTCAGGCTAACTTGAACTTGTACTTTCATGAGTTTGCACTTGCTGCTCAGGCATGCAGCCACTCAGCAGCTGACTTAGCATTGGCTGCACACTTCAATCATTTAAATGAGCAGGCAGCATGAAGTTTGTGTGCTGACTGCATCAGAAGCAAAGGGCGCAGGTTAATTGCACCTGTTTATGAGTTTTGCCTTTTATGATTCCAACACTGTTTTGTATGTATTTTATTCACTGAATGTTCCACATTAATAATAATGTTTTCAGTGTTGTGTTGGTAGTTGTTGTCAAAATCAGCACTTCGGGAATGGCTAGGTTGTCTTCTAAGTTCGCCTGGAAGCGTCTTGTAACTTTCTCTGTGCCAGCATACACTGTAGCATGTTTACATCCACAAAAATGTGCATGTTGTAGTGCCAGGCTCATCATCTGAGGTTGTCCCAGGATTGGCAACAAATTTCTATTGTACATATATGCACTGGTGCTCAAACACAAGTGCAGTCCGTCTTTTAAAAAATACACGCAAATCAAGTGGGCATCGCTGGTAAGGCTAGCATTTATTGTTCATTCCTAATTAGCCTTCGGAAGGTGGCGGTGAGCCACTGTAATCCATGTGATCTAGGTACACCCAAAATGCTAGTAGGTAGAGAGTTCCATGATATTGACCCAGTGACGACAAAAGAATGGTAATATTATTATAGTGAAATTTGATATTCAGAGCCGAGATGTTTCTCAGCTGTGATTATGAACTTGGTATGCCTTTAGAAACCCAGTTACACCTCATTCAACAAGCTGTAAATTTTTCAACAGTCTTTACAGTGAGACTCATAGCGTAAAAGGGCAAGTTCTCATCTTTTCAGTGATTTCTAATTGATTGCAATCTGCATGCACTTCAACAACACACCAGGTGGAGAAGCTTCTGTCAGCAACTGAATCACTGAATAGAATCACTGTCCGCAACTTCTGGATTTCTGTGGTTAACTGTGCATATGTGGACTCCACAAGTTGCTGTCAGTTTCAGAGAGGTAATGATGATGAGTGCTGACACAAAATCTGGGCCACTCTGTTGGCAAGCACGGAAAGTCAACCACACTAGGGAAAAGCAGAAAACTTCTCTCTCCACAGATGCTGCCAGCCCTGCTGAGCATTTACAGCATTTTCTGTTTTTACATCAGACTAGGGAGCTTGGTACAGAGAAACTGATCTGCAGACAGGGATTGCATAAAGGGGAAACTTTTCAAACAAGTTGGTTGCTCCCAATGTGGTCTCCTCTACATTGGAGAGACCAAACGTAAACTGGGCGACTGCTTTGCAGAACACCTGCGGTCTGTCCGCAAGAATGACCCAAGCCTCCCTGTCGCTTGCCATGTTAACACTCCACCCTGCTCTCTTGCCCACATGTCTGTCCTTGGCTTGCTGCATTGTTCCAGTGAAGCCTAACGCAAACTGGAGGAACAACACCTCATCTTCCGACTAGGCACTTTACAACCTTCCGGACTGAATATTGAATTCAACAACTTTAGGTCTTGAGCTCCCTCCTCCATCCCCACCCCCTTTCTGTTTCCCCCTTCCTTTTTTTTCCAATAAATTATATAGATTTTTCATTTCCCACCTATTTCCATTATTTTTAAATATTTTAAAATTTTTTATGCTCCCTCCACCCCCACTAGAGCTATACCTTGAGTGCCCTACCATCCATTCTTAATTAGCACATTCGTTTAGATAATATCACCAACTTTAACACCTATGTGTTCTTTTGTTCTATTGTTGTTGACATCTTTTGATGATCTGCTTCTGTCACTGCTTGTTTGTCCCTACAACCACACACCCCCCCCCACTTCTCTCTCTCTCTCTCTCTCTCCGCGCCCCCCCCCCCCCCCCCCCCCCCCCCCCCCCCCCAACACACCTTAAACCAGCTTATATTTCAACTCTTTCTTGGACTCGAACTCAAGTTCTGTCGAAGGGTCATGAGGACTCGAAACGTCAACTCTTTTCTTCTCCGCCGATGCTGCCAGACCTGCTGAGTTTTTCCAGGTAATTCTGTTTTTGTTTTGGATTTCCAGCATCTGCAGTTTTTTTGTTTTTATTTATTAAGTTGGAGGGTGGGCCTGACTAGTAGTACCTGACCAGCTGGGCCTGACTAGTGTTCCTGTTTGATTTAATTACTTTAGGTCATGTTTAAGAAATGAGGAAAGGCAGGAATTGTGGACAGAAATTAAATCAGGTGGGGGAACATTGCGTTAATGCTTAGATTGTGAGAGTCTGTAACAAAACAAAATAACTATTTCATCTGGTATTAAGGGCAGAACAACAGTATCAAAAATTTATAAATATTTTTATCATCATAATTTACTGATTTATTATATGCCTATTTCCACAATCAGGTAATGTCAGTGAAGAACAGGACTACAGGTGGATGGAAAACAATGGCTGTGGGTTTGTAATTACCTAACTTTCCTTCATAAGAATACCACTCATTGCTTGAAGTGTCTGATCACAGAATCGTCCCTTAAGTTTGTTACATGAATATGTAACTAGGGTTAATCTTGTTATATATATTTTCATATAATTAATTTTATATATTACAATAAGTTCGCAATTTCACTTCTTTCAATAATATAACCATTTAGCTATTGATTACTAATACTTGGAACCAATAACAACCTGGAAATGTGATTGTAGCATGCCATATATCTACATTTCCGACTGGCTTTTGAATTAGCAGCATTGTTGCAGCTGTGTTAATTTCTTTTAAAGTAGTTTGTCAACCTTTAAGAGGTACCCATTTGGAATGAATGCTGTGATCTCTTTTTAATTAGTTACGCACAAACGAAGGATGCGTGAAATATTTTCTCTCAAAGTTGTCAGTGCCTTGAGTAAAGCTAATAGGTTTCCTGTAACGTTACTCATGAATAGCCCAGAATTTACAATATAAATCCCCATATCTGTGGTGGGGCGGGGACAAAGCAAGGGAGCTGTGGTGTGGGGGGAATTCCCAGAAATTGCCGAAAGGTAAAGGTCCTGTCGATTTTAATGTCAAGATCTCTATCACTTTTTTCCCATTTCCTGCCAGGTAATCAATCAAAGTGACAAGCTGGCAATTGGAGAAGACTGGGATTATCTGGGGGGCTGGTGAGTTCTGGTTTAAAGCTTGAGAATTGGGAGGGAGGTAAAGGCCTGGATTTTTATCAAGTCAGGCTGACTCAAGAGCCTTTCAAAAAATAATGGGTGGGACCTGATTCTGGCATTCCCTCCCCAACTCCTGTTTCCAGCAATTTTTGCTGGCTCAAGAGAAGGATGCAGACAGTCAGCCTGCATACAGCTCTCCTGCCTTTGCCAGCTCCATTGAGAGTAGATTAAAGCCCCACCCCTGAAATTTTAGTGGTATTGGCCCCTCCGGTAAGTAGACATGGTTCCCAGCCTCTTGGAGAAGGTGTGAACCACAGGGAACTCAGTTCCTTGTGCAGAACCAAAAAAAAAAGTCACCTGCTCCAAGAATTCTCCCATGGACAGGCTTTAAAATACAAAAAAATGTTCTTTTAGTTATTTGTTATTCATTCATGGAATGTGGGCTTTGCTGGCTGGGCCAGCATTTATTGCCCACCCCTAGTTGCCCTTGAAAAGGTGGCAGTGAGCTGCCTTCTTGAACTGCTGCAGCCCATGGACTGCAAATGTTCAGGAAGGCAGTTTCAATAGTTAGTTGCTGTATAGTAAGCTAGATGTATTTTTACTGCAGTTATTGGGATCTCTAGTGTATTAATATGAAGTGATTTAAATGCCTGGACTCCTTTTAAATTGAAAAAATCTTCAACAGCTTTCAGAAAAAAAAGCCCCCACCTACTCCTGGACTGCTTTGATTGACAGAACATCTAGTATAACTTAGAAAAAAGGCTTTTCAGTTCCAATAGCCTCCACTGTTTACATTTCCCAGGTTTGCTGTTATAGGTGAATACATGGCTGAGTTTCAAAAGGTCTAGAACTATATATCTTAGCAGGGGACTGTGTTCCCATTTTGATTGACAGTTTTACTAGGCTATTACGGGTTATCTGTCTTTGTTGTGGTTACTGAAATAGATGTCTGTTTGTTTTTTAAAACAAATTGATCACTTGAGAGAATATAATTTTTTGAATGGTTTTATGAACAAGAGGATTTTTTTAATATCAAACATGTTTGAGTAAGGGTTCTGTTAGATTGCTAGTTTATTGAAAAGGTCGCGGAAAGCGGGAGAGGCTTCAGTTTTAAGAGGGCGCGGAGAGTGGGTACCTTGGGTTGGAGTGGAGTTGACCTGTGGGAGACAGTAGGGAGCTAAGCAGCATGGTGTTTTATTGTTTCAGTTGCTGTGAGGCTGCAGTTGAGGAAAAAGCAAAAAAGCAACTGTGACGTCACAGGAAGCTAGTAAGTTGATTTGCTGGTAAGTGTCTAAGAGACAGTGTGTGAGAAACCAGTTTAGGGCAGGCGAGTTAAGGTAGATCTATAAATATAAAGAACTAAAACTTTAAAATAATAAACCAAAATTTGAAAACTTTAAAATTAAAATCAAAGAATAAAGAAAAAATTACAGTAATTTAAACAGACATCTAAAACACATACCTTGTAGTTAAGAAGCATATAACCTTTAGTTGTCAGCAGTACTAGCATTCAATAAACACAGTAAATTGTAACATACACATGAAGAAAGTAATTTAAATAAATTAACTCAATTAACTAAATAACATAAGTTAGAAGGGTGGGACAGGTGGTATGTTACAGCTGTGAGATGTGGGAGCTTTTGGACACCAAGACAATCCATGACAAACATGTCTGCAGGGAGTGTAGGCAGCTTGAGGAATTCAGGATCAGGATTACTGATCAGGAAGCTGAAATGCAGACACTGCGCAACATAAGGGAGGGGGAGAAGTACCCAGATACTTTGTTCCAGAAGACAGTCACGCCTCTTAGAAAAGGGTCATCTGTTTTGGTCGGCAGTGAGGGACAGGGGGATGTGACTGTCAGTGAGGCAGATAATGGGACCGAGCAGGCAGTAGGGAGGAGCCTCAAGCTTTGCAATTGTTAAACAGATTTGAGGTGCTCACAGCCTGTGTGGATGAAAGCAAACTCTGCAAAGTGGATGAGCTGGCTGGCCATGGCACTGTGGTACAGGAAGCTGTTCAAGCGGGGGGAGCAAAAAGGAATATAGTGGTAGTAGGGGATAGAATCATGAGGGGGATTGACACTGTTCTCTGCAGCAAAGAGCGAGAGTCCAGGTGGCTATGTTGCCTGCCAGGGTTCAGGACATCTGATCAGGGCTGGAGAGGAACTTGCAGTGGGAGGAGGAGGATCCAGCTGTTGTGGTCCATGTAGGTACAAATGACATAGGTAAAACTAGGAAAGAGGTTCTGCAAAGTCAGTATGAGGAGCTAGGTACCAAATTAAGAAGCAGAGCCTGAAAGATAATAATTTATGGATTATTAACTGAGCCACTTGCAAATTGGCATAGGGTAAATAAGATGAGAAAAATGAATGCGTGGCTCAAAGACTGGTGTGGGAGAAGTGGGTTCCGTTTTATGGGTCACTAGCATCAGTACTGGGTAAAGTGGGAGTTGTAGCGTTGGGACAGTTTACACCTAAACCATGCTGGGATGAGTGTCCTTGCAAATCGCATAAATAGGGAAGTAGAGAGGGCTTTAAACTAAACAAGAGGGGTGAGGGATCAAGCTTGGGTAGAGGTAGCAATTCAAGGTGTAGAGTCAAGGCAGGAGAACAAAATAGTAATATGAGAAATGAGGGTCAGAGAATGGCAGGAAGGGTTAGAGAGAAAACAACCTAAGAACCTAGTCAAGACTAGATGTTACAAAGGTAACAAAAAGACAAAATTGAAAGCTCTTTCTGAATGCACATAAGCATTCATAACAACATTAATGAATTGATGACCCACATTGAAGTAAATAGATAAGATCTAATAGCAATTGGGGAGACATGGCTGCAGGATAACAAAGATTGAGTCCTTAATATTGAAGGGTACATGACATTCAACAAGAAAAGGAAACTTGGTAAAGGTGGAGGGGTACCACTATTAATCAAAGAGGGCAAAGTTAGAGGTGATCTTAGTTCAGGAGATCAGGATGTAGAATCGGTTTGGGTAGAGATGAGGAATAATAGGGGAAAAAAGTCATTTAGTGGCAGTAGCCACAGTGTAGGACAAAGTATTCAAGAGAAAATATGGTATGCTTGTGATAATTATTGCTTGGCAATAATCATGGGTATTTTTAATCTACACATAAACTGGAAAACTCACATTAGCAGTAGTAGCCTAGATGAGGGTTTTTTAGAATTCTTTTCAGATAGTTTCTTAGAGCAATATGTTCTGGAACCTACAGAGAGCAGGTTATATTAGATTTGGTATTGTGTTACATGACAGGATTAATTAATGACCTCAGAGTAAAGGCACCCCTAGGTAGCAGCGACCACAATATGATTGAATTTTATATCCAGTTTGAAAGGGAGAAGAGTGGGTCTAAGATTAATATCTTAAACTTAAATAAGGGTAACTATGTGGGGATGAAAGCTGAGCTAGCTGAACTGAACTGGGAAACTAGGCTAGAGGATAGATTAATAGAGAAGCAGTGGCAAACCTTTAAAGGGATATTTCCAAGTATTCAGAATAAGTACATTCCTACTACAAAAAAAAATTCTAAGGGGAGGACCCATCATCCGTGGTTAACTGGAGATGTTAAGGAAAGCATCAAACTTAAGGAAAAAGCGTACAATTCCGCAAAGATGGCTGGAAGGACAGACGATTGAACAGAATATAAAGAATGGCAGAGAATGACTAAAAAGTTAATCAGGAGAGAGTTAATCAAGTTAATCAAAGTTAATCAAGAGTACGAGAGGAAGCTCGCTAGAAATGTAAAAACGGATAGCAAGAATTTCTACAGGTACTTAAAAAGGAAAAGAGTAAGTAAAGTGAGTGTTGGTCCTCTAGAGAGTGACAGTGGGGAGTTAATAGTTGATAATAAGGAAATGACAGAAGAAAGGAACAAATATTTTGCTTCTGTGTTCACTGTAGAGGATACAAAAAACATTGTAGTAATAATTGCAAATCAGGAGGTGATTGGGAGAAAGGAACTTGGTGAAAGTGAAATCACTAGGGAAACGGTGCTGAGCAAATTGATGGAGCTGCAGGCTGGCAAGTCGCTGGGTCCCAATGGACTACATCCTAGGGTCTTAAAAGAGGTGGCAAATAAAAGTGCATAGTAGGGGTAACATGTTAGCATGGATCGAAGATTGACTGGCTGGCAGAAAGCAGAGAGTATGCATAAATTGGTCTTTTTCTGATTGGCAGGATGTGACGAGTGGAGTCCCACAGGGGTCTGTACTGGGGCCTCAACCTTTTATGATCTACATCAATTACTTAGATGAGGGGAGTGAAGACGTGATAGCTAAATTTGCAGATGACACAAAGATAGGTAGGAAAGTATGTTGTGAAGAGGCCATGAGGAGATGCAGATGGATATAGATAGGTTGAATGAGTGGGAAAAGATCTGGCAAATGGGCTTTAATGTGGGAAAATGTGAAATAATTCACTTTGGCAAGAAGGACAAAAAAGCAGGGTATTACTTAAATGTAGAATGGCTGCATAATTTTGAGATACAGGGCAATCCAGGTGTTCTAGTAAATGAGTCACAAAAAGTTAGTATGCAGGTACAGCAAGTAATTAAGAAGGCGAATGGAATGTGGAAATCGAAACACAAGAAGATCAGCCATGATCTTATTGAATGGCAGAGCAGGCTTGAGGTGCCGAATGGTCTACTCCTGTTCCTATTTCTAATGTTCTTATTTGTTTTCATCTCCATGTAGCTTATGATGTCTACCCATAGTGGATACTAGGTGAATGGCTATGGAGAATACATGGGGTACATGGAGAATGAAGGTGGCATGGGGGTATGGAGGTCGCATGGGGAATACAAGGTAGCATGGAGGGGGGTGAGGGGATAAAGGTTTGCAGGCCAGACAATCATCATTAAAACTGGGCCAGTGTCCCAGTAAATGGATGCAGGCACTCCAGCCTGCAGGCCTAGCCATCTGCCTGCTTCTGTTGCTGCCGCTGGCCTGTCTCCGGGGGCAGAACTCTATCTGGCTCCAATTCCATCCTGCTTCTGCCTCCCCAGAACAAAATTATGACAGGCAGGGTTTTTTTTAAAGGAGACAGGCCTGTTAGATTGGTAAGTTTCCCAACATGACCTTCCCACCTCCTCGATGAAAATCCAGCCCAAAGATCTGGACAGAGTGGGGGGGGGGGGGGGGGGGTAGTATGTCAGCAATCAAAAGGGAGGAGAATACTCGGACATGGTGGGTGATGGGGTGTTTGGCATATGGCAATTGGGATGGGGCAAAACTTGAAGCATGCAGTGGAGGTTTGAACATGGCAATCAGAAGAGAGGGAGGTGAAGACTGGGGCATGGTGGGAGGTCGAGGCATGGTAATCTAGAGGGAGGGGAGGCAAACGTCAGGGCATAGTGAGGAGGGCTTGGCAAATGTCGTAGTAAGGAAAGGTTAGCAGAAGGCTTGCTTGGAAAGTGGGGAGGGAGGTGGCGGTGGGTGAGGGGACCACTCATGCCCCTTCTGGCTTACACGCAATGTTGGAAAAGCAATTATCTGCTGGATCTGGCTGTTCCCATCTCCATTTAACTGTCCCATTTCCCACGCAGCGGCAAACATGGCCAGTTGATTAAAATTGAATTTAAAATCAGACTGTTAACTGCACTGTGGGAGTCTAAATTAAATATCATAATGAGGTGCCTGCCTCTCAATTCAGACAATGCAACCTGCTGCAATACAAACAGCAGCAAACACTACCTGGTGGGTTGGGGCCGCATTTCAACATTTAAAATTTTTAAACCACCCGTCCCACCCCACCCACTGCAAAGAGGGGCGATTAATGTCAAGCACACAATTTCAGATGCTTCCTGCAGCCCTACTGTGAAAGTACTTGTCCAGAGATGTAATAATGCAAATTTACTTCAGCAATGGATCACGAATCACAAGAGAATAAACTCAACATTTCCACACTGCCTTGATGTATCTCTCAGAAATAACCCAAAATGATTCAATAGAGAGAATTTGGAAGTATAACACAAGTTTAAAAATATTATTCAATTTGATGAAACTGATACAGGCCTCAGGTAAATTATTTGTAATACAGTTTGCTTACAATTTTACCAAACTCAATAAAGAAACAAATAATATTACTCTTTGCTCCCTGAAGCTATTAATTGAGTTATTTTTGTCCTAACCCTCATAGTTGATTTGTAATATTCTCTTTGGGTGAAGGTATTTTTTTTTCCCTTTTTACTTTTCTTTTCTCCCTCCCCCAGCCCAAAAACTGTTTTGTAATCAGTTATACAATTATAAAATATTCCCCCCTCCCCTTATTTCACCAGGGGGATTGTAGTCCTTAGTGAAGTTGTCATTCTTGTAGCACTGCAAGGCTGCAAGAAATGGAAAACTGAGTGATATCATGTGCTCTGGGGCTGCTGACAAGGCTGGATCAGAGTGGCCTAACTGTTCCTCCTTTGTTCCCTCTTTGGGCACATATAAAGCAGGGAAAGAGGAAATAATGCTAGAATGGGCTGTTGTAAAGCACAATTCACATGATTTTCATACGAAAGATACAAAAGTCCCATGATATAGCGTGTGGGAAAGTAATGCAGTTTACAGTAGTATGAGAAGGAGAGCAGACAAAGTTTAGCACAGATCTGTAGCTGGTACCTGCCTTCTATTTCACCATCTCCAATTCCTCATTTTCCACCCTCAGGATCTGAATAGCTTCTTTCTTCTGAGAAGTGAGCAATCTCAGGTTTGGGGTTCAGCTGTCAGCCTCTCTGCTGTTATTGAGTTGTTCTGTAGAGCATGAGGTGATGATACCATTTGGCTGACATGAGAGGTGTCAGTTTGCAGTCTATAATGAGATGAGGACAGATACAATTATATATCATATGATACTTTTGGTGGGATGAAAGGCAGTGAATGAAGGAGCACTTCCAAACAAAGGCAGGGGGTGTAAAAGGCACATTAATTAGTTCTTGGGATGCAAGTGTTGCGGGTAATTGCCCATCCATAATTGCCCTTAAGGTGATGGTGAGCTGACTTCTTCAGCTGCCGCTGTAAGTCCTGGTGGTGTAGGTACACTACTGTGCTGTTAGGGAGGGAGTTCCAGGATTTTACCCAGTGATAGTGAAGGAACAGCAATTATAGTTCCAAGACAGAATGGTGTGTGACTTGAAGGGAAACTTGTAGGTAGTATGTACATGTGTCTGCTGCTCTTGTTTTTCTAGGTGACAAAGGTTGTGGGTTTGGAAGATGCTGTCAAAGGAGCCTTTACGTGTTGCTGCAATACATCTTGTAAATGGTACACATTGCTGCCACTGTGCGTTGGTGATGGAGGGAGTGAATGTTTAAGGTGATGGATGGGGTGCCAATCAAGTGGGCTGCTTTGTCCTGGATGGTGTTAACCTTGTGTGTTGTTGGAGCGGCAAGTGGAAAATATTCCATCACACTCCTGGCTAGTGCCTTATAGATGGAGGGGAGTCAGGAGGTGAGTTACTCACCACAGAATTCCCAGCATTTGACCTGTTCTAATAGCCACGGTATGTATATGGCTGGTCCGGTTCAGTTTCTGGGAGAGGAATCCAGAGTACAGGATTTACTTCCTTTTCTTTCCTTTGCTACTGCCACTCTGCCTCGCCGTCAAAACGTTGTGACTCAAAGCGTGATGCATTATGATAGGCAAGTGGTCGCCATTTTGAGCGATTTGTAGCAAACTCCACCCAGTCATTAACGTCAATGCTGCTGCGCTCCAAGGAGAGCTTCAGAGTGTCTTTGAAGCATTTTCTTTGTCCTCCTCTGGAACATTGGCCATTTGAGAGTTGAGAAAATGGGACCTGGCAGGGGAGACGCTTTTTGGCCACCACTGTAATCAGTCCATCAAAGTTGATTTTGCAAAAGTTTTGCCTAAATACTTGTATAACTAGCTTCAAGAAAGACACTAGCGTTTGTTCGACAGTCCTCCCATTGAATCCGGAGGATTCCACCACACTCTCAGGCAGCGTATTCCAGATCGTAACTACTTGCTGCGTAAAAGAGTTTTTCTCATGTTGTCTTCTGGCTTTAAGTCCTCCAGCCAAAAGGAATAGTTTCTCCCTACTCTGTTCAGATTCCTCATGATTATGAACCCCTCAATCAAATCTCCTTTCAACTTTCTCTAAGGAAAGTGGCCCTATATATTATATATATTCTGTAACTACAAGAGCAGGTCAGTGGCTGGGAATTCTATGGTGAGTAGCTCCACAAAACCTATCCACAAGGCACAAGTCAGGAGTATGATGAAATACTCACCAGTTGCCTGGATAAGCACAGCTCCAACAACACTCCACTCAAGACAAAGTAGCTCTCCTGATCGGTACCCCATCCATCACCTTAAACATTTGGTGTTTGGTGGTTATCTGCTAAGGTTTAAAAAGAATATAAACTCATAGTAAGGTTAAAATATATGTTAAAAAAAAGGAAAATAAAGAAGTGAATAAAATAATTTAAGTTCTGCTGAAGAGTCATACGGACTTGAAACATTAACTGTGTTCCTCTCCGCAGATGCTACCAGACCTGCTGAGTTTTTTCAGGTATTTTTATTTTTGTTTTGGATTTCCAGCATCCACAGTTTTTTGCTTTTAAAATAATTTAAGTAGTTAATAAGGACACATTAAGGATGACAGGACAGGTAATGTGTCATAGCTGCAGCTTGTGGTAGGTCCTGGATACCAGTGTGATCTAGGGCAAACATGCCTGCAGTAAGTGTTTGCGGCTCAAGGAGCTTCGGCTCAGAGTCACTGAGCTGGAGGCCAAGCTGCAGACACTGCAGCACATCAGGGAGGGGGAAAGTTACCTAGATACTTTGTACCAGAAGGCAGTCACACCTCTTAGGACAGGGCCTTCTGATTTGGTCAGAGGTCAGGGACAGGAGAGTGTGACTGTGAGCGAGGCAGGTAGGGGGACCCAGAGGGCAGGAATGCAGCAGGCTTAGCCTTTGCTTTTGTCCAACAGGTTTGGGGTTCTTTCAGCTTGTTTAGATGAGAGTGGAGACTGGAGGATGGATAAGCTGACTGACCATGGCACCATTGTACAGGAAGCCATTCAAGTGCAGGGAGCAAAAAGGATTGTAGTGGTAGTAGGGGACAGTATAGTGAGCAGAATTGACACTGTTCCCTGCAGCAAAGAGTGAGAATCCAGAAGGTTGTGTTGCCTATCTGGTGTCAGGGTTTGGGCCATCTGCTTAGGGTCGGACAGGAACTTGCAGTGGCAGGGGGAACTATCCAGCTGTCGTGGTCCATGTAGGTACCAACGACATAGGTACAACCAGTAACGAGATTCTGCATAGTTAGTATGAGGAGCTAGGCACCAAAGTAATAAGCAGAACTTCAAAGGCAATATTCTCTGGATTATTACCTGAGCCATGTGCAAGTTGGCTTAGGGCAGATAAGATTAGAGAAACGGCTGCATGGCTCAAAGACTAGTGTGGGAGAAGTGGGTTTTGGTTCATGGGGCACTGACACCAGTATTGGGGAAAGTGGGATCTGTACCTTTGGGACAGTCTACACCTGAACCATCCTAGGACCAATATTCTTGGGAGCTGCATACCTGGGGAAGTAGAGAGGGTTTTAAACTAAACAGTGAGGGCAAAGGGATCAAATTTTGGAAGATTTGGAAAATCAAAGAGTAGAGACAAGGCGAGAGAGGAAGGCATTAATATGGGAAATGATAAACAGACCTTGACAGAAAGGAACAGAGAATACAAAGTTAAGACTATATTAGCAGGTAAGGCTAGAGGTTAAAAACATAATAAAAGGGCAAAACTAAAGGCTCTGTATCCAAATGCACACAGCATTCGTAATAAAGCAGATGAACTGAGAACACAAATAGAAATAAATAACTATGATCTGATAGCCGTTAAAGAGACATGGCTGTAGGATGAAATATATTGGGACCTGAATATTGAAGGGTATGTGACATTTAGGAAGGACAGGAAGCTAGGAAAAGGTGGAGGGGTGGCTCTGTTAATTAATGATGGTGTTAACACATAGAGAGGGATGACCTAAGTTCAGGAAACCAGGAAGTACAAACGGTTTGGGTGGTGATGAAAAATTATAAAGGCAAGAAGCCACTTGTGGGAGTGGTGTACACACCTCCTAACAGTAACCACATGGTAGGCAGAATATAAAGGAAAAAGTAATGGGGCTTGTCAGAAAGGTCTAGTGATAATCATGGGGGAGTTTAATTTACATATAGACCAGATAAATCAGAAGGGAAAAAGTAGCCTAGATGAGTTCATAGAGTGTTTTAGGAATAATTTCCCAGAATAGCACATTCTGGAGCCAACCAGAGAACAGGATAAACTAGACCTAGTATTGCGCAACGAGATAGAATTAATTAATGATCTCACAGTGAAGGTACCCCGAGGTAGCAGCAATCATAATATGATAGAATTTTACATTCAGTTTGAGGGAGAGAAGAGTGGGTCTAAGACTGGTATTTTAAAAACTTAAATAAGGGCAATTACGGCCAGAATTTTCCTGTTGGCATGTGGGGGCGGGCCCCGCATGCTGATGTTTAAAATGACGTGCAATGACGTCGGGTGAGCGTCCCAAAGTCGCCATGCGCCATTGCAATATTTAGGTGGGAGGGCGTGCAATGTTCTCGGATGGGCACCCGCCATTAATTAATCATGTCTTAAGGCCCTTGAGGCAGCAATTGACTGCAATTTTTCGGGATCTTCAGGACATCACATGGGCGCAAGGGGCAGGCGGGTAGGAGACATTTGCATAAACCTCATCTAAGGGTGCGATAAGAGGGGTGAGTGGGGCAACGAATGGTATCTGTTAGATATTTAATTGTGAAAGTTACTGATACTTGCTTGCATCAGGAATACTTCAAAACTCATACCAGCTGCTTGGATAGGAGTAATAGCCTTCAGGTCACGACTCTACAGTAAAGATCATTTTTGGAGCCTGCAGTTTTCAGGAAGCCTTCCCTTAGCCTGGGAATGGGAGTTGTGCTCTCCACTGGAGACACCTCCTCTGAGGTGGAAGGGAGGGCTAGAAGGGGGAGGAGACCAGGAGTCCACATTCAGCCTCCAGGGGAGCCACCTTCGGGAGGAGAGGTGCAGGCACAAGGGGCTCAGGGCCAGAAGAAGTCTAAGGCGGAAGGGGCTGCAGAAGATGCCACTATCCTGCTGCCAGGGTATACACGCAGCTAAGCAGCTACCTCAAAATGTCTGAGGTGCAGTGCCAAAGGAGGCTCCGTCTCACAAGGGAGACAGTGACCTCAATCTGTCACATGATAGGCCTGAGATCTCTGCTAAATGTGTGGGTGGACACCCCATGTGGCGCTAAAGGTCACAGCTGCCCTCAACTTCTATGCCTCCGGCTCTTTCTAGGGGTCGGTGGGTGATCTTTGCGGAGTCTCCCAGTCAGCTGTCCACACTTGAGTCAAGCAGGTGACAAAAGCTCTGTTCAGGTCTGCATTGACTTTCATCCACGACCGCTGGGACAAGACCAACCAGACACAGCCAGCCAGAGGCTTCGCAGCGATTGCTGGCATCCCACACATCCAGGGTGCAATAGACTGCACAAGCGTGGCCATCAAGGCGCCAGCAGGTGAGCCCGGTGCCTTCACCAACAGGAAGGGCTTCCACTCCATGAACGTGCAGATAATGTGTGATCATAAGTTGCAGGTTCTGCAAGTTTGCGCAAGGTACCCAGGCAGCTCCCACGACGCTTACATCCTGAGACACTCCCAGGTGCCGTAGCTCTTCCGTGCTCCAGCCCAGCTGGATGGCTGGCTGCTGGGTGACAAGGGCTATCCCCTCAATAGGTGGCTCATGATGTCTCTCCACCATCCAAAAAGAGGCTGAGCAGCAGTACAATAGGAGCCACACCTCCACAAGGGCTGAAGTGTAGAGAACCATCGGTCTTCTCAAGATGTGCTTCCGATGTCTGGACTGTTCAGGCAGTGTACTCCAATAACCCCCCAGATCGTGTGTCGCATGCTGCGCTCTCCACAATCTGGCGCTGGAAAGGGGCGGCGCAGTGGACGAAGAAGATGTAGACACAGTTGCTCCGGATACACATAATGTGTCCAGCAGTGAGTCCGAGGATGAGCACGCACAGGAGAACACTGAGGGGTAGATGCTGACCCGGGCGTACTCCAGGGTGGCAGGGTCACCCCGAAGGCTTTAATCCAAAAAACCTTCAGCTAGCTCACCACAGATGGACCTTCAGCACACGCCAGGGCTGCAGGCTCCATATTTGATACCTGAGTGCTAAATCTGCCTGGATAGGAACATTAACTAAGGCCCTTGTCAATAAAGCTCAATGTCAAACAACTCACTCATAACATCATGGGTTCCCATCCACCTGCAGAAGTAAGGAATCACCTAGAGCCATGCTTACATATCAAAATTTAATGAGGTAACAAAAGTAACTTCAGAAAGCAAAAAAAAGTTTCCCACATCACACAAAGTCTTAAATGAACTAATATGGGGCAACATAAAATCACCAGTGAGAAACCAATGGTCTGCCTAATGTGCCTTAAATTTATGCTTATGTGTGCTACATCTAGATGCCGTACCCCTCACTGGCCCTGGCATCTGAGACAGCCTGCTCACTGTGGTGTCCTGTTGGCCTCGATGACCTTGGCAGCTGTCCTCTGGCCGTGGAGTCTTTAGTGGCCCCGCCTGGGAGGGAGCGGCCAGTTACACAGATGGCTTCTCCCGTCATCGGATGCCATGGTTACTGGCAGAGGGGCGGAGGAGCTGCTGCCCTCATCCAGAGCATCCTGAGAGGAGCCCGCAGCGCGACAGGCAGCTGCTATGCCAACGTGAGGTCGCTTTGGACCTCCCTGCTCACCGTAGATGGATGGGCACTGAACTGGGATAGTTGGTGCCCAAACCATCTCCCACACTGGCACTGACCAGCTGAGGTCAATGACACTGTGAGAGCTTGCAGATCTGAGCACCACCCCAGGAAGCCCTGATTGTTCTCCTGGAGGAGCCTCTCCACGAGAGTCGCCACTCGATCCATGGAGGAAGCATGGCGCTCGGCCATGAGGCTCATTGCATCGGTGATGCTCCGTGTGGACTCCTCCAGCACGGGCACTATGCCACGCATTGCCTCATATATCTCCGCCAGATCCTTCTGCATACCCTGCTGCACTTCCAGCATTTGCTGCCTCATCGACGACTCCAGAGGCACATCATCAGCCACCGATCGAGCATGTACATGGTCCCTAGCAGTCCTCCGACTGCCAGCGCCCTGGGCACTCTCTGTCTCTGCCCACACCTCAAGCGAGTGTGAAGTACCCTCACCACCATGTCCCGGAACACTAGCCGAAGATCTAATTCCCACCAGGGGTGCTAGTATCTGCACTGGTGCCTGCCTGGCAGAGATGGTGTGATGTTGGTGAGTCTATTTCGTCTGGGCCCTGAGGGGTGAGAGGCGGCCCCCCTGCCTACTCCTCCCAGCCCAGCTCCAGTGATGCTGATAGGAAGAACAAGGGCATTTGATTAGCTACACTGCAGACAATGTCAATTTGTACGCCGGTCGCCCAGATCATTATGTGCTCATCCTTCCATTATCAATGGTCAACCCATGTTGCAAACTTCAATCACTGAGCAGTCAGCAGTGCTATGACTGCTGGGACACACATGGTGACTTCAGTGCTCGACAAACATATCTCCCTGTGGCACCCCAGCCTCACCGCCACTGGTGAACTTGGGCACATGGCACCTCTCCAGATCCATGGCCTGCTATTCAAAAGGAATCAAGATGGCCAACTGGGCCTGGCCTCCGCCAGTCCTCATCAGCTTGGCAGAATTGTGTGCAGTCTTCTCCTGAAAATGAGAGAAGAGCATTGATTCGTCCAGCCTGTTCCTGGATTCCCATCGCATCCCTGCCACCTCAACCAGAGTGGGACATTGCAGTGCTCTAGTTCTTTATTAGCCCGCAACTGCCGCACACTCACGCAAAAAGGCCAGGGCTGTCCCCGTCCTGCCCAAATGCTGCCCCCATCACATGTGGCACCACAAGGTGTAACCTTGCTAAGCAAGAAGGCACAGCACGTGGAACACAAAGAGCAGCAGATGGATTGGTGCATCACCACCTGGAAGCTTCCTCCTAGCATGTTAGCACCCTGACTTTGACATGCTTCACAGTTCCAGCACTCCGCCTAGGTGCAGACCCTTGAGTTCCACCCCCATTCTATACTCTGGGTGTCAGCATCACACATGCTGCAGGTGCAGAACCCATCTCAGCTCAACCCTCTCAGGATGAACTAGGCATGGGCAATATCTGCTGGCCCACCCAGCAAGGGATATATGTCGTGAAAGATTCAATGCTCTAACTGTACACAGAGTTGCTGGTGCAGTGGGGGGGTGCTTTGGGGGGAATGGGTGCCAGCTGCATTAAGTGACCTCAGCCAACATGGTGCTTACCTTTCCCGAGCACAGGAGGTCGTTGAATCTTTTTTGGCACTGGACCCATGTGCGTCACATCACATCATGGGAGCTCACACTCTTGGCCACCTCCTCCTATGCATATTTGGACAGGTGGGGAGGCCTCTGCCTCCCATCCCTCAGAAGCAGGACCTCTGGCCACGCTGCCACCTCCTCCAGGAGGGCAGCTAGGCACTCATCCAAGAACCGAGGGGCACAATGCCCTGCTCCTCTCCCCTCCAGCCTGGCCCGCCTGGCTGCCCCACCCTCTGGCCTGGCCTGCTCCGCCGGCCTATCCTCCAGACTTGCATGCTCAACAGAAGCCATCTGGTGAGCCCTTCTGCCAGCCATTGTGAGCAGCCTTGCAAAGGCTGCCTGACCTTCATTTAAACAGGCCACCAGGTTTCCATTGGTCCTGGCAGTCTGTGCACGCCTGCCGCCACCCACCCACTCCCGCCATCCTCCGGAGTGGAGAAATATGCTGGGTGGGCCTTAATTGGCCCACCCACGTAAAATGGCGGCACAGACACGATCGCAGGTGGCAAGCACAGGCAGTGATCGGGAATGCGCCTGCTCCCACTCAGCCTGCCTGACATGGGGAAAATTCTCCCCTATGAGGGTATGAAAGGAGAGCCAGCTAAAGTGAACTGGCAAATGTGATTAAGGAATAGGTCAATAGAGATGCAATGGCAGATATTAAAGGGGATATTTCAGAAAACACAGAATAGGTATATTCCAATGAAAAATAAAAATTCCAAGGGGTGGATCCACCATCTGTGGTTAACTAAAACAGTTAAAAATAGTATCAAACTTAAAGAAAAAGCACATAATTGCACAAGGATGGGTGGCAGATCAGAAGACAGAACAGAATAAATAGAACAGCAAAGAAAGACTAAATGATTAAAAAGGAGGGAAAAATTAGAGTACAAGAGAAAGCTCACAAGAAATATAAAAACAGATTGTAAGTTTCTATATATATTTAAATAAGAAAAGAGTTAACAAAGTGAGTGTTGGTCCTAGAGAAAGCGAGTCTGGGGAATTAATAATGGAAAATAAGAAGATGGCAGATGAATTAAACATGTATTTTGCATTGGTCTGCACTATAGAGCAGATAGATAGCATCCTAGAAATAGCTGTAAATCAGGAAATGGGAGGGAGGAACTCAGGAAAATTATAATCAGCAGGGAAGTGGTACTTAGCAAATTGTTGGAGATGCGGGCTGCCAAATCCCTGGGTCCTGATGAACTTCATCCTGGTGTTTTAAAAGAAGTGGCTAATGAGACAGTTGATGCATTGGTTTTAATTTTCCAAAAATCTCTAGATTCTGGGAAGGTTCCATTAGGTTGGAAAATAGCAAACTGAACTCCTTTATTCAGCAATGAAAGACTAAAAGATTAATAAGGAGTGAAAAATTAGAGTATGAGAGAAAGCTCACAAGAAATCTATATTCAAAAAGGGAGGCAGAAAGCAGGAAACTACAGGTCAGTTAGCTTAATATCTGTCATAGGGAAAATGCTAGAGGCTATTATTAAATATGTTATGGCAGGGCATTTAGAAAAATTCAAGGCAATCAGGCAGAGTCAACATGGTATTGTGAAAGGGAAATCATGTTTAACCAATTTATTGCAGCTCTTTGAAGGAATCATGAATGCTGTGGATAAATGAGAACCGGTGGATGTACTGTACTTAGATTTCCAGAAGGCATTTGACAAAGTGCCATATCAAAGATTATTGTGAAAAGTAAAAGCTCATGGTGTAGGGAGTAACATATTGACATGGATAGAAGATTAGCGGGCTAACAGGAAACAATGGGTAGGCATAAATGGGTCTTTTTCTGGTTGGCAGGATGTAACAAGTGGTGTGCCACAAGGATCAATGCTGGGACATCAACCTTTTACAATTTATATGAATGACTTGGATGAAGGGACCAAAGGTATGGGTGCTAAATTTGCTGATGACACAAAGATAGGTAAGAAAGTAAGTTGTGAAGATGTAAGGAGGCTACAAAGGAACATAGATAGGTTAAGTGAGTGGGCAAAGATCTGGCAAATGGAATATAATGGGGGAAAATGGGAAATTGTCAATTTTGGCAGGAAGAATAAAAGAGAAGCATATTATCTAAATGGTGAGAGATTGTAGAGCTCTGAGGTGCAGAGGGATCTGGGTGTCCTAGTGCATGAATCACAAAAGGCTAGTATGCAAGTACAGCAAGTAATTAGGAAAACTAACAATGTTATCATTTATTGTGAGGGAAATTGAATACAAAAGTAGGGAGGTTATGCTTCAGTTGTACAGGACACTGGTGAGACCACATCTAGAATACTGTGCACAGTATTGGTCTCCTTATTTAAAGAAGGACGTAAGCAGTTCAGAGAAGGTTTACTCAGAATGGGCAGGTTGTCTAATGAGGAAAGGTTGGACAGGCTAGGCTTGTATCCACTGGAGTTTAGAAGAGTAACAAGTAACTTGATTGAAACCTTTAAGATCCTGACAGGGTGGATGTTGTCATGATCATGGATCATAGCCCCAAATTACTTACGGATATTTTGAACTTTTAAGTAAGACTTTTTTTTAAAAAAGAACATACAAGCAAAAGCTGGTTGAGATTGTAAAGTAATCACTTGCTGGAAAAATCCTATGTGGATTAAACATGACCAATTAGTCCAGAGAATGTCACACCTAAAAAGGTGTCAAGGCCTACTTCAGACAGAGACACTTCAAAGGAAAATATACAATGCAAAAACTGAACTGTAATCTCCTGTGGTTGCGGAGATAACGAAGGCCAAGAGGAAACCTTAGCAGAAACCACCTCCTGTGACTTATATCCCAGACTGTGGACATGACGTGAGTTGAAAAGAACTCAGATCTGGGTGAAAGATATGTTTGTTTTTATACCTTTCATGAATACACAAAAGGGGTAACGAGCCAACTGCAATCCTAGTTCTATGTGCTAGTTTTAGTGTTCCAAGTCTGGTGTGTGAGGATGTGCTATGAAGGTCACAGCTGAAGAACATCAACTAGGCATCCCTGCACTTGCAAGAAAAAAAAAGTCCTCTCTCTCGGATTGCTGGAAGCAAGTCACAAGGCAGCAAAGCCACAGTCGGAAAGGAAACAGGACAACTCCTTTCAGCTAACCTACAGAACCAAGAATCTCTAAACCACCTGCTCAACTGCCCAAAGTCAGTTCTATCGGAATCATCCAACTTAACAGTTGCAACATTTCATCATCTACTGCTCACGGATAAGCCAATGACTGGTTCATATATCTTAATAACTTATTTCTGGACTCACTTCTCATTTCTAAACTGTGTGTATGGGTGTTGCATTTTTATTACTTTTCTCACGTTTTAGTAACTAATAAACTCTCTCTTTATTTAGCCCAAGAAAACCTGGTTAAATTGGCCCCTTTTAAAACATAAATAAATTTGGACTGGGAAAAGGTATCCACGAGAGAAGGGATTCCTTTTTAAATTAACCTTGTGACTAAGCAAGGGCGTTGAATAAAGAAAGGGAGCCAGTTCATTCCTCCTCACCCGGGAGCATAACAAATTGGGGGAACCTCACCTGGGGATCGGTTATAACAATATAGAGACAATGTTTCCTCTTGTGGAAGAATCTAGAACTAGGGGCCACTGTTTAAAAATAAGGGGTCGCCCATTTAAGACAGAGATGAGGGGATTTTTTTTCTCTCTCGAGAAGGTTGAGAGTCTTTGGAACTCCTTTTCTCAAAGGGCAGTAGAAGTAGAGTCCTTGAATATTTTTAAGGCAGTGGTGGATAGATTCTTGATTAACAAAGGTGAAAGGTTATCGGGGGTAGGTGGCAGGTTACAATCAGAACAGCCATTATTTTATTTAATGGTAGAGTACATTCAAGGGGCCGAATGGCCTACTCCTGCTCCTAATTCTTACAGGTTCATATATAGAATATGCAACAGACAGCACAGATGATGCTAATCACTGATTTGCTTTTCTATCGCTCTCTGAAGTGAAATCCAGTCCATGCAAGAGATTAAACAGTTTATTGTCAAAGTGTGAAAATTACATGGAAATATATTGAAAATTAATTCTCTGCATTGTTTGGAAATGAATTTACAGGACATAGAGTGCCTTTCACTCGCAGCAACAATTATACTGATGCAAAGTTGAAAACCATGCACACCACATATGTTTAAATTGCAATATCTCCCATCAGCTGACAGACAATAGCTTTGCAGAAAAATATTGGAGCCAATAATGTGCTTCACAAACATTATGGGGCAACAAGTTGAGCATGTCTGAAAATGCAAGATCAGCAAATGTGAATATTTTAATAACACTTATCACATGATGTGCTGAGAGCCCTCATTGGTCCAGAGTAGGATTTCAGGCACCAGGTTCGCTGGCTGCCCTTAAAGAACTCTTTCTCAAGGATCTCAAAGATTATTGAAGGATAAAATAACCCCATTCATAAATAAGGTATTGATTGTTCAACTACTGTCCTGTGGAAAAAGATGTCCTTATTTGCTGGAGAGGGCCATCTTGCTAAAAAAAAGTAAAACCATAACAGCATGGATGGATGTAGTTGTGTTAGACAGATTTTTGATGTACAAGAGAGTCAATGGTTATGGGGAGCAGGCAGGAAAGTGGAGCTAAGGCCACAATCTGGTCAGGCATGGTCTTATTGAATGGTGGGGGAGGCTCAAGGACTTATTCCTGCTCCTATTTCTTATGATCTTGGTAGAGAACATTCATGCCTCAGCTTAAAACTGAATCTGGAATATGGTGATTAAGAAGTTTGCTGGGCTGCCTACATTTGCTGAGTGTGAAAACATGGCATCATCTTGTTATTTTCTATTTTGCTCTGTAAACCTGCTGCATTATCACAGGAGAATGTAGTGTACATTGCCAAATATTCATCTTTCTAAATGCAGAAAAGGGGTCTTGTGGTGCACTAGGTAGCATCCTTGTGTCTAAGCCAGCAGCTCCGGGTTCAAATCCCGCTCCAGGACTTGATGGCCAAGGAAGGTGGATTCATTACACAGCCAAACAGGTATCAATCTGCAAATCTTTCCAACAAATGCCAATGGCCAGTTGTTAAGAGTAAGAGAGATTCCTGGTCAGCCATGTAATGGAAAAACCCTAAATGTTATCAAAGCAATTTGGGCTCCTGGGGGGTGGGGGGTGAGGGGTGAGGCGGGGGGGAGGGCGCAGTTGGCTAGACGGTCAGTATGGATCAGATTTGTGCCAACAGCACGCAGTTCAATCCCTGTGCCAGTTGATGTGGATTTGGTACCTGTCTCTTTGCCCGACCCAGGGTAGAGGTTGTGGCACTGAGCGTCAGACCTGCTTTTGGGCAGAGAATTTGAGAAAAAGAAATGCAGAAGCTCTTGTATGGTACCTTTAAATGTTGCTGTGTCAAGATGTTGACAGATGCATCCAGCTGTAGAAACAAGCACCAAATACAATGCCAGTTCAAGGTTCCTTTATGCTACATGCTCACACATACAATAATAATGATAAACATCAGCAAATTTAGAATTGTGTGTACTCCTTCCAAATGCTGACTTGTGCCTTCACAGCTTCCAGACTCTATCCCAATTGCCCATATGCTCTAACCCCTTAAGTTTTCACTCATCCAAAACTATGCCACCCTTGTTCTATCCTGCAAGTCTTGCTCATCCATCATCTCTGTCCTTGCTGACCTACATTGGCTCCTACACACCTCAAATATAAAATTCTCAAGTCCCTTCAAACTTTAGCACACTACCCCTCCCCCAAAACACTCTATTCCTCGAGTTCAGGCCTCTTGTGAATGTTCTTCTCATTGTTGCCACCCATTAGCTGCTGTGCCTCCAGCTACTAAACCTGCACACCAGAATCACCTCTAAATCCCGCTGCCTTGCCACCTCTGTCCCCTTCTTAAAATCAATCTCTTTAATCAAGCTTTTGATCACCCTTAATATCTCCTTGTTGGTTTAGTATCCACGGTTTTAATCCTGAGGAGAGGCTAAATACAGTGGCTGCTGCTGCTGTTTTTCTATGGATGCACCTTGACTTGCTGTTAAGAATACTTTGGTTTTTTTATATACTGCTTTTGTGAAGCACATTGGAATATCTTCTGAATGAGAAGTATTGTTAATATAAATGCAAATTGTTGCTGAATGTACCGCAAAAAGAAGCACAGAGCATAGGTGGGAAAGGAATAGAGAATACAAACATGAAATACTGGTTAAAATCCAAGAAAATCACATATTACCATCCAATGAGATTATAAATAACGACAGCCAACTTTATTTAATTAGCAGAAATCAATGGGCTAATTATAAATAATCCCAGTTTCTCAACTCTAAAAAAAGTTTAAATCCTGGAATCCCATGTAGTAAAATGAAACGCGACTTCTTCAGCCACTGTAACACATTGGGTCTACCCTTGATTAAATGAGTTACTGACACTCAATTGTGTAGGCTTATATATTGGGATATTATATCTCTTGGGATAAGCACTGAACCTCCTTTAATGCCTGAGGAAGTTTAATCCATTCCAACATAAATTTAAGAGTTTCTATCACTGTCATCATCAGTGAAAGATGATAGACACAGAGCAAACAATTCATTTCAGATGGCGTATCTTCATATTGCACTTCCTTGTTGATGGCTCAAGAGGCCAATCATTGAGGCAGGTTCTACCACAAGTGCGGCACATGAAGCTTCCAGGTGTTGTTGTGGATTGCTGTTTCCGGCACTGACACCTGTTGTCAAGTCGCCAAAGCCACTGGTCATTGGTGTGGCACTCGCCAGCCCAGAGGAGGCATCACCATTCTGTTGTCAGCTAGAGGTTGCCAGGTACAGTAATCAATGTTTAGGGCCTTCAAGTCACACTTGCAAGCATCTTTGGGCATTCCACTGGTCATCTGGTTCCACCTATCTCACCATAAAGAAAATCCTTGGGTATGCAACCATATTCCATCCTGAGGAAGCGCCTGAGCCCATGTGTCATGGGTGTCCTAGGCCCCAATCGTTTGGCATCTTCTTCTCCATGTTCCTGACCTTTGCCCTCCCTGTAGATATGGAAGGAGTCAGACAGCAAGCATTACAAAAATCAAAACTGAAAGAAATGACAAAAGCACATCGCGTCCTAATCAGAGACCGCTATACTGATGATGCTGCACTAATCACCCACATGGAAACTCAGCTACAGAGACTGTTGGACTATCTCTCCCATGCCTGTATAGTCTCCATGACTATAAGCGCCAAGAAAACCATGGTCATGGGATAAGGTTTTGCATCTCACCCTGATCACAGTAGATAACACCCCACTCTATGTGGTTAGCAAATTCTGCTACCTGACAGACAATCTGACCGTTGATACATGCTTAGGGAAAGCACCTTCGACCAACTCACAAAACGCACATGGAATAACATCAAGCTAACCCTTAGGACCATGCTAATGGTTCATAAGGCCTGTATTCGCATCACTTTGTTGTATGACCATGAAACATGGACAATTTCCAGTTATCAAGAAACAAAACTCAACAATTTCCATCTTCACTGTCTGCAGCACCTTATTGGTATATTCTAGTAGTAGAAAATCACAAATGCAGCAGTCCTCTCAAAGGCAGAGCTCCCAAGTTTGTTAGCGTTCAAGCATGAGTTTCTAGAGTGTGAAGTAAATTGAATGATCTATAATGCTGAGCTCTGTTAAAAATCTTCATTCCTGGGAAGTTACACTGATGAAACAGACATCATTGGCATGCCTTTAATGAAACAAATTATTACATTTGTGTGATTATATTAATTTAAAAAGGCATTGTGTGCATAATAAGGCTTGCTTCAAAAACTATGTTATGGAGACAAAAGAACCAGATGTCAATTTCATCACATCATGGTAAAGTGACGGAAGGTTACATTGTACCAAGATCCGGGGGTATAACATGGTATGGTTCTATCACTGGATAAGTAATCCAGGGGCCTGGACAAATTACCCAGAACCATAAATTCAAAAATCAGCAAGGCAGCTAGGGACTTCAAATACATTCAATTAATTAAATCTGGAATTTTAAAAATTAGCATCAGTAATTATGACCATGAAACCAGAGGTGTGCTTTTTAAGTCGTTTCGCTATAACATCATTTTGTGGCCACTACGTAGCTCGCCAGTTCCCTGCCTGCTTTGGTCAATCAGCCGGGTGGCCAGCACAGTGACTGTGTCTCATGTCAATCACGCGCAGACATCGAGAGTTTAATTTGCTTCTGACATCAAGTTAGGCTGACGCCACCCATCGCCTGTTTAGTTTCTGCACATTGAGTTTTGTATTATGTCTTTTTTACCACCAACAGCTCTCAATGCCTCGAAGCAGCAGGTGACAGCTTATAAAATAACAATGCCTAAAATCCACTGGCCTACTCACTGCCAAACTGAAGGGAGAAAGGCCTCAGACACAACAAAGCCAAACAGGTACAAATAAAGCCCCAATTAGAGACAAAATTATACAAATGAAAAGCTAACCCCCATAATTATTTCTCTGTGTAAATAAAAAGGGACTCAACAGCTCCTTTATTTCTTTTGAAATAATAATTATAGATATAACGTAAAACTAATATAATAAAATAGAAACACGAAAGAGAAAATAAGGAGGTTAGTTTGAATTTATTTGCTGAAGAAGCTGGAACTTCCAAGTCATACCAACGCATCAAGAGTTGCCTGTGACTCGGCCCCGAAGCCATTGACCCTCTGTTACTCTGTAGTTTAGCTAGGCCGGATAACAACATAATGGCTACAAAACAAATGTATAACCTCCTTCTTTCATAGAGAGAGTGAAGAAAGTAAAGAACATTCAGGTCCTGTCAAACTGAGTAATAATGGAGAGGAGAGCTTCAGTGGTGCAGCTGCCTCAGATTCAAAATTGAACACACAAGTGTAATACTGAAACTGAGTTTGTTACAGTGGCAGGCCTGTATCCCTGTGCAGATGTGTGTACAGCGGATGTATGGACACAGGAAATCTGAAAGAGGGAATAAAGAAACATATCCTTGAATAGACTATAGGAATGAAAAACTTGGGGTGTAAATTGTATGCAAATATTGGTAACTTATAATTTTTTGCATCCAACGGATTGAGACTTTTGAATGAATGATGTTTGTACCAAGTGTCATACAGTGGATTCAACCAAAGTACCCATTTAAAATCTCTCAGGAAAAAAATTGTAGAACACAAACCGTCAAAAGCTCACATCACTGCGCAATGAGTTGCTGAAAAAGCGAATGATGACACTCGGAAAAAGTTGTGACAACTTAAATGCATCTCCTCTGGAGACAACTTGCACAGATTACCATTTTACATACTAATTGGCTCAAGAAACAGACCTTATCCTAGCCACTTTGGCTTGCTGGAACTTCAAAACTAACTCAGCAGGGGTGTGGGAGCCAGGAGAGAATATCAGAAAGTAATACCAGGGTGCACGGAATGTTGGAAGAGGTAGATAGCACTAAAACAGAGAATAGTAAGTTAATAGATGGAATCTGAGTAAGGGAGCAAGTAATGAAGCCTAAATCAGGGTTACACTGCATGTATGTGAAAGCACTGAGCATAGTTAATAAAATTGGGGAGTTACAGGCACAGATTGCTTTCTGGGATTATGATGTTGTGGCGATAACGGAGACCTGGCTTAAGGAAGGGCAGATCTGGGCATTAAATATTCCTGATTACAAAGTGTTCAGAAAAGATAGGAAAGGGGAAAAAGGAGGAGGGGTGGTGTTTTTGGTTAAGGAGAGTATTGCAATACTGGAGAAAGAGGACATGTCAGAGGACTCAAGGACAGAATCGATTTGACTAGAGCTAAAGAATAAGAAGGGTGCAGTTACATTGCTCGGTGTAATGTATAGACCAACAGTTAGGGGAAAGGAATATAGAGGAACAAATCTGCAAGGAAATTACAAGAGAGGTGTAAACATCGGAGAGTAGTTAAAACGGGGGACTTTAATTACCTGTATATAGACTGGGATAGTGGTAGTGTAAAGGGCAGTGAGGGATAGGTGTTCCTAGATTGTGTTCAGGAGAATTTCCTACAGCAGTATGTGTCCAGTCCAACAAGAAAGGAGGCACAAAAATAAAAACAAAAAAACTGCGGATGCTGGAAATCCGAAACAAAAACAGAATTACCTGGAAAAACTCAGCAGGTCTGGCAGCATCGGCGGAGAAGAAAAGAGTTGACGTTTCGAGTCCTCATGACCCTTCGACAGAACAGTTCTGTCGAAGGGTCATGAGGACTCGAAACGTCAACTCTTTTCTTCTCCGCCGATGCTGCCAGACCTGCTGAGTTTTTCCAGGTAATTCTGTTTTTGTTAAGAAAGGAGGCACTGCTGGACCTGGTTCTTGGGAATGAGATGGGCCAAGTAGATCAAGTGACAATGGGGGAACATTTAGGGGACAGTGATCATTGTATCATAAAGTTTACGATGACAGTGGAAAATGATATTGATCAATCCAGAGTAAGAATAATGCCAACTGGCAGAGAGCAGGTTTCAATGGGGCCAGATAGACTGGAACCAAAGGTTTATGGGAAAAACAGTAGCTGAACAATGGGCTAACTGCAAAGAGGTGGTTTGGGCACAGTCAAGATATGTTCCCTCAAAAGAGAAGGATAGGCGGCTGCGACGAAGGCGTCCCGTAAGGCGTTGAAACAGTCGCTGATTAAAGTCACCAAGAAGCCGCCAAAGAAGCGGAGAAAATCTCGCAAGCAGAGCTATTCCATTTACATGTACAGGGTGCTGACCCAGGTCCACCCTTCCACCAGGATCTCGTCCAAGGCCATGAGTGTTATGAATTCCTTCGTTATCGACATTTTCGAGCGCATCGCCTCCAAGGCGTCACACCTCATTCACTACAACAAGCGCCGCACCATCTCGGCCCGGGAGATCCAGAGCGCCGTCCGCCTCATGCTACCAGGGGAATTGGCCAAACACGCCGTCTCCGAAGGCACCAAAGCGATCACCAAGTACACCAACTCCGTTTAGGTCGACAATTCTGAAGATTATATATAAAAAAAAAATAACAAAAGGGAAGGGTAGGAGCCTCCTGGATGATAAAGGAGATAGAAATTAAGTTAAAGAAGAAAAGTGTGCTTATGACAGGTGTCAGGTAGCAAATATAATTGAGGACCAATGAATACAGAAGGGATGTGAAAAAGCAAATATGAGAAACACAGGAATTATGAAAAAAGACTGGCAGCCAACGTAAAAGAAAATCCCAAAGTGTTCTATAAGCACATGAATAGTAGACCAAAAAGGGGATTGACACATAGAGGCAAGAGGTATGGCGGAGGTGTTAAATGAATACTTTGCATCTGTCTTTACCTACAAGGCAGATGCTGCCCAGGCCATGGTGACAGAGGAAGAAACTCTGTCACTAGAAGGGTTTAAAATTGGTAAGGAGGTGGTATTGGATAAGCTGTCAGTACTTAAAGTTGATAAGGTGCCGGGATCAGATGAGATGCATCCAAGAATATTGAAGGAAGTGAGAGTGGAAAATACAGAGGCACTGGCAATAATCTTTCAATGTTCCCTGGATTCGGGGGAGATGTCAGAGGACTGGAGAATGGCAAACATTACACACTTATTCAAAAATGGTTGTAAAGCTCTACCCTGCAATTACAATTTAACTTCGGTGGTGGGGAACCTTCTAGAAACAATTATTCAGGATAGAATTAATAGTCGCATGGAAAAATGTGGATTGAATAGTCAGCATGGATTTGTTAAAGAAAAATAATTTCTAACTAGCTTGCTAGAGTTTTTTTGAAGAGATTACAAAGATGGTTGATGGGGGCAAGGCCATTGATGTGGTGTCTATGGACTTCCAAAAGGCATTTGATACAGTACCACACAACAGACTTGAGGAAAGTTATAGGTTATGGAATAAAAGGGACAGTAGCAACATGAATACATAATTGGCTGAGGGGAGGAAACAGTAATGGTTAATGGGTATTTTTCAGGCTGGAAGAAGGTTTGTAGTGGAGTTCCCCAGGAATCAGCATTGGGACTGCTGCTTTTCCTGATATATGTAAATGATCTAGAACTTGGTGTGCAGGGGACAATTTCTAAAGTTTGAGGATGACACAAAACTTGAGAGAATTGTAAACGGTGAGGACGAGAGTGTAGAATTTCAAAAGGACATTGGCACATTGGAGGTGTGGGCAGATAGGTGGCAGATGAGGTTCAATGCTGGGAAATGTGAGGTGATACACTTTGATACAAAGAATATAGAGAGACAGTATAAAGTAAGGGACACTATTCTAAGGTTTTCCACCCACGGTGCTTGACAGAGCCCTCAACCGTGTCTGGCCCATCTCCCGCGCATCCGCCCTCACACCTTCCTCTCCCTTGCAGAACCATAATAGGGTCCCCCTTGTCCTCACTTACCACCCCACCAGCCTCCGTATTCAAAGGATCATCCTCTGCCATTTCCGCCAACTCCAGCATGATGCCATCACCAAACATATCTTCCCTTTACCCCCCCACCCCGGCGGCATTCCGCAGGGATCGTTCCCTCCGGGATACCCTGGTCCACTCCTCCATCACTCCCTACACCTCAACCCCCTCCCACGGACCTTCCCATGCAATAGCAGAAGGTGCAACACCTGTCCCTTTACTTTCACCCTCCTCACCGTCCAAGGGCCCAAACACTCCTTTCAAGTGAAGCAGCATTTCACTTGCACTTCCCTCAACTTAGTCTACTGCATTCGCTACTCCCAATGTGGTCTCCTCTACATTGGAGAGACCAAACGTAGACTGGGTGACCGCTTTGCCGCAAGCATGACCCAGACCTCCCTGGCACTTGCCATTTCAACACATCACCCTGCTCTCATGCCCACATGTCCATCCTTGGCCTGCTGCAATGTTCCAGTGAAGCTCAACGCAAACTGGAGGAACAGCGCCTCATCTTCCGACTAGGCACTTTACAGCCTGCAGCACTTAACATTGAGTTCAACAACTTCAGATCTTGAACTCTCTCCTCCATCCCCTTTCCGATCCCCCTTTTTCCAATAATTTATAATTTTTAAAAAATATATTTTTCTTTTCCCACTCATTTCCATTATTTTTAAATTTATTTCCATCCTTTGTTTTATCTCCATCTTTTATCCTATTTCAATCCCTTCCCCCCACCCCACCCGGGCTACCTGTCACTTGCTCGTCCTGCTTTCTACCCTTAATGTCACCAATACCACATTCCTTAGCTAATACCACCTCAGTCAACACCCCTTTGTCCTTTTGTCTATGACATCTCTGGCAATCTCTTCTTTGCCTCCACTTATCACTGGCCCTCTATCCAGCTCTACCTGTCCCACCCACCTCAACCAGCTTATATTTCACCTCATTTCTATATTTCCTTAGTTCTGATGAAGTCATATGGACTCAAAATATTAACTGTATTCCTCTCCACAGATGCTTTCAGACCTACTGAGTTTTTCCAGCTATTTTTGTTTTTGTTTCAGATTTCCAGCATCTGCGGTATTTTATTTTTACACTATTCAAACGGGTGTGCAGGAGCAAAGGGACCTAAGTCATTGAAGGTGGTAGGACAGGTAGAGAGCTGTTTCAAAAGCATTCAGTATTCCAGGCTTAATTAATAGGGGCATAGAGTTCAAGAGCAGGGAGGTTTTGATGAAGTTATACAAGACACTTGTTAGATCTCAGCTGGAGTATTGTGTACAGTTCTGGGCACCACTTTATAGGAAGGTTGTGAATGCATTGGAGAGAGTGCAGAACTGGCTTATGAGGATGGTTCCAGGGATGAGAAACCTCAGTTATGAGGAAAGGTTGTAGACTGTTTTCCTTGGAGAGGAGAAGGCTAAGAGGAGACTTGATAGAAGTTTTCAAAATAATGAGTGGCCTGAACAGAGTAGATAGGGAGAAACTGTTCCCACTCGTAAACATATCAAGAGCCAGAAGGCACAGTTTTAAAGTGTTTTGCAAAAGCAACAAATGCGAGATGAGAAAAAACTTTCACACAGTGAATAGTTAGGGTCTGGAATGCACTGCCTGGAAGTGTAGTGGAGGCAGGTTTAATTGAGGCATTCAAGAGAGCATTGGATGATTATTTAAATAGAAACAACGTGAGGGTTACGGGGAAAAGGCAGGAGATTGGCTCTAAGTTAATATGCTCAGAGAGCCGGTGCAGACACGATGGGCCGAATGGCCTTCTTCTGCACCGTAACAATTCTGTGAAAACGAAAATGGTGTTGACGTGGGAATTGGGTTGCATCCCTGCTAGTGCTGCAGAAATTATTGACCAAATAGCTGCCGAGATGAGGAAGAGAGTTGCCAGCGTGTCAAAGTAATAACAGATAAAATTTCAATTCTTAGTGAATCTACAAGCCTAAGTCGCAAAACTGCTCTAGTAGTCTACCTGAAATATAAAAGTGATAAGAAGGGATAATCCACACTTCATGGTTTTTAGATCTGATTGAACTTCCAGATCATAATGCTGATACAATAGTTAAGTATCAAGATAAGACACGTGGTTTTGAAACTCCTACCTGAAGCAGCATCTTGTACAAAAACAGAATTACCTGGAAAAACTCAGCAGGGCTGGCAGCATCGGCGGAGAAGAAAAGAGTTGACGTTTCGAGTCCTCATGACCCTTCGACAGAACTAGGCGAATTCCCAATTGTAGCGTTTGCTAATTATGGAGCAAGTGTTATGTTGGGCACCAGATCAGGTGTAGCTAACAGACCTATGGCAATACCCAAACAATATTATTTGGCATTGCCTAAATCATAGATTAGAACTTGCAGTGAGTGATTCAGTGACAAAAGTTAGTGGAGTGAACCATCTGCTTTCCTTTACGGACAAATTATACTCTGTGTATAACAGATCATCTCTCAATCAGAGGCAACTGGCAGAACACATTGCTGAATTAGAACAACTAATTTCCAAAATAGGCAAGATTTTAAGCACCAGAGGGTAGCAAGCTCATTTCAAACAGTGTCGGCTTTGTAGTCCAAATATGAAGCATCATATATTCTTTTTGATTTGGCAATGAAAGATGAAACAAGGTCTGTGTCTGACAGGAAAACCGCTCTGATGTATGACACATTACATGAATTTGGCATGTTCTGAGAGTTTGCAGAAACGCACCACAACAATTGTGTATGCACACAAACTGATCCTTTGCAGCATATGCCTTCTGCATGGATTAAAGGAGCGGCCTGGCACAAAAACTCTTGAGGCCGAAGTAGCATCACACAAGGAAAATTTAGAATGGTTTAATTATGGAGCAACAGCGAGATTATCAGCATTAATTATCAGCAGTTTCTTACCAGTCTCGTTAATAATTTAGAAAAATCAAATTCTTAATCATGTCATTGAAAGGCTCTCATTCAGCCTCTGAAGCCCAATCTAATTATGCATCTTTGATCAAACAATTGCACATTCTTGACCAAGATTATTGGCCAGCTGAAGTGCCACCAGGTAATGGAGCATTAGCAATATCTTCTCTCTGCAAGTAGTTTCAAGCATCATCTACTTCTGTAATTAATGCATTCAGAGAGTATGTGCAGGAAGCGGGACAACACATTCCCCAGGATTTACGACCTTTACTAAATTATACACAAGTAATTCCAAGCAGCACTGCATAATTTGGGTGACGATTCAGTCAGATGAACTTAAATATAACACCAACGTGCTCAAGAATTCTCATAAACCGGGTATCAGCACTTATGTTTATAAAACTACACAGACGCCGCCGCCGCAACCCCCCCCTCCCCCCACCCTCCCCCCACCCTGACGCATTGGGATCCAACACCATCATGTCACAAAACAAAAACAGAATTACCTGGAAAAACTCAGCAGGTCTGGCAGCATCGGCGGAGAAGAAAAGAGTTGACGTTTCGAGTCCTCATGACCCTTCGACAGAACTTGAGTTCGAGTCCAAGAAAGAGTTGAAATATAAGCTGGTTTAAGGTGTGTGTGGGGGGCGGAGAGAGAGAGAGATAAGTGGAGGGGGGTATGGTTGTAGGGACAAACAAGCAGTGATAGAAGCAGATCATCAAAAGATGTCAACAACAATAGAACAAAAGAACAAATAGGTGTTAAAGTAGGTGATATTATCTAAACGAATGTGCTAATTAAGAATGGATGGTAGGGCACTCAAGGTATAGCTCTAGTGGGGGTGGGGGTGGGGAGAGCATAAAAGATTTTAAAATATTTAAAAATAATGGAAATAGGTGGGAAAAGAAAAATCTATATAATTTATTGGAAAAAAAAGGAAGGGGGAAACAGAAAGGGGGTGGGGATGGGGGAGGGAGCTCACGACCTAAAGTTGTTAAATTCAATATTCAGTCCAGAAGGCTGAAAAGTGCCTAGTCGGAAGATGAGGTGTTGTTCCTCCAGTTTGCGTTGGGCTTCACTGGAACAATGCAGCAAGCCAAGGACAGACATGTGGGCAAGAGAGCAGGGTGGAGTGTTAAAATGGCAAGCGACAGGGAGGTTTGGGTCATTCTTGCGGACAGACCGCAGGTGTTCTGCAAAGCGGTCGCCCAGTTTACGTTTGGTCTCTCCAATGTAGAGGAGACCACTTTGGGAGCAACGAATGCAGTAGACTAAGTTGGGGGAAATGCAAGTGAAATGCTGCTTCACTTGAAAGGAGTGTTTGAGCCTTTGGACGGTGAGGAGAGAGGAAGTGAAGGGGCAGGTGTTGCATCTTTTGTGTGGGCATGGGGTGGTGCCATAGGAGGGGGTTGAGGAGTAGGGGGTGATGGAGGAGTGGACCAGGGTGTCCCGGAGGGAGCGATCCCTACAGAATGCCGATAGGGGGGGTGAAGGGAAGATGTGTTTGGTGGTGGCATCATGCTGGAGTTGGCGGAAATGGCGGAGGATGATCCTTTGAATGCGGAGGCTGGTGGGGTGATAAGTGAGGACAAGGGGGACCCTATCATGTTTCTGGGAGGGAGGAGAAGGCGTGAGGGCGGATGCGCGGGAGATGGGCCGGACACGGTTGAGGGCCCTGTCAACAACCGTGGGTGGAAAACCTCGGTTAAGGAAGAAGGAGGACATGTCAGAGGAACTGTTTTTGAAGGTAGCATCATCGGAACAGATGCGACGGAGGCGAAGGAACTGAGAGAATGGGATGGAGTCCTTACAGGAAGCGGGGTGTGAGAAGCTGTAGTCGAGGTAGCTGTGGGAGTCGGTGGGTTTGTAATGGATATTGGTGGACAGTCTATCACCAGAGATTGAGACAGAGAGGTCAAGGAAGGGAAGGGAAGTGTCAGAGATGGACCACGTGAAAATGATGGAGGGGTGGAGATTGGAAGCAAAATTAATAAATTTTTCCAAGTCCTAATGAGAGCATGAAGCGGTACCGAAGTAATCATCGATGTACCGGAGAAAGAGTTGTAGAAGGGGGCCGGAGTAGGACTGGAACAAGGAGTGTTCCACATACCCCATAGTTCGCCTCCATCGCATCTGTTCTGATGATGCTACATTCAAAAACAGTTCCTCTGACATGTCCTCCTTCTTCCTTAACCAAGGTTTTCCACCCACGGTCGTTGACAGGGCCCTCAACCGTGTCCGGCCCATCTCCCGCGCATCCGCCCTCACGCCTTCTCCTCCCTCCCAGAAATATGATAGGGTCCCCCTTGTCCTCACTTATCACCCCACCAGCCTCCGCATTCAAAGGATCATCCTCCGCCATTTCCGCCAACTCCAGCATGATGCCACCACCAAACACATCTTCCCTTCACCCCCCCTATCGGCATTCCATAGGGATCGCTCCCTCCGGGACACCCTGGTCCACTCCTCCATCACCCCCTACTCCTCAACCCCCTCCTATGGCACCACCCCATGCCCACACAAAAGCTGCAACACCTGCCCCTTCACTTCCTCTCTCCTCACCGCCCAAGGGCCCAAACACTCCTTTCAAGTGAAGCAGCATTTCACTTGCATTTCCCCCAACTTAGTCTACTGCATTCGTTGCTCCCAAAGTGGTCTCCTCTACATTGGAGAGACCAAACGTAAACTGGGCGACCGCTTTGCAGAACACCTGCGGTCTGTCCGCAAGAATGACCCAAACCTCCCTGTCGCTTGCCATTTTAACACTCCACCCTGCTCTCTTGCCCACATGTCTGTCCTTGGCTTGCTGCATTGTTCCAGTGAAGCCCAACGCAAACTGGAGGAACAACACCTCATCTTCCGACTAGGCATTTTTCAGCCTTCCGGACTGAATATTGAATTCAACAACTTTAGGGCGTGAGCTCCCTCCCCCATCCCCACCCCACCCCACCCGCTTTCTGTTTCCCCCTTCCTTTTTTTTCCAACAAATTATATAGATTTTTCTTTTCCCACCTATTTCCATTATTTTTAAATATTTTAAAATCTTTTATGCTCCCTCCACCCCCACTAGAGCTATACCTTGAGTGCCCTACCATCCATTCTTAATTAGCACATTCGTTTAGATAATATCACCAACTTTAACACCTATGTGTTCTTTTGTTCTATTGTTGTTGACATCTTTTGATGATCTGCTTCTATCACTGCTTGTTTGTCCCTACAACCACACCACCCCTCCACTTCTCTCTCTCCGTCCCCCACACATACACCTTAAACCAGCTTATATTTCAACTCTTTCTTGGACTCGAACTCAAGTTCTGTCGAAGGGTCATGAGGACTCGAAACGTCAACTCTTTTCTTCTCCGCCGATGCTGCCAGACCTGCTGAGTTTTTCCAGGTAATTCTGTTTTTGTTTTGGATCTCCAGCATCCGCAGTTTTTTTGTTATTACCATCATGTCACAACCTGGCTGCAATGTCATTGATCGGGAGAGGATCAAGGACAAGATCAATCAGACCCATTGCGGAAATTGTGAAGTAAAGCTTTCTGTAATTCAAGTTTTTAAAAGGCTTGAATTAAATAAATGTTGCATAACGAAATTCTAGCTATGCTGAAGACTAATGGTTCAAAATACCAGATGATTCAAAACAAAATTCCCATTGCCTACTGGCGCTAATATTTTTCATTTAAAAAGCACAGTTTTATGGACTTTCGGAGACTCAATTGATTAATACATAGACAAACAATGTAATAGTAGATGTAGAAATGATACAGCCAACACATTTTCTTAAGAAGTTCCAGCACCTCAAAATTTGGCACTACACCCCTGCGTGAAACCATGGGATTGTCATAAAAACCCATCTGGTTCACTAATGTCCTCTAGAGAAGAGAACCGTTGTCCTTGCCATCCCGGCTTATTCGTGACCCAGAGCAATTTGTGATTGCCCTCCAAAAAGTTCAAGAAGATGGCTCACCACCACTTTCTAAAGAGGCAACTAGGGGTAGGCATTAATGGTGACCTGGTCAACGATGCCCGCATCTCATGAAGGAATAAAACTGTCATATTATCTTTCCTGGTAACTGTAAACACGTGGTGTTTTGCCAATTCGAGTTTTTAAACTAGGTAATTAAAACAGCCATCGACAGCAAGATTTTCATAATTTAACTTAGCCTAGTATACTTATTGTAGGTAGAAATGCTTCGTCCTCCTGGGTTGGGACGGTGGAGATTAGATTTAGTCAGGATTGCTTCCACTGGCAGAATGACACAGGCCGCTCGGCCCATGCAGCCAGTCTACCTGCTCCTTCACAATCCCCTAGGCAACCTGCCCGGTCCCGGCTGGGAGCCGGAGGTAAGTGAGGCGGCTTAGCCGCGCCCTCTCGAATGTTGTCGCCGGCCGGATCCCAGGGTCCGGTCCCTGAACTAACAGGGTGAGGGGTGATGACGGAGGGTCCAGCCCGGCCTGTTTGTGGTCTCCAGGGGCTGACGTGCGGCGCGTTGTGACGCCGGGTTTGGCCGGGGCCGAGCTGGACCGGGCGGGCGGGCCGGCGGCCGGGGCAAGGTACTCGTTGCCGGCGGCAGTGTGAGAGTTAGAGGCCGAGCCGAGCCTGAGGAGAGAAGCAGCGTCTTCCCGTGCGAAAGCAGGGGGGAAAGGTGGGGAGACCCGCACACACCCCCGGCCAAGAACCTCTCTTAGGCCGGGCACCCCGCCCCGCCCGGTCCCTCCCTCTTCGCCTTATGAGCAGTAAGAAGGCGGAGTCCGAGTAGGAGCAGCTTCGGCACAGCGGCAAGCGGAGGGTAGGGTAGGGTAGGGTAGGGTGGGCTGGGCTGGCCGGGCCGGGCAAGCGGCAGGAGGCGAGGCCTAGGCGCAGGATGGAGCCGCCACCGCCACCACCCCTGCCGGTGTCGAGCGATGCGAAGCCGCCGTCCACCCACACCTCACCCGGCGCCTCACCGCAGCAAGAGCACCGCCGCCGGCGCTCGGGCCGCTTTGGCCTGGAGATGTACCGCTCGCTGAGTGAGGACACCTTCGACCTGTTCACAGCCGAGTCGGAAGCCTCGCTGCCTTACCTGGAGGGCGAGGAGGCCGACTTCAGCGAGAGCGACACCTCAGTGGACCGCAAGCGGAGCCGGGCCAGCAGCATCCGGCACCGGTACGATGTGGTGGGGGAGCTGGGCTCCGAGGAGGTCCGCTGGTTTTACAAGGAGGACCGCAAGACCTGGAAACCCTTCATCGGATACGACTCGCTGCGAATCGAGCTCATGTACCGGGAGTACAACAAGGCCGGGGCCGACGACTCGGACCTGGATACCGTGAAGACCGTCTGTGTCCGCGGAGGCCTCTACGAAGTCAACGTCGTGGACAAGGGCTGTTACCCCGTCTATTGGTATCGTGAGTGTCACTTCCCTGTTCCAACCTGCCTCTCTTTTCATGAGGGAGAAAAATCAGCAGCTGGGCTTCTGTTAAACAAGACTAACCCCGCTCTGTATAAGCTGACCCTTTGCTACTGGAAGAGGTTCTCAACGATAAACGCAGCTGTCCTCCTCTAAGAAAGCCATTTACTATTACATTTCACACCCCTGATTTCTGGATGTTTTATTGAGGTTCTGGGTTTAAATGAACACTGACAGGTGCTGCATAGAAACATAATGCTTTTTAAATTACCTCTTCAAGTTATCAATGAGGAAGCTCCAAAAACAGTATCATTTTTAGATAATACGAAGTTGAGGTAACTATCACGTACTTATATTGTGCTGCTCAGTTTTTGGAACAAACTGCACAATCATGATGGCAAAATGGTTTAGTTAAAGAATCGCGGGGAGCAGGATTATAATCAGCAACGTTGCTGTTTCAGAAGTAGGTAACAAGCAACACTCCAGAATCAGGAGCACGAAGTTGAAGAAGCTCTTCCAGATAGTAAAGCAAAATAGGGTTTAAACTTCTACAAGGTCTTACAGTAGATTTACTGAGATTTGGGGATTCTGGATTAATTGAACTCTAGAAATTTGAGGTGGGGGAGGCCAGTGAGGAGGGGATTGGAGAAATCCATCAAATTGGGATGAAAAGTAGAAGTAGGTAGTGTTTGAGTTGGAAGCATGAAGTTCTGACAACTAGTCAGTTATGAGGTTAAAAAGCTTAGTTCAGGATCAAACTAGGGTCATGGTTATGTGCCACATGCCTTAGTTTGAGAGGACCATGGAAAGGCTGACCAAGTCAGGATCAAAAGTTAATGGTGATAAGCAGCAAAAATGATGACTTTGGTATGACATCTCTTATGTGGACAGTGTAGCAACATTGAATCTGTTTTGATATCGGTAGATAGAATATATGTGAAAGCTGACTCCATTATTGTGAGTGATGTTGCAGAAGTGTAATATAAACGATCAATAGGATGGTACTAACAGTGAAGCTCTAGGTATAGTGGAGATGATAGTACAGGAACAGAATTTTTAAAATATTGATGTAGGGCAGGCTACACAATGTGTAGGTATGAGACCACAGTATGTTGAAGAAGAATCACAGAAGAGAGATGGTGGAAAAAAGTGTTGAATATGGTAGAAAGCATGAGGTTGACAAATGAGGCTCCCAAGCCTCATCACACACATGATTTGACTAAGACAACAATAACAACTTGCATTTGCTTAGCACCTTAACAGAATAAGGCTTCCAAGGCACTTCAGAAATAGGTGCAATGAAAGTATTCTCAGTGTTGGCAGTGAAACAGAAATTAAATTGGAGGAAATTGTTTGGAGAAGTGAATATTTATTTCGGTGGCAACAAAGAAAAAGAGAAAGACTTGCTTTCATATGGTGCCTTTCAAGACCATAGGATGTCCCAAAGCACTTGCCAGCCATTTGAGTACTTTTGAAGTGTAGTCGCTGTTGTAGTGTAGTAGCAATGAAGATCAACTTGTGATCTTGCTGAGCACGTGAATAGCAAGCAGATAATGATCAGAATTTTTTTTTATGATGTTGATTTGAAAGGTAAATATTGGCCAAGACACTAGAGAGAACTCCCCCATTGCTCTTTGAAATAGTGTCCTAGAATCTTTTATGTCCCCCATGAGGGGACAGACAGAGTCCTGGTTTAATGCGTCATACAAAAGTTGACGCTCGCTCGGTACAACACTGGGGTGTCAGCCTTTATTTTTGTATATAAGTCATGAAGTAGGACTTAACTCACAACCTTCTGACTCAGGCCATTAAGCATTAAGGAGCATCAAAGCATTAAGAGATTGGAGACACTAAGTAGGCTTAATTCTCAACTTTTCTGCCAAAATGGTAATCTGGTGGTGAAATCGCCCATCTGTTAAGGAATATGCCCCGTTTTCATCCTGTTGATATCAATGCAAATGAAAATCAGGCTTTATAACCAGTATGTGATTAGTTCTGTGAGTTACCACCCAGGCAATGAAGCTGAATATTAACTCTTCGATAAAGAGAATGAGAAAAATAGAATGGTTAAGAATGGACGTCGCAAGGGTGATAGTTTTTTTTAAATGCGCTGTATGTGAAGATAGGGAGAAATTAATGATGCCATGTTTGTGTGGGTAATTAGGAATTAAGTTGGGAGGAGGTTGAGAAAGAAAATGGCTCAGACTTTGCTGTTAAAATAATGGGGGGACAAATAATGCTCACCATTAGATATGTGCAAATAGTGCAGCAAATTTAGGCGATAGGCCAATGTGTGATAAGACTCAAATATCCAATAGATTCTACTCCTAGTTGTATCACTCTGCTGTTGGCTGAGCAAAAATGGCATCTTGTCATTGAAGTGCATTAAATGGTATGCTATGTTAATAAACTTGCCACAGAATTAAGCTTTGTCTATCCCAGTTTGAATATCCTTTTAGTGCTGTGGTAAATGTTAATTACAACCAATCAGTCTCTCTGGCACTGAAAATTACTTTTACAGATTTGGAGTCTGACTCCTTCAGGTTTTAATTGTTGACAATTTTAGAAAAGTCATTTGTCTCTTTCTCTCATTCGATCTTTCTTTCCCTCTATTTCCCTTTTGTGCCTGATTTCACATTGAAATCATCCACTTTAAGTTGCACTTCCTAGTCCTTGTGCTGGTAATTTCATAATCTTTCAATCCAATTGGTTAAGGAGATGCATTGCTGTTAGCTCTGATCAGTTTGGTTCCTGATGCCCTATGCCACTACCAGCTCTCACTTGCTGTCTTCAGGATGGAAAGCTCTTATAATGAAGAAATTGAGGATGGTGTCCATGGATCTGGTAGTTTATTATGACGGTGAAGCTGAAGGAGGCAAGGGAGACAGGGCAGTGAGAGTTCAAATGAAAATTGAAGATGCTTGGAATAAGATGGTTTGAGTTAGATCAGGAGGAGGGTTTAAAAATAAAGATCATGAAGGGGCAGTGAAAGAAGTGAAATATCTGAATATGAAAAGAGTATCAGGGACGTTTGTGAGGATAGGCCAAGATGAGATATAAATTGTATGTTATCTTAAGAGCTCTGTTTTGTAATAGCATTTTTTGCTCTAATTAATTGGTTTTCTAAAAATATAGAAGATAATCTGACCGGATGTTTTGTACTTTACTATAAGATTAGAATGGTTTTCTCTTGATTGGTAATTGCATCAACAAATACATCATTTGTTACCTCAGCAGCTTTTAACTTGGACATTAGGTTTAATAACGTTCTGTGAGCTTAGTAGAAAGGCACTCCATTGAATTGTATGGGTGTACTGAGCTGCTATTTTAATTGTGGGCCAGAGGAAATTGCAACTTTTAAATGTGTGTGTGTATGTATATATGTATGTATATATGAGGAGAATGTTTCTGTTTCTTTTTCTCATTGTCATTTATACAGTCAACCATACATTTCTTCCTGTCATGCACCAACTGTTTTTAATTGGGTATTGTCACATTAACAAATGCTATGCAGGATAGTTAAAATTAGTAGACAGGTGGATGCAGTGATGCAACTTTGACTTGGAGTCATGCTTCAATGATTACATCTGTTGGATGAAATTCTTGGCACTCAAATTAATAATTGAAGCATATGCATTGCCAAAAAAATGCTATTGTACAGTATACATGCTGAGTGCATGTATTGTCCAAAATAACAGTAGGCTATTGAAAGAGTATGGCATGCTCCAATTCCCCCTATACAGTAACAATTTTCCTTCTAGGAATTAGATGCAGAAAACAGTCTATTTGACATATTGGATAAAGGGATTTTCTAGCAGCCTTCCTGTTAAAATTAAACATTACTAAACTAAACCAGTTGGCACTGATGATCTGCTGCAAACATTTTTTAGTAGACATACTGAAGACATCTGTGGTGAGAAATCAGATTTTGTTTTTCTCCTTGACTCATTAACTTTGAAAATCAGATGCAGAAATTGAATTGAATCCAGTTATGCCATAGTAGTTCCACAGATAACACAACAATGACATCAACCACCTATATGGAGACCAGAATGCTACAGCTGGAAAAAGTGAATACAGTACAACTATAAAAAACATTCTGGCAGAAGGGCATGTAGGTTTTGTTGGCAGGGCCTAATCCAACAAATTGAATCTTAAACCAGTGTAAAAGGTCATTGAGAGCAATTTAATTGTACTATAATTGCGTTCAAAATTCCCCAGTCTTTTGCACTGGCTTGGCTAAATATCAGCAGAATGGTGTTGACATTGCGAGTGTAAAAAAAGAACTTAAACTTGACCCCCAACATGGCCCATATTTAGTTAAAAACATTTATAATGAAATATCACAGAGTTCATTTTGTATTTTCTTTTCTCTTGAAAGATTTATTCTTAACTCAAGTAGCAATTTTTTTTTCTGTCAGAAGCAGATAAGTAACTGTTCATTGCTCCAGTGGGGCACCATTCTAGCCCTAATGCTTCACACACGCTTTGCATTGTGGGTTATTTAGAAAGCAACTAGAGGTGGAATCTTCCGGTAGTGGCGAGGTTGTTGGCAGTAGGACTGGAAATGCGTGGCATTTCAGTTTGTAGGCGGGGTGGCTGGCAATGTGTGACCATGTGGAGCTAGCCAATTAGGGTTTTTGTGCACAAGAAACACAGCAAATCGTGGTGGCAGAGTGGAAGTCGTCACCTTCACCGTTACATCACAGGTTGAAAGTCCGATGGCATATTTAAAGGGTGGTAAGACAGGCATTCGTTCCCTGCAGGCCGGGAGAGTTATTCTTGCTGTCTGAGGAGGTTTGGGGGAACTGCAACTGCTGATATCCCCTCTCCAACAGCCGCCAGGACCCTGGAGCTGCTGCCACAGCACCCCCCCTTTTGATCCCTGGAGCTGCTGCCACAGCACCCCCCCCCCACTTTTGATCCCTGGAGCTGCTGCCACAGCACCCCCCCCCTGCCCCTTTTGATCCCTGGAGCTGCTGCCACAGCAACCCCCCTATTGATTCCTGGAGCTGCTGACACCCCATACAAAAGTGGCAAATGTCCGAGCGCAGTCAAAGAGTTGCCGCACAGTTCAGAGATGCCTTCCTCCAGGTTCTCCTCTAGGCCATCTGGGAATGGTGGGAGGTCCTGTTCCCAAGAATGACAGCAGAAGGACCTTCCTCCTGCTCTGAGCACTTTTGACCAATAGGGAGCCCTATATTTAGCATTGGCCACACCCTGGTCTTCACCCACCCCACCGTGGTCAACTCCATCCTCGAGGTTCACTGCAGAGAACTCTTCTTGTTGACACAGTCATGTTCGTGAACACTTGCCCAGTGACTTTGGAACTGGAAGCCATCACCCTTCACCCCCCATTGCCCTTGACTTGTCATCCATCATTTCTCAACCCTCCCTTGATCACCCTTGACTTTCCCTCTGTTGCTTTCGACTCTCAGGACCATCATTGCCCTTCCATGTACAAACCTTGATCTCCCCACAATCATGCTTGACCTACAGTCTTTCGACATTGATCTTCCTTGTATACTCCAGCTTCCTCTCTCTGACCCCCAAGCTACTTTGTAAAGCTGCCACCACTCTCCCTCGGACAGCCATGCCCCATTCCCCTTTGACTGCCGTCGCCCAAACTCAATCATCAATGCCTCCTCTTCAGTAGTTTAACAAAGCTCCCCAAGGAAGAAAAAGTAGCTCCTACTCACTCCATATCCAGCTGGAAGACTACCTCACCTGCTGCACGCCACACTTAAGCAGCTGTGAATCTGAAGGCACATGTTTCTCATTCATTGATTACTTAATTGGAAAGGTACACTTAATTCTGACAAGGTGGTCTTTTAATGAGGATGCACTACATGCAAACCTATTAACAAGAGGTTCCCAATACTTTCAGTCGGGAAGCTCATTCCTCTTCCAACTTAATTCCATAGTTTCATCCCGTCGTTAGAAAGTTCACTTTTGGCCTCCACGCAATTAATTGGGCCTCTCATCTCTCGAGTTTAGAAGGATGAGATGATTTCATTGAAACATACAAGATTCTGAAGAGGCTTGACAGGGTATAAACTTGAGAGATTGTTTGTTTCTCCTGGTCAGGGAAACTAGAACACTGGGACACAACCTCAGGATTTGGGGTCAGTCATTTAGGACTGAGATGAGAAGAAATTTCCTCACTCAGAGGATTGTGAATCTTTGGAATTGTCTATCCTAATGGATGCTCCATTGTTGAGTATATTCAAAACTCGGGCCATAGATTTTTGATTTCTCAGGGAATAGAGATATGGGGAGTGGGCAGAAAGTGGTGTTGAGGTAGAATATCAGTCGTGATCGCATTGAATGGCAGAGTAATCTTGAGGGGTTGTAGAATCTCCTCCTACCCCTATGTTTTATGTTCTTCTGTTGATCATTGTAAGACTGGCTTTCAATTTTTGTAACAAATCTGGCCCAGATATATGTAAATGTTTTTTGTGGATGTCATTCCATGATTTTTTTGGGAGTGCATATGCACATTAGAAAAATATCCATAATTTGCACTTATCTGAGGGAATGTAGAAGGATGGCTGGTGTTTGAAATTTGATTTGGAGTCTGTGTAGGCTTGTGCATGTGTGGGGAAGGAAACCAGAATCTTTGGAGATTTTGGAAGGTTAAAACTCATTGCCTGGGCAGAAAACAAGGTGGTGATGATTGGTGGAAATTATTCTCATCTTCTTGAAATGTTGCCATTTGTGTGGTGAAATTTGCAAAGAAGTACTGAAAATAGCATTAAAAGAGGTGCAATGTTCAATCATTATAGTGTTATAACATAACTTGGATGAACCCACTGCATTTAGATAAAGCTCTTTTCAAAATGGCAGGCAAGAAATAGGGAAGATCAAATTCTGATCAGATGTTGCTGTAAACATTCAAATATTAAATAAAAGTACTTTGGATATTATTCATGTCAACATGTAATTAACAAGTACAAATCATCACCCTTGTTCTTGCATATATTAATATCTTTTAGCTGTTTGTGAATTATTGGTATGTGTAATGCAGCAGCTGAGTTTGCCACGATAATTCAATTTTGATGCCTGGCAAACTAACGTGGTGGTAATGTTAGAAGCTGAAGTTTTAGTTCACTCAATTTATACTTGATGTACAATAGTGGGATAGTAGGAATACTTTCTGCCATTCAAGAACCATGATAGTGATTCTACGGCCAACAATCTATGCAGCTGCTTTGAGGTGGCAAGCTACTAAGTACAGAAAATCTCAGTTTCTGTAAACCTTATTAGCATACAAAGTTCGCGCATAGAATTATAAGTGATCAAATGGCATCTGTATCTAATGTAAAGTGCTCCTTTTATACAACTTAAATGGCCAGATGTAGCAGTGTAAGTCAGGCACAAGGTATGAATCATCTGATTATCAAAGTCTGCTTGTCTTTCATTTTTTTTATTTGTTCGTGGGATGTGGGCATCACTGGCTAGGCCAGGATTTATTGCAAATCCCTAATTGCCCTGGTTCAGAGGGCATTTTTAAGAGTCAACAACATTTCTGTGGGCCTGGAGTCACATGTAGGCCAGACCAGGTAAGGACGGCAGATTTCCTCCCCTAAAGGGCATTAGTGAACCAGATGGGTTTTTGTGACAATCGACATGTTTGTAATTAGACTTTTAATTCCAGATATTTATTGAATTCACATTCCGCCATCTGCTGTGGTGGTATTCGAACCCGGGTCCCAAGAGCATTACCCTGGGTCCCTGGATTACCAGTCCAGTGACAATACCACTATGCCACTATATATTCAAAAGTGAAAAAACTTGTATGTTCCTCCAACCCTCATTTCTTTAAAATAAATATTTAAGGAAGTTTGATGTTTTGAGAAGATATGAAGGGAAGCTCCCTAATTGGATTTTCATTTATATTTCTAAATCTAGTTAATGTAAGGATTTTAGTAAGGCTATTGATTTGCCTTTTCAACCTCTGTTATGCTGTAACCTCCCAGATGTGTCATGATCTTCAAAAGAATTTGTTTACTTTGAAATAGGCCCTTTGCAGCTTGCTTTGGGAGCTCATTAATGTGTTTTCTCTGCTGACCATCTGTGATGTTTAGGGATCATATTTACTTGTCTTTGAGATGTTTGATCTGTAGAGTTTAATATTAGTCTTCAAGCCCTTTGATTTCTTTTGCACTCTTCCTCTGATCTAATTTACAAAATTATAAGTTCTCTTGACCATTGCTGCCTTCACCTCTCACTCACAACTGAAACTGTTGCTTTTCCTCTGTTCCAAAAGGTGCCTAAAATCCCAGGGGTAAGTGAGGAAATGGAACTATTGATAATCTTGGAAGTTTCCTGGGGAAAAAAATCCATTTCATATGGTTTTTCTTAATAATCAGGTGATATATTTATCATGACTAAGTATTATGTGGTGATATTCACAAATTGAGCACATTTAGTAATTACTGAATAGATTATGTTCAGCCTGTCTTTTTTTTTACCTTTTCTGGGTATATGGGTATCTCTGGCAAGGTCACAGTTAATTACACAGTCTTAACCTACATGCGACTCCAGTCCCAAGCCATGGTTGGCTCTCAACCATCCTCTGAAGTGGCCTACTGAGCCACTCAGTTGTATCAAACCACTACAGAGTTTCAAGAGGGCAGCTCACCACCACCTTCTAGGGGATGGGCAACAAATAGTGGCCTTTCTAGCAATACTATATCCCAAGAATTATTTATTTTCTCCCCTCATATGCCACTCCCACTCTTTATTTTAAAGCAGTATTTCCAATGCCTCCTTTCCTCAGTGAAAATTGTAGTTTCTCCTACCTTTCCTCATAACTCAGATCCCTGATACTAGGGCCTGGATTTTCACTGAATCAGGTTGACTTGGGAGCCCTTTAAATATGTCGGGCGGGTCCCAACTCCACGATTCTCGACCCCAATCCTGGGTTGTAGGAATTTTCAGGAGTGCCTTTTTAAAAAAAAAATACAGGCTGCTTCCTGTTGGAAGCCTGCATCCAGCCCCATTTCTCCTGAGGCGAGGGGGGCCAACCTGGAAATTTTCAGGCCTAGGGATCAGCCTTGTGGCTCTTTTCTGCATTACTTCCAGCTCTTGATTGCCTCCCTTGTTCTTGTGAGGCGATTTTATTGAAACATATAAGGTCCTGAGGGGACTTGACAGGGTAGATACAGGAGGATGTTTCCACTTGTGGGGGGGACTGGAACTAGGGAACACAGTTTAAGAATAAGAGGCCTATCGTTTAAGATGGAGATGAGGAAAAAATTTTTCTCTGAGGGTCATTTGTATTTGGAATTCTCCTCCCCAGAGAGCATTGGAGGCTAGGTCACTGAATTTATTCAAGGCAGAGTTAGACAGATTTTTGATAGACAAGGGAGTCGGGTTATGGGGGGCTGACAGGAAAGCGGAATTGAGACCACAGCCAAATCAGTAAATGTCTTATTGAATGACGGGGTAGGCTTGATGGGCCGAATGGCCTACTGCTGCTCCTAATTCCTATGTTCAGTGATCAGAAGTGGACACAGTACTCAAGATATGGTCTGACCAGTGCAACTGTACAGTAATCACCTCTGCAGTATTCACTACAAAGTTCGACATTGTGTTGGTTTTATTTGCTGCTGTGCATTGATTGGATATGTTAAAACTTTGAGGACTTCATGATCTCTCTTAACCATAGCTAGTTCAACACCATTCATAGTATTTGTGAAGACCATTTTTTGTTTCCTATGTACAATACTTACACATGTCTGCACTAATTTCACTTGCCAGCGATCAGCTCACTCACATCATTTATTTAGCTCATTCTGTAATTTCTGGAATGCTTCCTTTGATTTTGTTCTCCTACACAGTGTGGTTTCATCTTCAGATTTGACCAGGTTACATTGAGCTTCTGAATTCAAAACAGTGATGTAAATTAGAAACGACAGTAACGCCACTACTGAGTTCTAGGCACTCAATATCCCAACCACCTAAACCTTGATGTTACTTACTCAAACCAGTACCCTTTCTTTTCTAAATTTTAGCTAGATAATTTTTGGGTTTACTCCTAATCAATTCCATTATTTTACACAGAATTGATGATTAATGGTCTTCAATTGCTTGGATCTGTTTTTTCATCCGTTTTGAATATGGGCCCTGCATTACCTTGAGCTAAGCACCTTTTGTCTCTTTTCATTTATTTATTTTAAGTCCTCTGTTTTTGAAGCACTTCCATCTCATTTACATTGAAGAATGTTGTCTTAATGCTCTTGCTTTGGGGGGTGCAGGGGGCAGTGGTGGTGTTGTGTTGATGGTGTGAGGGCCAGAGGTATATTGTATGTCATCTGTGTTGTGAATATTTGGAGGATGTAATCATTACACAATGATTGCTACTTTTAATGTATCCATCTCTTGCAGCTATTGTAGTATTGAAGTAATTTTTTACTATTGCAATTTGCCGCTGTAGCTGCTTTTTTATGTTCTAGATCTCTCTCTCTCTCTCTGACTAGCCTTTTAACTTGTTTTTTGCGTGATCTGCATTCATACTAGAGAGCCTTTCCCCCTGCAAAATTTGTAAATGTAAGTTTTTGTCTTTAGTTCATTTTTTATTAAAATGTTATCTTAAGTGGATTAAAAACAAAATACTGTGAATGCTGAAAATCTAAAATAAAAACAGCAGGTACTGGAAGTACTCAGTGGGCAGAAATTTTCATGTGCCGACATCAATTTGCAGCCGTGCGATAGTTCGGTCAGCGGGCTTGCGCCGGAGCTGGCAGCGCACCCGCCAACAGTCAAAAGACCTGTGAAGGCCATTGTCAATTAAATTACATTTTTCGCTGCCCGTCCAACCTAACGGTTGGTGGGCAGGCAAAAAGGCCAAGCAGCCTTTGCATTTTTTTGAGAACCTCATCCATGGGCTGGATGAGGTTTCCAAAAGCAAATAAAAAATAAAATAAAAGCTTTAATTTTTCATTAATAACATGTCCCTGCTCACATGACTCTGTGACTCTGTCACATGTTTTGTTACATTTTTATTTTAAATTTTTTTTATATCTCTTCATCCACCTGAGGCATGGAGAGTATGCAACACTCACTCGTGCACATGCACGAAGTTTGCCCTCAGCCAGCTTATACTCCTCCCCACTCTGCTCGCGTTTTACGCTGGACGGGCCTTAATTGACTCGCCAGCATGAAATCGCGGTGCGGTTCCGATTGCGGGCGGTGGTCGGCTTCCCAACTGCCCCTGCTGAGCCAGTCCTCCAAGGGCAAAGTTCTGCCTGGCAGCATCTGCGGAAAGAGAAATGGAGTAAACATTTTGAGTTGAGTATGACTCTTCTGAAACTACAAGGGTCATTTTCGACTCGAAACGTTAACTTTGTTTCTCTCTCTACAGATACTGCCAGATCTGCTGAGTTTTTCCAGCACTTTGTTTTTATTAGGGTAACATTTATTTGAGTTTGATGATACTAGGTGTTTACTTGTTTAGCATGTCCAGCATTATTCACTTATGAATAATGAAACAAAGATGTTTCATTTATGTTCTACCGAAGTGTTGTTACACATCCTCCTCCAACCTGTATTTTTTAATGTTTTCCTCCTTTTTTTGAATCTAGCCCTTTTTTAAGTTATAAACCTGGCTTCTGATCTTGGGCTTAGTTGGGTCCCATTATCATTCTTTTGGAACAAAGGGGGCAAATAAACTGCTTACCTCCCATAAAACATCCCAGAATCCTGTAAACCAATAAATGAATGTGAAACAATTGTGGTATACAACATGAATAGTTGGAGGGGACCAAAAAACTTCATCCTAAAGCTATCGAGTAAGGATTATCCCAAAAAGCAGGGGCCATATTCCAGAAGAATCAGCCAAATTCGAAAGAATACCTATAATAGGAAAGCTTGTTATTTACAATTAACTCACGTTATTTTGTACTGACACTAAAAGCAGTCAGTATACTTGGTGTTTCATTTATAAGCAGTTAAATCAACTGCTTAGACTTCTCTTTGCCATTGAATAGGTTGCCTCAGCCTATGAGCAGATTTGGAAGCACTTGAAATCTGACAGCTATAGATTAACAAATGAACTCCTCTGCACAAATCATGACAGCAAATCAAGTGCTACAAGAATGTAGGAGCTTCCACATGCCTTGTTTTTGCTCACATGTGACATTCTGAACTGAGATAGGGGAGAAGAAACTCTGTACAATGAGTTCTGCATGCTGAAATGTTGCTGATGTACCGGAAGGTGGCCCCAAGTGCTTCACCTTAAAAAGACAAAACGATAGATGCCAAACAACAGGGGGAAATAGAAATGGCTAGTCTGAGGTGAAGGAGTTTGATTGCCTTTATTTGATATGCGACTAGCTCCTCACATGGTTTATTATTTAAACATTGTAATTACAATTTTTCAGGGGTGAATTTTAGTATTCATCATGGTGAGAAATTCTGGTGTAGGGGATTAGAACATAGCAAGCATCAAGATCTCCCATTAAAAAGCTGAGTAAAATCCAACTGTCTTGTGCCACCAATATGTCTGAGCCTCAACAAAAGGACACCTTCAACTGCACTAGCAACATTTTTCTTGTATGTCATTTATTGTTAAGTGAAATTAGCAGTTAGGTTCATGTCCGTTGGAAACTATGCAAACTTATTTAGTATAGGATCCTTGCATCTTGCAGAGTGAGCTTTCATCTCAAGTCAGGGCTGAGTCATAGAATCACAGAAACTTTACAGTGCAAGGGGAGGCCATTTGGCCTATCTTGTCTGCACCAGCTCTCCAAATGAGCAATTTACTTAGTGCCATTCTCCCGCCTTCTCCCCATAACTCTTCACATTGTTCCTTTTCAAAGACAATCTAATTCTCTTTCGAATGCCTCAATTGACCCTGCCTCCACCACACTCTCAGGCAATGCATTCCAGACCTTAACCACTCGCTTCATAAAAAGGATTTTTCTCAAAATCCCTTTCCTTCTTTTGCAAATTATTCCAAATCTCATTTTTGATCCTTTCACAAGTGAGAACAGTTTCTCCCTATCTACTGCCCTCAAGATCTTGAATATCTCTATCAAATCTCCTTTCAGCCTTAATTTCTCCAAGGAAAATAGTCCTAACTTCTCTAATGTATCCTAAGTTCCTCACCCCTGCAAACATTACTGTGAATCTTTTCTGCATTCTCTTCAATGCCTTCACATCTTTCCTGAAATGCTGCTCCCAGAACTAGATGCAGTACTTCAGCTGAACTAGTGTCTTATAAACTTGAACTTGAACCCAGGTTGCAGAAGCGAAAGCCTAGTATCTGTAATCAACTGCACCAACTAAATTCTTTCACTGATTGTATTTTATAGGGATTCCTTATCACTTCCTTTGCTCTTCATGGTAGTTACAACATTGACAGTAGACTAGCTTGTGAGGTAAGGGGGAACAAGATCTGAAGATAACACTGAATTGTACCAGCCCTAGGAAGGTGGGCTGGGAGAAGTGGGGGCTGGTAAAATTGTGGGGAGCTAGGTCAGATTGGCTCCCCGACGATTCCGTCATCAGGGCATTTTTAAAATTTACTTACGCGATGTGGGCATCCCTGGCTAGGCCAGCATTTATTGCCCATCCTTAATTGCCCCTGAGAAGGTGATGGTGAGCTGCCTTCTTGAGCCGCTGCAGTCCCTGTGGTGTAGGCACACCCAAAGTGCTGTTAGGGAGGGAGTTCAGGATTTTGATCCACCGAAGGAACGACGATATATTTCCAAGTCAGGATGGTGAGTGGCTTGGAGAGGGATTTCCAGGTGGTGGTGTTCCCATGTATCTCCTGCCCTTGTCTGTCTAGATGGTAGCAGTCGTAAATTTGGAAGATGCTGCCTAAGGAACCTCGGTAAGTTTCTGCATTGCATCTTGTAGACGGTGCACACTGCTGCCACTGTTCGTTGATGGTGGCAGGAGTGAATGTTTGTGGAAGGGGTGCCAATCAAGCGGGCTGCTTTTTCCTAGATGGTGTCAAGCTTCTTGAGTGTTGTTGGAGCTGCACTCATCCAGGCAAATGGAAAGTATTCCATCACACTCCTGACTTGTGCCTTGTAGATGGTGGACAGGCTTTGAGGAGTCAGGAGATGAGTTTCTCTCCAAAGGATTCTTGGCCTCTGACCTGCTGTTGTGGCCACAGTATTTATATGGCTAATCCAGCTCAGTTTCTAGTCAATGGTAACCCCCGCTCCCCCCCACCACCACCACCACCACTCTCTCTCCCCCCGCCCCCCCCTCCCCGCCAAGGATGTTGATAGCGGAGGTTTCAGTGATGGTAATGCCAGTGAATGTCAAGTAGTTAGATTCTCTCTTGTTGGAAATGGTGATTGCTTGGCACTTGTGTGACATGAGTGTTACTTGCTACTTGTCACCCCAAGCCTGGATATTGTCCAGGTCTGGCTGCATTTGGACATGTACTGCTTCAGTATTTGAGGAGTTGCGAATGGTGCTGAACATTGTGCAATCATCAGCGAACATCCCCACTTCTGACCTTGTGATAGAAGGAAGGTCATTGATGAAGCAGCTGAAGATGGCTTGGCCTAGAATAATACCCTGATGAAGTCTTGCAGTGATGTCCTGGAACTGAGATGATTGACCGCCAACAACCACAACCATCTTCCTTTGTACTAGGTATGATTCCAACCAGTGGAGAGTTTTTTCCCTGATTCCCATTGACTTCAGTTTTGCTAGGGCTCCTTGATGCCACACTCGGTCACTCTCGCTTCACCTCTGGAGTTCAGCTCTTTTGTCAATGTTTGACCCAAGGCTGTAATGAGGTCAGAAGCTGAGTGACCCTGGTGGAACCCAAACCGGGCGTCAGTAAGCAGGTTATTGCTAAGCAAGTGCTGCTTGATAGCACTGTTGATGACCCCTTTCATTACTTTACTGATGATCGAGAGCAGACTGATGGGGCGGTAATTGGTCAGGTTGGATTTGTCCTGCTTTTTGTATACAGGGCATACTTGGGCAATTTTCCACATAGCTGGGTAGATGTCAGTGTTGTAGCTATACTAGAACAGCTTGGCTGAGCGCAGCAAGTTCTGGAGCACAACTCTTCAGCGCTATTGCTGGAACATTGTCAGGGTCCATTGCCCTTGCAGTATCCCAGAACCTTCAGCCGTGGAGTAAATCAAATTGGCTGAAGACTGGCATTTGTGATGCTGGGGACCTCTGGAGCGTCCACTCAGCACATCTGGCTTAGGATTGTTGTGAATGCCTTATCTTTTGCATTGATGTGCTGTGCTTCCAGCATTGACGATGGGGATATTTGTGGAGCCTCCTCCTCCAGTGAATTGTTTCTTGACAGAAATCTTTGTATCTGGCTATGGGTGAGGTCCCAGAGGACTGGAGAATGGCCAATGTTGTTCCATTGTTTAAGAAGGGTAGCAGGGATAATCCAGGAAATTACAGGCCAGTGAGCCTTATGTCAGTGGTAGGGAAATTATTGGAGAAGATTCTTCGTGACAGGATTTACTACCATTTGGAAGCAAATGGACGTATTAGTGAGAGGCAGCATGGTTTTCTGGAGGGGAGGTCATGTCTCACTAACTTGATCGAGTTCTTTGAGGAAGTGACAAAGATGATCGATGATGGAAGGGCAGAGGATGTTATATACATGGATTTCAGTAAGGCCTTTGACAAGGTCTCTCATGGCAGACTGGTACAGAAGGTAAAATCGCACAGGATCAGAGGTGAGCTGGCAAGATGGATACAGAATTGTCTTGGTCATAGAAGACAGAAGGTGGCAGTGGAAGGGTGCTTTTCTGAATGGAGAGCTGTGGAGTTCCGCAGGGATCAGTGCTGGGATCTTTGCTGTTTGTAGAATACATAAATGATTTGGAGGAAAATGTAAGTGGGCTGATTAGTAAGTTTGCAGACGACACTAAGGTTGGAGGAGTTGCAGTTAGTGAAGAGGATTGTCAAAGGATACAACGGGATATAGATCGGTTGGAGACTTGGGTGGAGAAATGGCAGATGGAATTTAATCCAGACAAATGCGAGGTAATGCATTTTGGAAGGTCTAATACAGGCAGAAATTATACAGTAAATGGCAGAACCCTTAAGTGCATTGACAGGCAGAGGGATCTTGGTTTACAGGTCCACAGGTCACTGAACGTGGCAACGCAGGTGGATAAGGTAGTCAGGAAGGCATATGGCATGCTTGCCTTCATTGGCAGGGATATTGAGTATAAAAGCTGGGAAGTCATGCTGCAGCTGTATAGAACCTTAGGCCACACTTGGAATATTGCGTGCAATTCTGGTCGCCACATTACCAGAAGGATATGGAGGCGTTGGAGAGGGTGCAGAGGAGGTTTACCAGGATGCTACCTGATCTGGAGGTTATTAGCTATGAGGAGAGTTTGGAGAAATTGGGATTGTTCTCACTACAGCGACAGAGATTGAGGGGCGACTTGATAGAAGTTTACAAAATTATGAGTGGCATGGACAAGTAGATGGTCGGAAGCTTTTTCCCAGGGTGGAAGAATCAATTACTAGTGGATGTAGATTTAAGATGAGAGGAGAAAACTATAGAGGAGATGTGCGGGGCAAGTTTTTTACGCAGAGGGTAGTGAGTGTCTGGAATTCGCTGCCAGAGGAGATGGTGGAAGCAGGTACGATAGTGGTGTTTAAGAGGCAGCTTGACAAATACATGAATAGAATGGGAATAGAGAGATACGGACCCCGGAAGTGCAAAATGTTTTAGTTGATGGGCAATATGATCGGCGCAGGCTTGGAGGGCCGAAGGGCCTGTTCCTGTGCTGTACTTTTCTTTGTTCTTTGTTTAATTGTCTACCACCATTTGTGACTAGATGTGGCAGGACTGCAGAGCTTAAATGTGATCTGTTGGTTGGGGAATCGCTTAGCTCTGTCAATCACATGCTGCTTATGCTGTTTGGGACTCAAATAGCCCTGTGTTGTAGCTTCAGCAGGTTGACACCTCATTTTTAGATATGCCTGGTGCTGCTTCTGACATGCCCTCCCGCACTCTTCATTGAACCAGGGTTGACCCCTTGGCTTGGTGGTAATGATAGAGTTGGGAATATGCCGGACCATGAGATTAAAGATTGTGGTTGAGTACAATGCTGCTGCTGATGGCACACGGTGGCTCATGGATGCCCAGTCTTCAGTTGCTGGATCTATTCAAAGTCTATCCCATTTAGCATGGTGGCAGTGCCCCAAAACACAATTTTACTGATGACAGGACTGGAAAGGGATAGGCTGCCTGCACGTTAAAGGCCCAATTAAGGGCTGTCTTACATTGCCATTGGCATTTTGCTTATGGTGGGGCGATCCCCACAGCACAGGGTGTTGATTAAGTGGAAGCTGCTTCCCAGTGACAGCCCAGAGTGGGGAAGGCTCCATGGGCCAAAGAAGGGGCCAGGGGTAGGGAAGGCAGCACTGATGGCTCCAATGACCTGCCTGGAGGGGTTTGTTCTTCAACTCTTCGCCCTGTAAATGTCTCTAAATGTTTTCAATTTGTTTATTCTGCTTACTTCCCTAGCTGCCAAGGTCTCCTGCAATTCAAAGTAGACCATCTCTCCATGTAGTGGTACTGAGGCTTCAGAGCCCTGTGATCAGGCCGGCAGCATGGGTCACCCACCCACTGAGCTTAGTTGGATGGTAGTCCCGTAGCCGGCCAGTTAGGAGGCTAATTGAGGTAAAGTTGCCTAGCAGGTCCCATTGCTGACAAGTTTAGCTTTGGGGCTCACTTTTCACCTCTATGTCACTCATCTGGGAAAATTCAAGCCAACATTTCTTATACTACTTGGTGAGAGGAGGCTCCTCCAGAAATGGAACATTTGCTTTGAAACTTTCCTGCCAAGAAACTAGCAGTTTGAAAACAAACTGTCAATCTTGCTGGGATGTGATCATCGAATAGTCACTCTCAATCACTTAACAGAAACCATTGTCAGTCCACTTATTAAAAATAAGATCTCTTGGAAATAATTAAATAGAAAATTAGTTACCTGTGTGTCTTTTTTTTTAATGTTCTGGACTGCACAATTTAGTTGCAGACTTGCCTTTTCTCCCTCTTCTTCTCCCTTTTCCCCATTCCATTGTTCCAGTAACATGAAACAAAAACAGAAAATCCAGCAGGTCAAGTAGCATCTGTAGTGAAAACAGTTGCAATACTTTGATTTTTTTATTTTTCTAGCATATTTAAGAAGAAAAGTTCAGGGAATTTGGAACGTGCTAGATTTTGCTTTCTGCAATTAACTATGCTTGTGTTGCCATTTAACTTTGCAGAACCTGATATGATTGTTGTCATGCGTGGCCAGTGGTTTGTTGATGGCACGTGGCAACCTTTGGAAGAGGAAGACAGTGATCTGATTGAAGCTGAACACCTAAAACGTTTTCGGGGTCAACAGATGCATGATGCATTTGAACTGGATGTAGCTAGACCTATGGATAGTAAAGATGGTAAGACAAAGAAAGCCTGTAATCCTAACTTCAGTTTCACAATGCACTCTTTCTGAAAGAAAGGCTGGAATTTTTCAGCCTTGTTTATTATTTGAACACAGTAGCTATTCATTATTTGAAATTAGAAATATTTCTAATTTGATGTTTGTGAACTGCAGCCCTGACCTTTGCTGAATGTACTATGAAGCTAGAAGTTGACTTGTTTCATGTAAGGCATTAAAAGTTTTGCAGGGCAATAGATGTGACTTTTTTTATTTATTCATGGGATGTAGGCATCACTGGTGAGACCAACATTAATTGTCCAGCCCTTGAGAAGACAGTAGTGAGCCCCTTCTTGAACTGTTGTAGTCCGTTTGGTAAAGATACTCCCACAGTGCTGTTAGGGAGGGAGCTCCAGGATATTGACCCATTGATGATGAAAGCATGATAACACAGCTCCAGTCAGGATAGTGTGTGACTTAGAGGGAAAATTGAAGGTGGTTGTATTCCAATGCTCTCTAGAATCTAGCAACAGTAATGAAGAGGATAATTTTATTTTAGTAGTATTTTTAAATAATAAATTAACAAAGGTAGAATAACATTTCTTGCCTCTCATATTTTGGTAATTATCCAGAAAACACATCCTTTGAGATTAGAAAAGAAATTACAACTTGTATCCCCTAACTTCTCTTTCAATTTTGCTTAGTTAAGAAATAAATAAAACTGGGGTCAGAGGTTCACATATTTTAAGGCACCTTTGTCAGTGCTGAGCCAATAAGTTAACAGCTCTCATTTGATTCAGTTTAGTTAGTAAATCATGCTAGAAAGGTTAACAAGCTAGAGCAATATTTGAAAAATATAGGAAGTTTGCAACAGAACAGAATTCTAAAAATGTGAAACTTAATAAAAATGAAATGGGGGTTTTAAATTAAAATTATAGAGAAAATAAAAGCACACAATTGATTTACTAGACTTTTATCGCCAACTCTCCATTTATAAAGGAATATTATCACAAATAGCCATGACATTTTACGAGTATTAATAGGAATTTGGATGTGCTCCGGGTATCTTCTCTGATTCAGTGCTGTCACTCATTCTTGTAAGTAGTGTCGATGCCTTCTTATCGAAGTTCATTCCCACTGCTCCACATCCAGTAGTGTGGTAACAGCACCTGGGAGCTTAACAATGACGCTCCTTCCTTCTGAACTGACTGATGCATGTGCATTCCTTCAATTTCTCCAAACCTGGACTGAATTAACAATAGATATTATGTTGGCTTGATTCGTATGCTGCTTTATTTTATAGTAGACTAAACATAGAACAGAAAATGCTGGAAACACTCAGCAGATCAAGTGGCATCTGTGGAGAGAAAAACAGAGTTAATGTTTCAGGTTGACAACCTTTCAGTTCTGATGAAAGGTTCGTCAACTCATCAGCTCTTTACTTCATGAAAGAAATCAAGAGAAAAGCAATGAGCAATTAGTGTTTAAATCCACTAAGTTTTAATTGAATTTCATTCAAATACAGAATTCTTTTGAAAAGGGTCCATTTCAAACTATCTATTCCATTTTTCCGTTGTTTTTCTAAATATGTTATATTTTTGCATCTCTTAAGAAATGATGCATGAACTACTTAATTTGTTTTTGGCTTTTCTTTAAACTGAAAAATTATTTTTGGATTCTTTCTGTGAGCTGGAATGTTATAAATCAAATCAACTGTGCATTGGAATAAACGTCCATACCTTACTTCAATCCTAATTGTCAAGGGTCTTGTCAGATTTGGTGAAAATCAGATTTATATGTTGGGTTTTCCACCAAATTTCAGGAAATATCTTCTGTCATTGACTTGGTGCTTTTTAATAAGTAACGTCAAAGTGACTGATTGGATTCTGAGTTTGTATTTAGAAAACTGACAAAATGGGAACTCTTTTTAAATTTTGCATAGATCCATAACACCCCCACCCACTAAAAAGCTGGATTTGAGGTTGGATCACAAAGTGCCAACGCTTAGATTCTGTGCTGTTTTACTGATTTTAATACTTTTTTACAGAAGCACTTGTCTAAATGCAAAAAATTTCAAAGTCAGGTACTTTTTTTTTACACTGTAACAACTTTGTCTGTACCTTTTTTAAAAAACATAACTTCTCTCAGTACTCTGTGCAGAGGCTTTTATATAAAAAGAAATTCTAGAAACAAAATGGAGCGAAGAGCAGCAACGGTATCATTACCTTTGTGGGTGTTCACATTTATTTATGTTTCATCAATGCACCTATTAGTGGAGATATGAAGTCACTAGCTTGACCCTATCTCACTGGTATCTGAATAAACAGGATAGTCAAATTTCTTTCAGGTGTCCAGATAACTGCATTATCCTTATGAACCCTTTCTGTTACCTCATCAAAGCACTCAATCAAGTTAGTTAAACACTGTTTGCCTTTAACAAATCTATGCTGGCGTTCCTTAATCAATCCACATTTGTCCAACTGATTCATTCCTGTATTATTGTTTCTAAAAGCTTTCCCATGACTCTGGTTAAACTGACTGGCTTAGTTGCTGGGTTTATCCTTGCACCCTATTTTGAACAATACTATAACATTTGTAGCTTTCCAGCCCTCTGGCCCCATGCCCGTATCTAAAGAGCATTTGAAAATTGTGATCAGTGCCTCGGAAATTTCTACCTTTACCTCCCTCAGCAACCTCGCTGCATTATCCGGTCCTGGTGACTTATCAGCTTTAAATCCAGCCAGCCTTTCTAATGCCTCCTCTTTATCAATTTTCTCCTCTTTGACTATGATTTTGGCAGCACTTTCTTCTTTGGTAAAGACAGATACAAAGTGCTCATTTATTACCTCAGCCATCCCCTCTGCCCCATGCATGGATTCCCATTTAGGTCCCTAATCCGCCTCAGCAATCTTCATACTACATTTTATATGCCTACAGTGGCTTTTTGATTGCTTTTTATGTTAGCTGCCAGTCTGTTTTCATACTCATTCTTTGCCTCTCCAGAATTGTGATGATTAAACTTACTGTGGTCACTTGCATGGAATTATTTGACAGCCACAGGTTTTGCAATTTCTGCCATAGTTAAAGACAGTAGAATTCCTCATTTTGTTCACTGCGTCCATTAATTCTTTTAAACGTAATTTAGACACACTGTCATCTAGGCAGACTTTTTTTATAATAATATGCTATGCATATCCAGCATGATTTGGATTAAATAGTAGCAGTTCCACAAAATTGAAGAAATGTGGTTAAGTGTAAGATGAACACAACATGAACCAAATCAACTTTTAAAAAATTGTCAATACATATGCATGATAGTTGGTAAAATTATGTTGTAGAAATGCTTCATTTGTTTTGTCTAGCTATTTGCATGCACATTGTTTGCCAATGTCATCAACTATCTTTTAAAGATGGAAGGGAGATTTTTCTGTAAATGGAAACTTAAGATAATATAATACCCATAAGTTGAAGATAAAGGTATTTTTAATGCAGAAGACTAGGTTGTCTCCATTTATTTAAATTCTATATATCTGAATAAAAAGGAATTCCAAATGATCAGTCCAGCAATAGCCTTAACTAGCTTGTTGAAGGTTGCTTGAATATAAATTTTTAATTGCTTGGTTTTCCTTAATCATGCTACTGTGTAACTTTTGAAATGCAGCTTATCACAGTTGATATAATTGGTGACCAGGGAGAATGCTTTTGCTGGTTCTTTTAAAGGTTTTCTGGATAATTCTGCTTGATGTTTTGCACGCCATCAGTTAAATTTGTCTTTCAAATTTGCACAGAATTATGCCTTTTGAACAAAATACATATTTTACAAAGCAAAATGTTAATTTGGTTATGATAACTACCGTTGAAGACACGTTAATTGTTTAACCTTTTGTTTCTCTTATATAAATGAGTAGATTTAGTTTTGGCCAAATCTGCTAATATATAAACCAGGTCTGAAAGCATTTTTAAGAATACATATGTGAAAAATAGTAGCTTTGTTTTATGAATCAAATATAATCAGTATTTATTGTCAAACATGTGGACTTAAAGCACACAGCCAGAAAAGATGCAGAATCTATCCCACTGTGTGCTGCATTACTTGATCTCCGCAGTTCTGGTAGGAATGCTTCAATTAGTGTCAGTACTCCTGGGTTTAGAAAGGTTCAGCTGTAATGCTGTAATACCTGAGCTCACATAAAGACTGGTCACTTAGTTGAGATATTGGAGGATAGGAAACATGAGTGGAATTGTACCTCAGCATGAATTTGCACTTATCGAGAGCTGGGAAATAAAATTAGGGATGCAGTTGGTGAATTAAGAAAAATAAAAACTAAGTGAAGAATCTTGAGCACAACAAAATGCACCACAACTCTTAATTGCAGGGTATTGGTATACAAATATTTATATCTTTGTAATCATTTTCAACAAATGGACCCAGCATTAGTTAAATTACAGTAACAATCCATTTTTCAGGAATTGACAAAATAATCTGTCAACAGTCTGTTAAAGTTAATAGTCCTGGTGAATGGCATTGTAATGCTGGGCTGTTCAACAGGAGCAACATTCCAGGAAATGGAAAACACCATGCAGTACAGAATTATTTATTTAATAGCATCAATTACCTTCAGGTTATAATTCATTTTAATCATGCAGATGGTCACAGCTGGTTCTATTAAGTACACTGTTGATTATCACTCTGTGTACCCAAACTATTTTTAGTGCATGTTTCTGAATTCCATCAGGCTAACTCACTGACTCAGATCAATATCAAATTCAAATGTCTTGCTCACTTTAATTGGCAGCTACTAATGAATAAAGCCTTGACTATTTAGCTGTGTTCCTTGATAACAACTACGAGGAAAAATAAACATTCTAGTTATATCAGGAGCATATGAGTTGTATCCAGCTATTTGATTTAGCCATTTGAAAAATGGAGAATATCTTTAACTTCCACATTTTTTACTCAATTTACCTATTGCTAACTCCAATAGTTATTCAAAAGTGTGTGTTGCATGAAACTTCATTGTGCTTTAAAACTAAGCCTAAAGCATCCTGGAGTTAATTCCATGATTTTGTGTTCCCAAAGGGAACATGTTGAAAAGTAGAAGTTGTAGACAGGACTATAACTTTCTACCCCTGTGACTCTGACCTACACCCCTGGGAGTGTAGGATCTGAGATGTTGAGAAATGGAGTTATTATTTGTTACGTTGAGACTGACAGAGTGAAGGGAACAGGAGGAGAGAAATAACTTGAAATGCTGACTGCCAGTTTCTAGAGCTAGATTAATTTTTTTTTAAAACTGCAAATTCTCTTCTCTAACATAAGTAGATAGTGCGTTTGGTATATGTCAGCTAGCCTGATGACATTTTGTGTGTGTGTGTTCGTTCTCATGGATAACCTGTAATAAAATACTCTAACTGAATAAATTAGTACTTTCTGTAAAACTTATAATGAAGTTTCTAGTTATTCATTCTGCTTTTCAATAGACAAAGCAATCATAAGCTGTTGCAATACCTTTCTTCAAACAAAAACTAGATTTGAGCCATTGCTGTGCTGATTGTATATCTGACTACACTTTATTGTAAAAAGTAGAGACTAATGGAACTCCAACAATAACAACTGTGTAATTTCTCAAGAAAGCAGTGTCTGGACAATTGCTGGTGACCTGGAAATTGCACAGTTAAACCACAATTCACATAAAACTTCAGATATCATAGATCATGAATCAAATGTCAAATTGTATTCTCATTTGTAGTTAAGATCTAATTTGTGCTTAATTTTTACATAACTTTCTTAGAAATAATTTAGGATTTCTGTACAAGTGCACCAATATGGTATGGATAGAATTTTTTTTTAATTATCAGAAAACGTTTTAGTTTGAAAGCCTAGAATGTATTTTGATTTTGAGACCTTACTCTGAAGATCAGTTGAGTGATCACAAAATCCATGAAGTTCACTTTTTTTGCTTTGTTAGTTTTCTACCAACTCCCTCCTTTCTACCTTCCCTTTCTGTTCAAATGGAGAGGATATAAGGAAAGTACAGCCACTGCATGTAACAAAAGAAAGCGTTGCCAAGGTATAGTATAGATTACTCTGTACAGCTTTGCTATTGGTTAGAAGAGCTTTTCAAGTAGTATTTACTGTCCTCTCCTCCTGAATCTGTGATGGTACCCAAAGTAAGGCTTCTGGAATTTGAAATTATTTCCCCACCCTCCCATCAATATTCTGCCCCATAGAAAACCTGCTCTATAAATTCATTATTATGTGCTTCAGTTGTAACCTTTAGGAACTTGTGGCTGGCATCTTGATGATTACATGATTTTCTGGTCCCACCCACAACGGGAATCATCGCGGGCTGTCTGGATAATTTCACAGACCAGCCAAAGGTCCATTGATTTCAGGTGGGAATTTCTGGTCCCGCAGCGGGTGGAGCTGGAAAATCCCAGCCATGCTGTTTGGCTTTTAGTGCATGGCTCCGCCAGGAATCTTGTAGCAAGGTAGATTCCTTAAATTGAGATTTCCACATCATGAACTGTTCAATCAGGAATATTTATAATTGGTCACTTAATGTTGCTAGTCCTATTAGGATGGAAGTTATTTATGGCTGGTCTTGTAAAATGACTGAACAGCTAGACATTTTATGTTTCCATGAAGACTTTGACAGAATTGGACAATTAGCTCAATTGTGTACTAAAACATACTTCCATTGCACAAGTTCTCTTCCGTAACTTGAGACTTGCAACGTATTCATTACTTGCCTGTAAATTATAGTGCTGACTGCTAAAGATTTGTTTGTCTTCAATCCTAATTGTTTGCTATCTTACCACCTCCAAGTGCATCCACAGTCTGAACTCTGTATGTGTATGTATATGTGTATGTAGAGAGGTTATGTGGCTTTGACAAGAGTGTCTTGTTCTTTCTTATCTCCCTCCTGTCAGAAAAAGTACTGAAGGACAAAACAATTTTATTGTGCAAGAATCCTGGAAATGTTTAACAGTTCATGAAGTGCTTCCTCTTGTTTATATTTATTTACTAATAAACCTCTAGATTTGGAATGTCCCTTAATGACTGCATGCATTTTGACCACATTTTTCACTAGCCAAAGTTAACAGTTTTATATATCTGCTTTATAAAGAGCAGGCAAATCTGTGTCTTGTGTTTTACTAACATTTTAAATATATTTATCGGTCGCAGCTATACACAGCTTGAAGCTCAGCCGCAACCACGTGGACTGGTACAGCGTGGATGAGGTTTATCTGTACAGTGACACAACCACATCCAAAATTGCCAGGACGGTTACTCAGAAATTGGGATTTTCCAAAGGTACACTTTGATCAAAAAACATTTTGCTTTACTAATTGCTTTATGTTAATGTTCTGAATTTTTGAGAGCAAGTTAAATAAGTTAAACTTGCCTACATAATGTTAATTTGATTTCTAAAAATACTTTTAAAAGGTTAATGATGTTGAACGTATTTTTAACTTGTAAGTTGGTTTTTACCTTGGGAGAAGAATGGGATTGCATAACTGCTGGCTATTTCACAATCCCTGGTCACAGTCAATGTTTCCATCAAGTTAATCATAAACAATAGTCTGAGCCAAACAGTACCTGTAAAATTGACACAATATTATACAACATTTCCAAAATAATTTTTATACTGATACTACATCATTTTTCAAATGAAACTAAAAGCTGGGTATGTTCATCAGCTTGGCTGTTGCTAGCTTAGGCTGCCCATTTGGTAGTGGCTTGCAGTACCTGAATTCACAACTTCCAAACTGCTTTCCTGCACACCTCTGTAAACTGATTGCCGAATCGTCAACCAGAAAAATTATGACAGGGTTCATTGACGAGCTGTTCTTATATACAGCCTTCGAGCAGTTCAAAGTGGCACTGTTGGAAACATTGGAGCAGCCCACCTGTTGACCTCCTCTGTCCTCTAATGGAACATAACATAAGAAATAGGAGCAGGACTAAGCCATTCACCACCTTCCCCCACCCTCCCTAAGCCTGCTCCATCAGTCAGTACGATCATGACTGATCTGATGTGGCTTTAACTCCACTTTCCTGCTTGCCCTCCCATAACCCTTGAGTCCCTTGTTGATCAAAAATCTGTCTAACTCAGCCTTGAATATATTCATAACTCAGCCCCCACTGCTTTCTGGGCAAGAGCATTCTAAAGATTAGTGACCCTCTGAGAGAAGAAATTCCTCCTCACCTCCATCTTAAATTAGAGATCCTTTATTTTGAAACTCTGTCCCCTAGTTCTAGATTCCTCCATGAGAGAAAACATCCTTTCAGCATTTACCCTGTCAGGCCCCTTCAGAATTTTAAGTTTCAATAAGATCACCTCTCATTCTGCTAAACTACAATGAGTATAGGCCCAATCTGTTTAACCTTTCCTCATATGACAACCCCTGCATCCCAGGAATCAGCCTGTGAATCTTCTTTGACCTGCTTCCAAGCAAGTATGTACATCCTTAAGTAAGGTGACCAAAACTGTATACCGTATTCTAGGTGTGGTCTCACCAACGTCCTATACAGTTGTAGCATTTGTTACCTACTTTAATTCTTCATTCACCTTGCAATAAAGGCCAACATTCCATTTGCCACCTTAATTATTTGCTGTACCAGCATGCTGACTTTTTGTAATTCATGTACAAGGACACCTAGGTCCCTCTGTGCGTCAGCATTCTGCAGTCTCTCTTCATTTAAATAAATCTTTGCTTTTCTATTCTTCCTGCCAGAGCTCACATTTACCAACATTATACTTTATCTGCAAAATTTTTACCCACTCGCTTAACCTATCTATATCACTTTCCAGTTTCTGTCTTCCCCTCAGCTTGCTTTTCTACCTGTCTTTGCATTATCAGCAAATTTGGGGAGGTGATGGCGTAGTGGTATTGACACTGGACTAGTAATCCAGAGACTCAGGGTAAATGCTCTGGAGACCCAGGGTTGAATCCCGCCATGGCGGATGATGGAATTTGAATTCAATAAATATCTGAAATTAAAAGTCTAATGATGACCATGAAACCATTGTTGACTGTTGTGTAAACCCATTTGGCTCACTAATGAAAACCCATTTGGCTCACTAATGTCCTTTAAGGAAGGAAATCTGTCGTCCTTACCTGGCGTCACCTACATGTGACTCCAGACCCACAGCAATGTGGTTGACTCTTAAATGCCTTCTGAAATGGGCTAGCAAGTCACTCAGTTGTATCAAACTGCTACAAAGTCACAGAAAAGAATGAAACCAGACGGACCACCCAGCATCAACCTAGGCACTGGAAACAACAAAGGCAAACTCAACCTTATCGACCCTGCAAAGTCCTCTTTACTAACACCTGGGGTCTAATGCCAAAATTGGGAGAGCTGTCTCAGACAAGTCAAGCAACAGCCTGACACAGTCATCCTCATGGAATCATACCTTACAGATAATGTCACAGACACCACCATCACCATCGCTGGGTATATCCTGTCCCACCAGCAGAACAGACCCAGCAGAGGTGGTGGCATGCTGGTATACAGTAGGGAGGGAGTTGCTCTGGGAGTCCTCAACATCGACTCCAGACCTCATGAAGTCTCATGGCATCAGGTCAAACAAGGGCAAGGAAACCTGCTGATTACCACATACTGCTCTCCCTCAGCTGATGAATCAGTGCCCCTCCATGTTGAACATCACATGGAGGAAGCACTGAGGGTGGCAAGGGCACATAATGTACTCTGGGAGGGGGACCTCAATGTCCAGCATCACGAGTGGTTCGGTAGCACCACTACTGACCAAGCTGACTGAGTCCTAAATGACATAGCTGCTAGACTGGGTCTGCAGCAGTTGGTGAGGGAACCAACAAGAGGCAAAAACATACTTGACCTCATCCTCTCCAACCTGCCTGCTACAGATGCATCTATCCACGAGAGCATCGGTAGGACTAACCAGCACAAGGACTGACAGTCATTGTGGAGGCTAAGTCCCACCTTCACATTGAGGATACCCTCCATTGTGTTGTGTGGCACTACCACCGTGCTAAATAGAATAGATTTTGAACAGGTCTAGCAACTCAAGGCTGGGCTCCATGAGGCACAGTGGGCCATCAGCAGCAGCAGAACTGTACTCGAACACAATCTGTAACCTCATGGGCCACCACTCTACTATTACCATCAAGCCAGGGGAACAACCCTGGTTCATTGAAGAATGCAGGAGGGCATGCCAGGAGCAGAACCAGGCATAGCTGAAAACGAGGTGGCAACCTGGTGAAGCTATAACACAGGACTACTTGCTCGCCAAACAGCATAAGCAGCAAGTGATAGATAGAGCTAAGCGATCCCACAACCAACAGATCAGATCTAAGCTCTGCAGCCCTGCTACATCCAGTTGTAAATGGTGGTGGACAATTAAACTACTCACTGGAGGAGGCGGCTCCACAAGTGTCCCCATCCTCAATGATGGAGGAGCCCAGCACATCAATGCAAAGGATAAGGCAGAAGCATTTGCTACAATCTTCAGCCAGAAGTGCCAAGTGGATTATCCATCTCAGCCTCCTCTGGAGGTACCCAGCATCACAGATGCCAGTCTTCAACCAATTTGATTCACTCCATGTGATATCAAGAAACGGCTGAAGGCACTGAATAGTGCAAAGGCAATGGGGCCTGACAGTGTTCTGGCAATAGTATGGAAGACTTGTGCTCCAGAGCTTGCCGCGCCCCTAGCCAAGCTGTTCTAGTACAGCTACAACACTGACATCTACCCGCCTTGTGGAAAATTACCCAGGTATGTCCTGTACACAAAAGCAGGACAAATCCAACTCAGCCAATTACCGCCCCATCAGTCTACTCTCGATCATCAGTAATCGAAGAGGTCACCAACAGTGCTGTCAAGCGGCACTTGCTTAGCAATAACCTGCTCACTGACACACAATTTAGGTTCCGCCAGGGCCACTCAGCTTTTGACCTCATTACAGTCTTAGTTCAAACATGGACAAAAGAGCTGAGCTCCTGAGGTGAGGTGAGAGTAACTGCCCTTGACATCAATGCCACGTTTGACCAAGTGTAGCATCAAGGAGCCCCAGCAAAACTGGAATCAATGGGAATCAGGAGGAAAATTCTCTGTTGGTTGGAGACATACCTAACATGAAGGGAGATGGTTATGGTTGTTGGAGGCCAGTCATCTCAACTGCAGGATATCACTTGCAGGAATTTCCAAGGGTAGTGTCCTGGACCTGACCATCTTCAGCTGCTTCATCAATGACCTTCCTTCCATCATAAGGTCAGAAGTGGGGATGTTCGCTGATGATTGCATAATGTTCAGCACCTTTTGCAACTCCTCAGATACTGAAGCAGTACATGTCCAAATGCAGCAAGACCTGGACAATATCCAGGCTTGGGCTGACAAGTGGCAAGTAACATTCGTGCCATACAAGTGTCAAGCAATGATCATCTCCAACAAGAGAGAATCTAACCATCACCTTTTGATGTTCAATGGCATTATCATCACTGAATCCCCCACTATTAACATCCTGGGGGTTACCATTGACCAAAAACTGAACCGGACTAGCCATATAAATACTGTGGCTACAAGAGCAGGTCAGAGGCTAGGAATCCTGTGACAAGTAACTCATCTCCTGACTACCCCCCCCCCCCCCCCCCCCCCAAAAGCCTGTTCACCATCTACAAGGCACGATTCAGGTGTGTGATGGAATACTCCCCACTTGCCTGGATGAGTGCAGCTCCCACAAACTCAAGAAGTTTGACATCGTCCAGGACAAAGCAGTCCGCATGATTGGCACCACATCCACAAACATTCACTCCCTCCACCACTGACGCACAGTAACAGCAGTGTGTACCATGTACAATATGTACTGCAGGAATTCACCAAGGTTCCTTCGACAGCATCTTCTAAACCCACAACCACTACCATCTAGAAGGATTAGGATAGTAGATACATGGGATCACCACCACCTGGAAGTTCCCCTCCAAGTCACTCACCATCCTGACTTGGAAATATATCACCATTCCTTCACTGTGACTTTGTCAAAACCCTGGAACTCCCTTCCTAACAGCACTGTGGGTGTACCTACACCACATGGACTGCAGTAGTTCAGGAAGGCAGCTCACCACTACCTTCTCAAGGGCAACTAGGGATGGGCAATAAATGCTGGCCCAGCCAGCGAAGCCCACATCCCATGAATGATTTTTTAATTGTCTACAACACAGTTGCTCCCTTCATCCAAGTCATTAATGTAGATCAGAAATATTTGAGGCGCCCAGCACTGACCCCTGAAGCACTCCATTAGTTACAGTTTGTCACCCTGAAAATGACACATTTGTCCCCACTCTGTTTCCTGTTAGTTAGCCAGTCCCCTTTCCATGCTCATATAGCACCCTCAACACCATGCACTCTTGTCTAGTAACTTTTTATGTGGCACCTTATGGAATGCCTTTTGTAAATCCAAATACACTGCATATACTGGTTCCCCTTTATCCTGACTCTGCTTGTGACATCCTCAAAGAACTCTAGTAAATTTGTCAAACTTGATTTCCCTTTCACGAAACCATTACTCTACCTGATTGTATTATAATTTTCTAAATGTCCTGCTACTACGTCTTTAATAATGGATTCTAGCATTTTCCCAATAACAGATGTTAGGTTAAATGATCTATATAGTTTCCTGCTTTCTGTCTTCCTCCTTTCTTGAACAGAACTGTTACATTTGCAGTTTTCCAATCTGCTGGGACCTTTCCAGAGTCTAAGGAATTTTGGAAGATTACAACCAATATCCACTATCTCTGCAGCCACTTTTAAGATCCTAGGATGCAGGTCATCGGGTCCAGGGACTTGTCAGTATTTAGTCCTATTTCACAATACTATCACTCAAGAGAAAGTTATTGTTCTTAGTTCAGGTCCCAGCCTTGGGCACCTTGTAACCATGCCTCTGCACTGGCTATTATATCATACTCATTTATTTCTATTTGTGCTTCCAGTTCATCCTTCTTGCTATGAATGCCGTGAGCGTTCAAATAAAGGGCCTTTAATTCTTCCTTTTTGTCAATTTTGCTTACTGTGACCTTATTTGCTTTGTTGCTTCCTGTCATACTCTCTTTAATTTTCCAAGTCTCCCCTCATGTGAGCCCCCACTGTCATCCTGCCCCTGCAACTATTTTGATTAAGTCCCTCTCTATAGCCCTAGTTGTATGATTCACCAGGACACTGGTCCCAGCGTGGTTCAAGTAAGGTTTGTCCCAATGTTGCACCTTTCCCCAGTTCTCCAGTACTGGTGCAAGTGCCCCATGGGGAGAATTTTCTCCCTGCCGGGGGGGTTGGGTGGGAGTGGGCGCCGCCATTTTACACGAGCAGGCCAATTAAGGCCCGTCCAGTGTGACGCGCGCCCAGAAGCGTTGAGCTCTACCTGTGCAAGTGAGGAGTGCACTCTTCCACACATGCACGAAAGAGCACAGAAATCTCCGAGGCACAGAGCTGCCTCAGAGAGAATAGTTTAAGTTCTGAAATTTTTAATAAAGAAAAAAAAAAATTTAAGACGTCCCCTCATGCGAAAGTATCACATGAGCTTGGACATGTCTATGAAAGTTATTAAAAATTTTAATAAAACTTTAAATACCTTCATGAAACCTCATCCCGCCCATGGATGAGGTTCCATGATAAATGCAAAGGCCACCTGGGCTCTTCACCTGCCTACCAACCTTAAGGTTGGACAGGCAGCTCAGTTTATTGTTTTAATTGATATTTAAATGGCCTTAATAAGCCTTTGACAGTGCAGTGGGCGTGCAGCCAAGTCAGCTGCGTGCCCGCCGAACTGAAAAACCAAACGATGCACGGTGATGTCGGGACGCATGCCCGATGCTATTGCAGGTCTTTTTACGCGCTGGCGAGTGGGCCCCGCCCCCGCTCGCCATCCTGAAAATTCTGGCCATGAGTCAAAACTAACCAGAGTTTGAGCCAGACATTCGACACTATGATCCTAATTATTCCATGCCAATTTGCTCATAGCTTAATAAATGGACTAGAAAATTAGAGAAGAATGGCTTAGAAAAGGAGCTTTGGTTCTTCGTTCTTTTATAATTAAACAAATTGTTGGAAATTCCCAGAGACTTAGGTTAGATTCAGTCCTCTTCTGACTTATGCATCATGACTGCTACAGTTTTACTGGAGTTTACTGGCATGACAGCCAAATGAACAATTGTTGCCTGAATAAAAAGTGGCTCTTTAGTTTATTATAATGTCTTGAAATGCATTGGCGACTGTCATGAAGGCACATCTGATTGTCTGGCCTTCAGTGAAATCATAACTGCTTTAAACAATGTTTGAGAAAATGTGAAAGAGAAGAAATTCCAGAAATAAAATATAGCAAAATGTTTATTTGATTATATTTCTATTGAATCATTTGTTTTCAAAAGTATGTATAAATTGCCAGATTTGTGGAGTAACTTTACCAATTAAAACTTGAATTACAGCTACCATACAGCTTTGTAGTTGATGGGTGTGTGTCTGCTTGAAGTTTTTCATGTTAAGCTTCTTAATATTGAAACAATGCATATATCTGTACGCACAAATAATGTCTACTTTTTGTAAATGCAGCATCAAGTAGTGGGACTAGACTTCACAGAGGATACGTAGAAGAGTCTTCACTGGAAGACAAACCTCCACTCCCTACTCACATTGTTTTTGTTGTACATGGGATAGGACAAAAAATGGACCAAGGTCGTATTATCAAAAACACAGGCATGTAAGTACTGTGTTTCAAAGCACCTGTTCCATTTCTGCAACAACTATTTAATGACTAACTGAAGTAAACCATTTAGTGGAATGTGTTTAGTAATGCACAGTATGTTACTCATAAATTGACATCGGTTTAGAAGCTTTGTTGTAAATTCGTTTCAGCAGTGCACTTTAATCTGTGGCCAAAAGGGTTGATAACCAGTAGACTGGTTGGGATCAGTGTTGAACAGTTGGTCTGTTTAATTTGGCGATATGCAACATGTTCAAACTCTGAAAACAATATGCTATCTTAGCTTGTACAGAAAAGCAGGGCACTAAATTGGGCAGACCTTGAAAATGGGCTGGGGTTCAGGATCAGTGATTATCCCATTCTCATTCAATGTGATGCAGTCAACACGCCAAATTTGTGCTGCCTGCTCATTATCATGATAACCGTGTGCAGCAAATGCTAACCACACATGAGTGGCTGCACGCCCCATTGGCAGTCCAAAAATAATAAGAGATTCATAGGAGTTAAAGCTAGCCTGCATCTCTTAAAGGGGAGGTGCATTATGGCTGCAGTACACGGTGGAAGTTCTTGTACAAGTCACTGATTTGAAAAAGACTGAATAGTGGTACAGTGTGGGAAAGACTGTGCCCCAAGGTTCTCGGGTCGATGTCTACATGGAGGAGGTGCAAAGGAGGATGTAGCCATAGTAGGCCCTTCAGGGAAATGCTTTGAAGGCATTGGGGACAGATAGCAGTGACGGTCAATGCCAAAAGATAACTGGCTGCAGAGCTGCAAAAAGTCTAGTGACCTTCCCCAAGTGGTCAGGTCAATTAATTCATTTTCAAATGCCATATCCTACCAACTGCACCACTAGCCTGAGACACTACTCAATGCATGACTCACCTACAAACAATCTCTATAAATCACAATTCAAACCTAACATAGCTGCATCTCACCTCACTCACTTAACATTGGTGCAGGCCTCACACCGGCATCTCATAGCTTGAACACATTGTGTGCTCTTCAGCATGAGAGCCATATCACCCAAACACACTACATCAATCACTGACACACTTTCCCCCCTTTTTCAGGACAAAGTAATACATAACTGGAAGTAGCTGGTACTAACTTGCAGTGGGCAGGCACACCTGTATGTCCTCACCCCCATGGAGAAAATAGCGCTGGCAATCATTGGAGCATCAATGTTTCTTCATCAGCATTGCTTAAGACAAGCCCAGCGACTTGGCTGAAGCCATAGAAAGTGATGGTATTCCCATACCTAAAACGTCCTCAACCCGCCATCTCTTCTTACTTACAAGCTGCAGATGTAAATCTACACCTCAAGTTTCCCACCCCTGCCCATTCCCATTCCTTCCCCCACCACAACTTTACCCTCCTTTCAAATACTCAACAACTATCTTCCACCTAGCCAGATAATGGTGGAAGAGCATCAAGACACTGCTGATGAAGAAACATTGTTGCTTGATTTCACACTTGCAGTCACCATTCAGATATTCGCACTGCACATAATTAAGAAAATAGCTTAGATACATGATCTGCTTGTGGTGAGACACTGGGTATGAATGACGGCAGCCAGGGCAGAAAGCAAGGGTTGTGTAGCTGCCAGCTTGCCAGAGGGTGAGGTCATGCACAAGTTCTGTTGCAGCAATTTCAGTTGAGTGCTTTGATTGGGCAGCCTATAGAAGAAGGCTGATGCATATGCACAAATACATGGTATATTGGCAGGCCCACCAGAAGGCCTGTGTATAGTGTCAAGGAGCATGGAAGAATCTAGCACCAATGTTGCACGGGGCTTAGTGCAGAGCTTGAAGTACCATCCTTTCCACGGTGGCAGTGATGGCCAACTTCATTAGCACAATTGTGACCCAATCATGATGTAGCATCTGATGGTTGATGTCTCAGCTTCCATTGCAACAGAAGCTATCCAATATCTGGGTGCTGCCATCATGGTTGCAGGCACCAGTGTTCAAAGGGGTTTGCAGAGTGTTTTAGAAGTAAAGCCCTGGGGAGTGACAATGACTTCATGGAGCGTGAACCTGCTGCCATCTCAAGATCACAGCATTTGTCCTCCCACTCCACAGGTGCCCCTCCTGCCTGTGAGCCAGCCAGCCCACCATGCTGATGTCCATGCCATGGTAGTGCAGTCCGAGGCTGGGCCTTTGGTGCCAGAGCTGCGCAAGTTCACCCTTCCATGCTGCAGTCACTAGAGGAGAACTATGTAGGAAAGCTGAGATGGTCAGAGAGACACAGAAGACCGGCAGTAAGGAAATGCATGAAGGTGATTTGTAGTTAATATGGTAAATTTGATTTTTAATGTTTATTTTGTGTTGACTTTTATTTGCACATTATGGACTAATGAATGCAGTGAGGGAGGGAAGGTAGGATGTGGGACTGTTAGAGAATGGGGAATTGGGGTTGCATTTACTGGGTATCGCAGTCAGATGAGTTGTTCACAGTAGTCTTTTCAGAAAGGGGCTGTCTAAGCTATCACCTCTTCTTCCTCTTCCTCTCGCTCCACATCTTCTCACCATATAGGCATCATGACTGCTGCCAGGATACAGGACATTAGGCTGCATGTTTGATCACACACCAGCTGAACATTGAGTGTGTGGAATTCCTTATGTTCACTGTACACCTGAGTTGATGTGGTACCTGCAAGATATATGGATGCAGTCAACATAAATCTGCAACATTAAATTGTAACCATGGGAAGGGATACAAAATAGCAGAAGAGAAATTACTGAATTCTGTCAAAATGTTATTTACACTGATCAAAATGCAGAATAGCTTTTTGGGGAGGGTGGTACCTTTTCCCACCAGGAATTAGAATTTCCAACCACTTAACTTCTTCAGACAAATTTAGACATAATTCTCAACCATATTTCTTTGCATTTATTCATTGTCTTCCTCTATTTTTCTGTGTGAACTTCTTTCTTATTTAATTTACTTTCTTATGCTTGATCCACCTTTTAGTTCCTTTTTGATGCCTCTTCGAGTTTTACTTATCTATGGGCAGGATTTTTTGTCCCGCAGGCAGGAATTAGTGCGCGATGACATTGGGCGAGCGCCCCGACATCATCGCGCACTCGCGTGATATTTCAGTTGGTGGGCGCACGCGAGAGTCAGCAGTGCACCCACCAACAATTAAGAGGCCCATTAAGGCCCTTAATCAATTAATTTAAATCTATTCTTCACTGCCCGTCCAATCTTATGGTTGGCTGGCAGGCGAATCGGCCAGGCGGCCTTTTGATTTTTTAGCGCACCTCATCTATTGGCAGGATGAGGTTTCCACAATTAAATAAAAAATAAATATAAATTTTTGGGCAGAATTTTTATTCTGTTTGTTACTGTGAGAGAGTCCCATGTCAGGACATTTTTCTTTCAGATTTTAAAAATCTTTTTTTGATTTTTAAAATTGTTCAGCTCCCTGCCTTCAGGGAGCTTTCAGTGCATGCTCCCCTGCGCATGCGCAGACTTTTGCACTCGCCCTCCTCCTGTCCCCACCCCAGCAGCGCTGAGCTTCTCAGCACACCTTTCACGCTGACTAGCCATTAATTGGCCAGCCAACGTGAGATCATGGTCAGGGGCTGATCGCAGGTGGCAGATTGTTTCCTGGCAGCTCCCGCGCCAGCCTGCTGTGACTGCCTGACGACCCGAAAATCCAGCCCTTTATTCTTTGTGAGCTCGAATTTCTTTACTCATTGTTTATAGTGTTAATTCTGCTGACTCACTCCAGACTGCATGTCTGTTATAGTCCTAGATGAGCTGCAGTTTCCCCCCAATAAAATATTAGAAAGACAGGGGTTTTCGGCCCCTGCCACAAGCTCCATTCCCTCCACCAGATTCTATTCCCTTCCCAAGTGCCTGAGATCAGGTTCAACTGGACTGCTCACAACTTTAGCACCCTGTTTGGTCCAGAGCTGAGCTTCTGAACCCATATCCTCACAATCACATGGACTACTTACTTTTACCACCTATCTTGCCCCCTGTCTCAGCTTTTCTGCTGCTGAAACCCTCATCTATGCCTCCATGCTCGACGATTCCAATGCTGTTCTGGCCAGCCTTTCACATTCCTTATAATCTTTAGCTTATACAAAACTCTTCTGTCCATATCATAACCCGTAAGAAGTCCTGCTCATCCGTCAACCTTGTTCTTTCCGACCTACATTGGTGCTCAGTCTTCAGAGGCCTCCAGTTTAATATTCATGACCTCATGATCAAATCCTTTTTATGACCCCAAATCTCTCTCTGTCTGTAACCTCCTGAATTCCTTGAAAACTTTGCATGCCTCCTGTTCTGGAGTTTTAAACATTCCCAACTCCCTTTGCACTGCTGTTGGTGGCTCTGCCTTCAAAATGTTCTGGAATTCTCTCCGTAAACCTCTCCTCCTTTTAACACCCTTCTAAAAAGTTATCTCTTTAACCAAGTTTTCGGCCTCCCATCCTGATGTCTCTCTCTTTGCTTCAGTTTGAATTTATTTCTAATTATAGTCTTCTGAAGTGCGTTGGAACATATTCCTACTTTAAAAGCATTCTGTAAATGCAAATTTTTGTCCTGAGGTCACTAAAAGATGCTATATAAATGTAGATTGTTTTTAAAAGGAAAAGCAAAATTAGTCCTAATTTTTCTGTGGTGTTTTAGTGGTGTGTACGTATAACTTGTCATAATAACTAACTTGTCAGCAGCTACTGGAGTTTATTTTTTTTGTTCTTGGCCTAGTGTAGAGTAGCAATTTTACCCTAGCTATAAACTGATACTTAAAGCTTTCATGGGAAATTTTTAAAAAAGATTTTGGCATTTGCTATTTATGCATCATGAGGCTTGAAAATCCCCACCTCCTCGGTGAAAATAATTATTCAGTTGTTCTTGTGAACTGCAGAAAAGAGCAGTTGTAAATATGTCATGTTCATTGCTTATTTTTGTGTATGATCCACATGCACTTTGAATTATTAATTCATTGTTGTTTTGCAGTAGATTGAGATTTCTGAAATGGAAAAGATGAAAAGAGCTAGAAAATAATGGCATTTATTTGTGAACCTTACTGAATCTTTGCAGCTAGTATGCATGAATAGTAGGCAATGAGTAGAAGGGCTGCTGTGGTGAGCATGGAAGTCCGGGTGGAGCCTCTTGGTGGTAGTAGCAAGTATTCAAACGAGAACTTTGAAGGCCGAGGTAGAGAAGGGTTCCATGTGAATAGCAATTGAAAACGGGTCATTTGGTTCTATGAGTGATATTGTGATGGAAATTTATATCTGACTATGGAGATACTTGTAATTCAAACTCTTATTCAAACACCCCATGCAAAAACCCGTTGCTATGTTAAATTAATGGAATAATATACAACTTGCATTCATACATCTTTTAAAATTTCAAATTTAACTCTACTCGTACTAAACCTGTATTGTATCTTTATAATATTTCTTGTCTGATATTTGCCATTATCCCTCGAGTCTGCAGACTTGGTTCTTGTAACACATTGATTTAAGTTTCTGTTCTCATTTCTAATATTTTTTGTTATATTTCCATTATTTATCAATCATATTGAGTAAAATCCCCCTTTTAGTTACAAATTGTCCTCCACCTCATTACACCGAAGATATTCCACACGTACAAAAATCTGAACCAAAGATAGTGTGATTAATTAATTGATTAATACATTTAATTGCAGTCCTTCTGAATAAATCTTTCTGTAAAAATTTATTCACAAACCTGGTTGGAAAAGTACATTTTACCAAGCAGTAGTTCCTTTTTCTCCAGAAAAGCATCAACAAACCTGGCAAAAGCATAGAAATTTCTATTGGTATCAAGAGTAAACTGTGGGTTGCTAAAACTTTCTGGGAGAATTTACTCTTGGTCTAGTTTACTGTTGCTGGTTGCTGTTTGACTGTGGGAAGAAAGTCCACATTTTAGCCCACTGAAAACAGGACAATACTAATTTTCTAAATCGACCATAACCTTTAATTGGTAACCAGTTTTGTGACTGAAAGAGCACTGGAATGGAAGCTAGCTGTTTGCTTGAAGAAAAAAATGCTTTTGAATTGAATGTGCTGAGCCAAGCATGAATTCCCAAGCTGTCTACAAAGACTTGAGAAAAGGGCACAAGCAGAACCTTTTGCTATCCCAAGTGCCCAAGAGGACCTCTAGAAACTCTGCAGCTGACAGATGCATTTATTCTTTCCACATTCTTTCAATTTGTTTAAAATGAACAGTAGACTAGATATGCCACTGGAACTCGACGGCTGTAGCAAAACAAATGTCATTCGCACATGACTCAATTCAGTGTTTGTATTCTTGATTTGTTCATTCTGCCAAGAATGTCTGTCATTGTGCAGAATCATCCAATACCACATCAATAGATGGGCATTGATAGCGATGGAGGACAATTATTGCTGAAGATGTTTTGAGCCAGTGTGATTAGTATACGTCCAAAGGAGGGTTCCCAAAAGGAACAGTTCAGGTGCTTAGTTAAATACATATTTTGTACCAGTGCCTGCTGCATTTATTCTCCTGCCAACATTTGTGTGTCAGGAGCTGTCTTCCTCCTGTACTGTCGCACCTTCTGGAATCTGCTCTTCCTTCTGCGTAGACAGGGATCTTTGTAAAGCAAAGCTATGAAGTCTGCAGCACCTCATTATCTTGGAGGTCTTGGACTTGTAATGCAATGTACCAGCTGATCAGCCGAGAATCTAGAAGTTCTGCTTTAAGAAATCAAATGGCATATTTCATATTTATCTTGACGGTTGCATTGACTTCATTGTCAGTGCTCCATTTCTGTTCATATCTGACACAAACATCTTTAGCCAATTCTGAAAAGGACCACCTTGTACTATTTTTTAACTGTGGCCAAGATATTCAGCTCGGCATGCGCCCGACACGCCTGAGCATGAAATAGCACGCGATGACGTCGGGCGAGTGTCCCGATGTCATTGCGCACTCGCACGATATTTCAGTGGGCGGGCATGCGCAAGAGTCGGAAGCCCATCCGCCGACAACTAAGAGGCCTATTAAGGCCCTTAAGCAGGCAATTAAGTTGAATTTTTCACTGCCCATCCAACCTTACAGTTGGCAGGCAGGCGAATTGGCCAGGCGACCTTTGCATTTTTTGTGAAACCTCATCCATGGGTGGGAAAAGGTTCCCAATAGTGATTTAAAAAAAAAAGCAATAAAATTTTTTTAAACTCATTTTTAACATGTCCCTCTTCATGTGACAGAGTCACGTGGGGACATGTTTGTTATTTTTTGATTCCTTATTTTTCATTTTAAAAATCTTCAGCTTCCCGAGGCAGCTCTGTGCCTTCAGGGAGCTTTCAGTGCGTGCACCCCTGCGCATGGGCAAACTTCAGTGCTGCGCTACACCCCCCCCCCCCCCCCCCCCACCCCCCCCCTGGCAGCGCTGAGACTTTCAGCGCACGTTACACGCTGCTGGCCGTTACTTGGTCAGCCAGCGTGAAATCGCAGTCAGGGCCCAATCGCAGGCAGCAGATCACGCTCACTGGCCCGCCCGACAAGGGGAAAGTCCTGCCCTATGCTTTTCTCACCAGATAAGCCTGGCACAGATGATTGGTGGCAAAAAAAAGGCCTCATAGGAGTTGCTGGGGAACTAATTATTGGACTGCATAATTCTTGGGGTCTCAGACTAGCCGGACATGGGGCAAGTACCTCAGTATTACTACCATACGCCCAAATGGCTACTCTAATACAGTTATTCCTTTCAGCAGTGGAAAGTCAGCAGTGCAATAAAATTGTGCAGCCCCTCACAATGGTGCTGCTCAATGATGATTATGAAAGTACTGGTTTTGGAATAAAACATCTATCATGCAGCAATGCTCACTGAACTGGGAGGCACTCCAGCTGTCCTCAGTGCTAACCTGGATAGAATGGAAACTGAGCATCAAGGTAACTTTGATCATGCCACCTGGATTGCACATATTGGCTCGCAATCTTCTACAGGACATGGCAAAGCTTGTTCATAGCATCCTTGGTAAATTGGTTTCCCTTGGCATTGTCCCTCAGTAAAAGTCAGATGCGTTTCCTGAGTTGGTGCATTTGATAGTGAAGTCATACATCTGGACAAATGTTTTTAGGCTGCTTTGGCTTTCTGACGTCCCAGTCTATTTATGCTCCTCATTCTCACCCAAGTCTGATCCCAGGGGTGCACTGCTTATCATACTCATTGTGCCTCTGATGAAGACCCTTCTGTGAAAATCAGCTGTTTAATAAGGAATTTCCTCTACTAGAGATGAAGGCTCAGTTCTAATGCCTAAAATACCTAGGCAGAAAGAATATTGGCATTAATAGGCATAATTGCAGTTTTACCTGAATTGTGTACTGCAGTGTGAAAAAATTCTTCTGTTTTCAGTAATATAAATTACAGCAGTAAACTGAGATACCATATACTAATCACTCCCAATTTTACTGACACTTTATGCTCAAGTAATCTGTGACCTCTGCATATTTTTTTCTGCTCTTTGTTCCTCCAAATTTGTTTGTGCTGGAGTTCAACAATGCCTAAAAGGCAGTGTTTATATACGGATGAAACATATAGCTTGCACAGCCTATCAAAGATCAGCTGCACAATTTAACTTTCTCAATTCACTCCAGCAAAATATTCCTTTTTGTAAAGCTATAATTTTGTTTTCTAATTTATATCCATCAACAGATTACTGGAGGAATTAATAAACTTGCAGAATGGACAAATAATCGGGAAATGAAGTTTGACACAAATAAATGAGGTAGTGCATTCTTAGCAAAAGGTGTAAGAGAAACAAGGGAATCTTGGAGTACAATTACACCAATTACTAAAAGTTGCACCACAGCTTAGCAAGTTCATAAAGTAAACCAAGCACTAGGGGCAGTATTTTCAGAATATCGGGCGACTTTGGAGACCTTTAAAAATGGTGAGTGGAACCTGGATGTGGATCTCCAGCCCCCATTTTCAACAAATCCCATTTTTGCCAGCAGGGAAAGGCATAATTCACACATGAGGGAAACACAAACGTTTGAACTCTGTGCTGAGCTTGAACAGACCCCATTTTGGCTGGTCCATAGACCTTAACCCACAGTGTAGGTGTTTTAATAGATGTAAATGCTTTTAAAGGGCAGATAAGACCCATTTAACTATCATGGTCTAAAGTTTTTTTTTAAATTCCGTGCTCTTTAAAGATGAAAAAAACAGGATGGAGCTGTCAGCGAGAGTTTTAAAAAAAACTGTCTGCTGGACCGCTTTGATAGGTCATCTGGTGTAGGTGTGAAAAACAATTATCATCTGTTCATGCAGTTTCAATAGAGACCTTTGTTGACATTACCCATGGGCTATTATTATGTCATTATGAATGTTTGGCTGAGTTTCAAAAGCTACAGTTATTTCAGGGAGCTCTGAGTTCACTGTTTGACCGTTTAAAGCTGTTTAAGGATGTCTTTGTGGGGTCTGAAGAGAAGTTTTGTTTTATAAGGGTGGGATTTTACAGCCCTGTCATGGCGGGGGCAGGGCTGTTAAATGCGGCGAGCCATTCAAAATCCCATTGGCGTAAAATTCCACCCAATGATATTAACCACTGAGGAGATTTAATAGCTGTGAATAGTTTTCACAAATGGGAGCTTTTTTCAGTATCAAGCGTGTTTGATAGAGCTTTATTAGATTGCTGGAATTTTATTTTTTCATCCCCACATGCTCCTGAGGTCTAGCTATGAAGGTCGCATGGGGGTTATGAGGGGCCATTGTAAGGGGGTGGGGGCATGAGGGATAATGGGTGGTGGGAGGGGGGCATGAGAGTGCTCGGGATAATGGCTAAAGAGCCTTGCAGCTTCTAATCAAACAGGGACGAAGCCCCAGAGAACCAAGGCGAGCCTTGTAAGCAGCCCATCTCTGCACTTGCCCATCCCATTGGCCACTTAGACTCGTTGACCCTGGAAGCAGATTCTAATATGCTGGTGCCCCGCCACCCCAGAATGCAAATTAGGTCCAATGGGGTCCTTTAAATTGAGGCGCATCTTGCCGAGTCAGGAAATTTCTCGTCTTGAACTACCTGCATCAGCAACAAAAGCTTGGCCTTATGCTTTATATCTAGAATTGAAAAGTAGGAAAGCTATGCTAAACTTGTATCAAATCTTGGTTAGACCACAATCAGTACTGCATGCAGTTCTGGTGGCCATATTATAAAAGGGATATAGATGCACTAGAGGGAGTGCAGAGAAGGCTACAAGGACAGCACCAGAAAAGTGTAGATATACATATCAGGAAAAGATTGACGAGCTGGATCTCTTTGTTTCTCTGAAGAAGAAATCTGAGGCTATGGCACAAACAGGCCAATGTAATCCTAGGTACACCTACCCCTTCCCCAACCATCCCACATTGTAATGATATCTTTGCACTTTTATTGAATCAAGTATTTCACCAGTGCGGTTTTAGGACAAAATTTTATAACCACAGCTTTATCCAGTATTGCTAAATGCTTAGTCTGCTCCTGACACTATATTGATGTAGTCATCCCATTTATTAAAACAAATCCTTGCAAATCGTTGTTTAATGCTGATTGGTATTGCACAATGTCCATCATGCCTTTCTGAGAAATCCAACACTAGAAAATTAGCAACTACAAATCTTGATCCACATAAAATGTCTCTATTTTAACAAAAAATGGAATTTGACTTTTGACAAACAAAGCCTCTGAGGAAAACAGGTAAGACTCAGAGAGATGAGTCCCAGATTTTCTCCATTATGACAGGGTTTCTTTGGTCAATGAACCTGGGTTATCTCTGATTAGGACTCATTAAAGCCTCCTTTATGGTTCTGTATTGCTGAAGGGTGCCCTCCTTTCAGTAATGGATATAATTCCTAAGAAATCATGGCATCCAATCCATCAGCTGTTTTCTTGAAGCATTGCGGTTACTTTGCAGGTTGTACACTGACAATCGTTTTATAATGAAACCAGGCTAAAGAGTAGTCTTTCACACAACTGAAAACATGGGCTGAACTGCCCTGACCATTGTCCATGCCAGAACTCCCAACAAAGTCTGTCTGATTTTGATTATAAGGTCACTAATAGAGGGGAAAAAAACCTGTATAGATTCAGAATATCATTATTTGTAAGGATGAAGACCTGTTAATTTTGGGTTGTTGCACTTATTTTCTCAGCTTTATTGTCACCAGCCATCTCTATAAATGAAACTTAAGGCTCCTACAATTGGAGTATAACATTTCCCGCCCAATATCTAGATGGACAATAGCATGACTCAGAGATTATAAAAGAGGACCCTAATTTATGTTGAATGTACACAATGTATACTAGCTATGGGACATATTCCCATTAGGTGAATTGGATATATACTCTCTTACAAATCAATGCTGGCTTTTGAGCAGCGTGTAGTTTATTTGCATGAGACAGATGACGGAACAAAATTACACAGTAAGACATATCTCTTTCTATTTTTGTGAATATGTACAGAAACAAAATTACCACATTCTTTTTCACTTAATGTAGACTTTAAACAGCAGTTTATTTACTGAAAAGATAATCTAGCCTAATGCACTTGCTGACCTGCACGGACTTTAAAACCCACAGTTCTGCAGTCGTTGGTTTTGAGAATGAAAAAGGCTTTTCATGGAAATGCATTTGGCCTCTTTCCGAAGTATACAGAAACAAGGCTAAAGATGGCAACGTTTATCTTGGTTACCCCAGAGCCACTCGCAGGTTTGTCAGTTGCAATGGAAAATGGAGTGTTCTTGTAATTTGATAGTCTGTCTCATGCACATCCCAAACGGAACAAAATGGCGCCTCAAGCACTTCTCAAAGTGCTTCTGAGGAAAAACGTAGGCAATCTTTGACAATGGCAGGGCAATTTCTTTCTTCCATCTGACCTTTCTATGAAAGATAGGAACTGAAAGTTTAGTTTGCAGTAATGCCTTTGTTGCTGGGCTCATCACGCCTAAACATATTATTTAATCTGAATTAATATAATGTGTATTTTCTGCACAATTCAAACCCTAACTTGCAGAAAGCCATAATTAATCCTATACATGCTGTTTTTAGCAACAAGATTGCACAGGTTGTTTTTGATTGGTGAAAAGAGATATTGCCTTTTTTAATAGTCACCCTGAAGGAACTTCAATCAACGTTTTCAGATTTGTATTAATAACCAATTGAAACATAATTTCAAATGAATTACATACAGTACTGTATGTACTCCATCTAGTAAATTTTTACACTTATCAAACTAGTGATGAAAGAATAAAGTTGAATACTATGTAACTTAAGCTTATTTCTGTTCGTTTACCAAAGACTAAAAATAAATAAAATTTAAAACTAACAGGATGATCTGTTTGCTTTATTCCTAACACATTTTACACCCTCACAAAAGATTATTTCTGTTCTACTTGGTAGGATGCGAGAAGCTGCAAGGAAAGTTGAAGAAAAGCACTTTCCTTATGCCACAAATCTGGAATATGTTGAGTTTCTGCCTGTGGAGTGGAGGTCGAAGCTATGTCTGGATGGGGGTAATTAAATGTAAACAGGGGTACCATTTGGATAATGACTTCTTGTAGATTTGGGTTGAATTGGAATTTTGTGTATGATCTTATCACTTATTCTTGTACCTCATCAAAGTTGATAGTATTGAAACATAAATCTACCAATGCTATTAAAAGTGAGTTTTCAAGAAAACAAAAGTTTTACAGGGGCCTGCCAGTTTTCTAAATTTTCAAATTTCGAAGCTAATGGGAATTGAGCCAAGAAATCAGCAGCTTTTTTTTATTTATATTGTCATTAAAGGTTATTTAGCACTATTTAAAGAAAACTAGGATAAATCCTAGAAATGCTTAGCTGATCTGGCATAATCTGTGGAGAGAGAAACAAAGTTAAAGGCCCAGATTTTGTGTCCAGAGGCATTTAAAAATGGTGGATAGGACTTGATTCTGGGATTCCCATCTCCATTCCTCGTGACAACAGTTTTGATCGGTGCAGGATAAGGGTGTGGGTAGCCAATTCCAATACTTAGATTGTTTTTCAACTTGTGAATATCTACATACATCTAAGTCAAGGGAAGGAAGTAAAAGATAGACTTGCATTTATGTAGTGTATTTCATGTACCAAAACAACTTCGAGCTAATGAAATACTTTTGAAGTGTGGCCACTGGTGTAATCTAGAAATGCTGACAGCTAATTTTCACAAAGCAAGCTCCCACAATCCAAAATGAGAGAAATGAGCAGATCTTCTGTTTTAGATTTGGGCTGAGGGATAAATGTTGGAGGACTTCCTGCTAGTCTTCAAAGTAGTACTTTAGATCTTTTGCAACCAACTGAGAAGGAAGATGGGGGCTCTGTTTAATGTCTCATCCAAGCTATGGCTCTTGTGGCAGTGCAACACTCCTTTAGAACTGCACTGGAGTGTCAGCCTGGATTATATGCTCCATTGTCTGGAATGAGGTTTAAACCCACAATCTAATTGAGGCGAGAATGCCATCATGCTGCCATAGCTGATGCCTAAGAAGCCATTGGTTTTCAGAGTTTGTGGATTTTTTTGTCATGTATTTTGATATTAGCAGCAATTTATCTTAGCCCAAGAAGAATTCCTGAAGCAGTAAGAAATAGCTTTACTTGAATAATAGTGTAAATGAAGAGGCACTCTATTCTCCCAGTAAACATGAGTGTTCTTTTGTGACACTGAAATTCATAGTTTCTTTATCATTAAAAGAAAATTTTAACTGTCACCTTGAAAAAGCATGGTATAGCTCCTCTGTTAGCACGTTGTTAAAACTACTGTAATATCGAGCTGTACAGATCAGGAAAGGGCAGTTCTACATTTGTGCTGAATAAGCTAATCTATACTAAGGGGCATTAAAACCTCTGGGCAAGGGAAGAGAAAATTCAGTCCAAGCTCCACTCCTATCTTGCAATCTGCTGGAAAGTGTGTTATGTGCATATGCCAAATGAGAACGCTGGGGTTTGCCAGAAGAATGGTCGCTTTGGCAAGATGCTGGAGGCAGTCAGTGGTACCAGACAGTACAACTCCCCTTCCCTGGGGACAGGATTCAAATATGTTGCCTTAGATCTGTGGAATCAGTGTTCAAGTAGAATGTCTATGCAGATTTGTTTTCAAATGCTGTGTTGTTGAATTAATGAAAATGGATCTTTTTCAACTTCTATGTCTCTAGATACAGTTGAATCTATTACTCCAGATAAAGTACGTGGACTTCGAGACATGTTAAACAGCAGTGCTATGGACATCATGTACTACACTAGCCCCCTTTACAGGGATGAGGTATGTCTATTGGTCATCCTGTTGTAAATAGTTTTAAGTGGACATGACAATAATGGTTTATTAAGCCATATGTAGGATCTTGAATTAAATTCTTTGCGTACAATACTAAATTTCACTAGTTTTCACAAAGTGCATTCCACTCATTTCTAACCACTATGGGATATAGAATGCCACTTGTTTATATTTTTCTGTAAGTCTAATTGATTATATATACCCTTGTATGTTTAACAGATATTTTTAAGGTTGTAATTCTTTGACTTACTTGAACTATTGTAAACAACATACAAATTCTGTGGCCCCTCAATTAGCACAGCAAATAAAGATATTAATTTGCTTGAAAATCAACAATTAAACAATATCCTAATTGTTTATCTTGCATCTTGTTTATATCAAGTATCATTTTTGTGCTTATGGCATATTTTAATAACATTGCAAATGCTGCAAAGTTGAGAGGAAAAGCATTAAGAAAATAAAGGGAAATAAGGGAGAAGAACATTGCAGTATATGTAAATGTTGAACAAACCAGTATTGTACAACTTAAGTAGAAGTACATTAGTGCCTGAATAAAATTAGCCAATAAACAAATTTTGAAAGATCTTAGAAACCAAGTTAAAAGCTATTCTGGTGCAAGTTTCAACCAAGACTAAGGCAAGCAGTGTAGGACACTATTTAGGTCAAGTCCTGGTGGAATGGTTGGGTTAAGAGCAGTAAGTCAGAGAATTTGCAATATGAAGTAACACAACTTTGATTTTGAAAAAAAAGGCAGAGAGTAATAGGTACAGTTGAAATTAGATCGATATGTGAAAATACAAGAAATAAAATTCATTTTGCACTGTTAATTTGACAAATGCTCATTAATCTCAGTAAATAATGAAGTTGTATATAGGTAACGTTTCTATAAAAATATAGAACTGGAATTTAAATAATGTTTGCACCTATTGTAGGGGAGAGATTGATTTGGTGTAAGGTGAAGACATACTCTAAAATTAACTGAGCAGAGCTGGAAACTTTATAAATGCACCTCTTTGGGGTTCATATTGGGTTGATGGAGTGTAATTTTTTTGAATGTGTGAAGCCTGAAAGATTCCATCGTTTCCTTTGTACATCAGAGTTCCAATAGTATTCGAAATAAATAAATAAATAAATGCTAATAGTAGAATGCAGATAACCCTGTTTTTTTAAAAAAAAGGCTAGATTTTGCAATCAGCAGCAAAACAACATTCGCTGCAGACCTCCGAGAAAGTTGACCCCAAAGATCTAATAATCTCCCTGGTAGTGATTTGCCTAGTCTGATAGCAGTTTAAATCTGGCAGCATGTCAAGGGGATCTCTGGGCATCCCATTAGCAGTGACGCCAGCAAGCAGGGTAAGCAACTAATCACACTGAAGCATTCTCGAACTGAAAACCAGAAATTTAAAAGCACTGATAACCTCCACTTGTAATTTAAATTTTCAGATAGTGAAATAAATTATGATTTTGTTTTAGAGTTTTTAATTTTTATTTAATTAAAAATGTCAGTTTTTTTATCATAATGGAGAAATTTGACATCCCACGGATATGAAATTAGCTTTCCAGGGCCAGTGAACTCAGCAGTGAGTATGAAGCTAGTATGCTGTTAAAAGTCCATATGTACCTCATTCAACAAAGAGTAACGTTTTCAAGGGTTTTTACAGTGAGGCTGACAGGATCAAAGTGGAAGTTTTTGTCAGTTCGCTGATTGCTTAGGGATTGTTGAATGGGGGAGATTCAACAGTGTGTTTTCTGGAGAAGTGTAGAATTGCTGACAGAAACTTCTCCATTTCCCACATTATGCTATGCATGTGCAAATTCCAGAAGTTGCTGTCAGTTTTGGTGGAGCATTAACTGCAAAAGCAAATTCCAGGCCAAAATTTTGGAGAAGCACCTTGTAGAAAAAGCAACTTTTTGCTGTGATTCTTTATCAGATCTAGGAAAAAAATTCTGGCGTTTTTCTTTGTCGGCATTTCTAGCTGTTAGTCCTTAGTTTCTTTACCTACAAAGAATAAAAAGAGAATGAGGTCCATTTTTTTTCGGCCGGCATTTGTTGCCCATCCCTAGTCGCCCTTTAGAAGGCAGTGGTAAGTTGCCATCTTGAACTGCTGTAGTCCATGTGGTATAGGTACATCCACAGTGCTGTTAGGGAGTTCCAGGATTTTGACCCAGCAACATTGAAGGAATGGCGATATATTTCCAAGTCAGGATGGTGAATGACTTGGAGGGGAACTTCCAGGTGGTGGTTTCCCCATCAATCTGCTGCCCTTGTCCTTCTAGTTGGTAGTGGCCTTGGACTTGGAAGGTGCTGTCGAAGGACCCTTGCTGAGTTTCTGCAGTACATCTTGTAGAGATGGTACACACTGCTGCCACTGTGCGTTGGTGGTGGAGGGAGTGAATGTTTGTGGATGGGGTGCCACTCAAGTGGGCTGCCTGGTCCTGGATGGTGTCAAGCTTCTTAAGTGTTGTTGGAGTTGCACTCATCCAATTAAGTGGAGAGTATTCCATCGCACTCCTGATTTGTGCCTTGTAGATGGTGGACAAGCTTTGGGGAGTTAGGAGGTGAGTTACCCGCCCAGGATTCCTAGCCTCTGACCTGCTCCTGTAGCCACAGTATTTATGTGGCTAGTCCAGTTCGGTTTTTGGTCAATAGTAACCCTCAGGATGTTGATAGTGGAGGATTGAGTGATGTAATGCCGTTGAATGTCTGGGGATGATGGTTAGATTCCCTCTTGTTGGAGATGGTGATTGCCTGGCACTTGTGTGGTGCGAATGTTACTTGCCATTTATCAGCCTAAGCCTGGATATTGTCCAGGTCTTCCTGGATATTGTCCAGGTCTTGCTGCAGTTGGACATGGACTGCTTCAGTATCTGAGGTGTTGTGGATGGTGCTGAACATTGTGCAAACATCCCCACTTTTGACCTTATGATGGAAGGGAGGTCAATGATGAAGCAGCTGAAGATAGTTTGGCCGAGGACACTACCCTGAGGAAGTACTGCAGTGATGTCCTGGAACTGAGATGATCAACCTCTAGCAACCACAACCATCTTTCTTTGTGCTAGGTATGACTCCAACCAGTGGAGTGTTTTTCCCCCAGTTGCCATTGACTCCAGTTTTGCTAGGGTTTCATGATGCCACCCTCAGCCAAATGCTGCCTTGACGTCGAGGCCTGTCACTCTCACCTCACCTCTGGAGTTCAGCTCTTTTGTACATGTTTGAACCAAGGCTGCAATGAGATCAGGAGCTGAGTGACCTGGCAGAACCCAAACTGGGCATCATTGAGCAGGTTATTGCTAAGCAAATGCCACTTAATAGCACTGCTGACCCTTCCATCACTTTTTATTGATGATCGAGAATAGACTGATGGGGTAGTAATTGGCTGGGTTGGATTTGCCCTTTTTTATGTACAAGTCATACCTGGCCGAGATGGATCATCCACTAAGCACTTCTGGCTGAAGATTGTTGCAAATGCTTCAGCTTTGTCTTTTGTGCTGGGCTGCCCCATCATTGAAGATGGGGATATTTGTGGGGCCTTCTCCTCCAGTGAGTTGTTTAATTGTCCACCACCATTCATGATTGGACGTGACAGGACTGCAGAGCTTAAATCAATCCATTAGTTGTGGAAACACTTAGCTATGTCAGTCGCTTGCTGATTATGCTCTTTGGCACATAAGTAGTCCTTGTAGCTTCACCAGGTAGGCTTCTTAATTTTAGGTATGTCTGGTGCTGCTCTTGGAATGCCCTTCTACACTCTTCATTGTACCAGGGTTGATCCCTGGTTTGGTGACAATGATAGAGTGGGAGATGCGCCAGGCCAAGAGGTTACAGATTGTGACTGAGTACAATTCTGCAATGGCCCACAACATCTCTTGGCTGCCAGATCTGTTCAAAATCTATCCCATTTAGCACAACGGTAGTGCCACACAACACAATGGATGGTATCCTCAGCATGAAGACAGGACTTTGTCTCCACAAGGAGTGTGGTGTGGTCACTCCTACTAATATTGTCATGGACATATGCATCTGCAGCAGGCAGGTTGGTGAGGATGAGGTCAAGTGTTTTTCCCTCTTGTTGGTCCCCTCACCCAGTCTAGCAGGTATATCCTTTAGGACTCGTCCAGCTCAGTCTGTAGTGGTGCTACCAAGCCACTCTCTTGGTGATGGACATCGAAGTCCCCCACCCAGGTTACGTTCTGCGTCCTTGCCACCATCAGTGCTTCCTCCAGTGGTGTTCAACATGGAGGAGTACTGATTCTTCAGCTGAGGGAGGGCGGTAAGTGGTAATCAGCAGGAGGTTTCCTTGCTCATGTTTGACCTAGAGTCATGAGACTTCTTTGTCTAGAGTCGATATTGAGGACTCCCAGGCAACTTCCTCCCGACTGTATACCACTGTGCCGCCACATCTGCTGGGTCTGTCCTGCTGGTGGAACAGGACAACCAGGGATGGTGATAGTGGTGTCTGGGACATCTGTAAGATATGATTCCATGAGTATGACTATGTTAGACTGTTGCTTGACTAGTCTTGTGGGACAGCTCTCAATTTTGGCACAGTCCCCATTTGTTAGTAAGGAGGACTTCTGCAGGGTCGACAGGTTTGCCGTTGTCATTTCTTGTGCCTGGGTCGATGCCGGGTGGCCTGTCCAGTTTCATTCCTTATTGACTTGTTTTTAGTGGTTTGATACAACTGAGTGGCTTGCTAGGCCATTTCAGGGGGCATATAAGAGTCAACCACAGTGCTGTGGGTCTGAGGTCACATGTAGGCTAGACCAGGTAAGGACAGCAGATTTCCTTACCAAAGGAGTTAGTGAACCAGATGGGTTTTTACGACAATCGACATGGTTTCGTGGTCATCTTTAGACTCGTAATCCCACCACAGCAGATGGAATTCAAGCCCGGGTCCCCAGAGCATTACCCTGGGTCTTTAGATTACCAGGTTAGTGACAATATCATCATGATCCTAAGGGATCTTGACATGGTGTATGTGGAGAGGATGTTTCCTCTTGTGGAAGAATCTAGAGCTAGGGGTCACTGTTTAAAAATAAGGGGTCGCCTATTTAAAACAGAGATGATATGAAATATTTTCACTCAAAGGGTCATGAGTCTTTGGAACTCTCTTCCTGAAAAGGTTGTGGAAGCAGAGCCTTTGAATATTTTTAAGGCAGAGGTGGATAAGCTCTTGGTTAGCAGGGGATGAAAGGTTATCAGGGGGTAGGTGGGATGCAGATTTCAGGTTACTTTCAGATCAGCCATGATCTTAGTAAATGGTGGAGCAGGCTCTAGGGGCTGAATGGCCTACTCCTGCTCCTTGTTCATATGTTCGTATGCCATTGCCTCCCCTCAATACTGTCCTTTTTGGTGCTACCAGCAAAGTCAAGTTTTTACCCCTGTATGTTGCTGATAACACTTAACTATACCATCATATTTTTATAATGTGTTTTTTTTTTATTTAAAATGGGGAGTCCTGACTAAGCTAGGGATAGCAATTAAATTATGTGTATTTAAGAATATATTTTAAAGAAACACTTAAACAGCATTTTGTCATCAAATTCATGGAATTTCAATTGCAGTATATGTAGATTTATCATAGATATATATCTATCAGTTCTGTGCAATGCAAGACAAGGTGAAGTGCAGTATGAATGTAAATAAAAATGGAAGTTGCTTCAATTCAAGCTGGGGAAATGGGTGGAAATTGTATATTGTTATGGATGGAGGGGAACTAATTTAAACAGCCCTGATTTCTCCTCTCACCACCCATCTATAAACAGAAAGGTGTTTTTGAGTTTTAATTTTCCCCCTTCGTAAGTGGCAGTGTATTTTCCCAACTCTTCAGTTATGGAGTCATCCAATCCTCTATTAATAACCCCATAGCAACTTGAGATAAGGTAAAATAAGAGAGTTAGTTTATTTTGCACACACTCTCACACACACTCTGTGGGAAAGGGCCTTTCCCGTGTTTTTTGTGTGAGTAAAATAAACTCACCCTCTTATTTTTCATTCTGGACTCACGTAAAATTGTATATCTTCACCTTATCTTGCATTACACAGAACTGATCGAGATATATCTATGATAAATCTACACATACTACAAGTGAAATTCCATCAATTTGATGACAAAATGCTTTCTAAGTATTTCTTTAAAATATTTTCTTAAATACACATAATTTAATTGCTATCTCCAGTTTAAAAACTACAGACAAAAATAAGAATTATCATTTCACCTGGGTCCAAAGTCCAGAATTGAAAGTCCAATGGCGTACTCATTCAGATAGGTTAACTGGCTGAAGCTGATACTGAGAGATCCACTTTTCCAGTAGCGCTGACTTACTTCCACGATGAGAGAATCACATAGAGGTGAGTTAGTCTGGTAGTAGACACTGGTACAGCAGTATATACATTCGAGTGGAACACAGTGTAGATGAGGGACAGGTAACTTAAAATGTGGGCAGAGATCTTTTTGCTACCTGTTAGAAGTTAAATGCTAGGCTGGCTGCTCGCCTCCGCAGGCCTTACCATTAACTTAAATGTTTAATTTTCTCACCAAAATAGCCAATTGTATACCTCTACTTCTAGTACCCAGAAGAAAAGAGACTCTGACCAGGCTTCTTTCCAAAAACTTAACAAGTTACAAGTACTGGTTAACACACAATTGTAATCAGGAAGTTTAACTATCAATCTCTTCCTAAAGAATTCCCCCAGCGCGCACTCAGACAAATAAAGGACAAGCAGTCATTTGGCAATACAGAACTTGAGTATTGCTGAAAAAAAGAGACATGTTTGAACTTTTTGTCTTGCATTCATCAGGATGCTTGCAAGAATGCAATCCAAGGGGGAAAATAACAATTTATACTGTATGTGAAGAGAGTGCTGATTGGTTGGCAACTGGCATTGCCATGCACCACTGATGGTGACTAACACTTAACTGGCACACATTGTTTTAAATTTAAATCAAGCAGCTTGACCCTGATTGGCCAAGGCATTGCCCTAAGGAATGAGTCAGCAAATGGATATCAATTATTTTGTTTAACTGAAACAGGCATCCAGGGGTATGGGGAGAGCATGAGGATATGGCGTTGAGATAGAGGATTAGCCATGATCATTTTGAATGGCGGAGCAAGCTTGAAGGGTCAAATGACCTACTCCTATTTTCTATGTTCCTATGTCTATGTTTCTATTAGACAGTAACTAGGATTTGGGCTGGACTGATGCTGATTTGTGGGGGGTTTATCTGCTTTCTATGCTGTCTCTAGTCCCTATGATGCAACAGCAGCAGTGATATAACCATTGATCCCTTTAGTACCTAGTATCAACAAATCTGGATTCTCATTTAGATCTCTCTAATATTGCCATATAGGATGCATCTATTTTGTCCATGATAACGTCGTTAAGAATATTACAATTTTTATTCAAAATTCCTGGTAGGCAGTAATTAATGCATGAAGATGTGTAACCTCATTGTTAATTCTGCAAAGCTTTTGTTTGGATGGTATTTTAGGTCTCATTTAAGACTGGTTGGAGGGCTAGACCAATGGGAATGAAGTGGTGATGAGATGGGGCTGGATTTAGTGGAGCGACTGATCCCTAACTCCCCAGCCGTTAATTGGCTTGAGCCGGCTGGGACTTTTGCCGCTCAGCAACAGGATGTCCCCTACCGGCAGTGCCTCAGTACCGACAGCTGTATGGAAGCTGCAGCCACTGCTGGTACTGCAGCAAGACCCACAGGAAGACGAGCTGCACTGGAGCTAGGACCAGAGCTAAGTATGGGGGTCTTTCTGTGGTCAGGCTGCTAGGCTGGTAGGGGGTGGCTGGCCATGGTAGAAATACTTGGGGCAGAGAGGAACTTGGGGGAGGTCACACCTTGGGGGAGAGTGCTCCAATAAGTCTAGTGGGCCTGTTAAAGAAGGACCCCCCCCCCACCCCAACCACCCACCACCACCACCACCACCACCACCACCACCACCACAATATCTACCACCAGCCCGTGCAGATAAAGCTGATGGGCTGGGCACTTGGATGAACCTCTCCTGCAGCTGGTTAAATCCCAGCAGCAATGGGATGAGGCCCTTAAGTGGGCATAAATTGGCCACTTAAGAGCATCACTAAGCCCACAGGCAGATGAGACACCTGATGCCCTCCCCACTGGTAAAATTGGGGCAAGGATAGGGGCAGTGTGTAGGCAGCAGGCAAGGCCCCCACTGGATTTTACAAGTCTTCAGACCCACTGGCGGGAGAGCATTAAATGAAGAAAAATTGAGAAAGGGATTCATCCTAGGATCCTGACAAAAATAAAGCTTGAGAATTGTAAGTTCACGGATTTTATAGCTTTTTGCTCAATTTTCAGAACTCCCAATTTGGATGTTTAAAAATGGGTTCCCTGTGCAGTTCATTGTTCATATTTATGAAATATGGTCACAGTGGCTTCAAAATGCATCAACTGATTTTAACATTGAAGTGTTCATCACAATTTTAATTAAAGAAGCATGCCTGACCCCGTGAATCCAGCTTCCACAGCTTAAACCTAACGAGTAGCATTCTCACTGCATCCTTTTGAATTTCTTCTTAAAAGTTAGTGTGTAGGAATTACCAATCTAACTGGAAGAAAATAGGGGTGCAGATTTGAAGGTTTGTATATCCAATGTTGAAGGAGGGGGATCAAAATGCAATATTTTTTAACACTGAGGTGAGTCTTTGCTTGCGATATGACTAATGATTATCCTGGTATAGGATGCAACCTGGTACGAGAGTACTCTCTTTTCCATCTTGAAAATTCATATTACATCAGCTGTATGTTATACTCTTTTGTATATATGGTTACTAGAAGTTAATGAAATGGAATATCAGATGGTATGGGCAGCCAATGCACTGCCACCCATGATGAACTTCTGTAACTTTCTTACTTTTTGCTGTTAAACAAACTATGTGCATGCATGTTTGCACTCAAGCAACTGACTTTGTAACCACAGTATTTAAAAAAAAATTTAACCAAGCTCTGTTTAAAATGATATCCTATCAGACAGAATTGTTTAATTGGGAAGAAAATATTACAAGCAGCAACATTTTATTCTAAAAATATTTTTTTTTTGTTGGAGAAGAAACTCATGTATTTAATGCAGAATTCAGGCTTTCATTTTTCTTTGGAGTTTTTATACCTGTTCACACTTGAAGCTCATTACACAAACAATAATCTAACCTGAACATATGTTCATTAGTCTCATTTCGATCAGGCTGCAAATTGTACACTCTGTACTGCTGTAATAGTTCCAGTTGAGCAACTGATAACCAGGGCAAGTAATTTTGAATGCTGTAACTAATTGGTCATTGTTTAGTTCAACATCTCATATAGAATCTTCTAGTGTTCTGGTGGTGGTCTTTTCTGTTCATTTAATTAGGACAAAAGTAGAAATAACACCTGTGTATCAATTTACTACTAAGCTAGTGTATTATTAAACTTGCATTTGGAATCTATTGGATTGTGAAAGTCTTTTGAAGTGGTTACGCACTGATCTTTTGAATCTAGTTATAATTCAATTATAAATTTGCATTTTACATGACATTGTGAAATTCATAGAATTATAAAATGGTTACAGCATAGAAGGGGGTGATTTGACCCATCATGTCCGTGCTGGCTATCTGCAAGAGCAACTCCGCTGGTGCCACTCAACCCTCCACCCAGCCTTTCCTTGTAGCCCTGCAAATATTTTCCCACCAGGCGCTTATCCAATTTCTTTTTGAAAACCATGACTGAATCTACCTGCTTGACTGGTTGTATATATCTTTCCAGAATTATCCAGATGTATATAAGTATAGAATTACATGTGTATTTATCATGTGGCTATGATATTTTTTAATGCAGCTTTACGTATGCTATAGTGAAAGCTAGGCAGTTCATTATATGTTTTTATATTTTTCTTCAGATTGTGAAAGGCCTTCAGCAGGAGTTAAATCGATTATATGCGCTTTTCTGTTCTCGGAACCCAGATTTTGAAATCCATGGCGGGAAGGTTTCGATAGTAGCCCACTCGCTAGGCTGTGTCATCACGTATGATATTATGACTGGATGGTATCCAGTGCGATTTTATGATAAATTGGTACAGGAGGAAGAAGAGATGACAGAGAATTCCATGAGTTTTGAGGAGCGCGAACTTCTGGATGATATTCTCAAGACTAAACAGCGGTAAGGATTTATACATTGTGTAAAATTAAAATCATGGTGCCTAGCCTCTTTTTTTTATCAAACTTAGGTGTATAAAGTTACTAAGCTTGCTTGAATTGTAATACAGATGAGTCAATTCAGATTTTTGGCCATGACAATTTTGAACTTTTGGTTTATGTTACATAATGCAAGAAAAGGGCTGTCTGTTTCCTTAATTAGAATGTAGCTAAGATGATCAGATTTCCTAAAAGCATGTACATTTAGACTGTGGAAGGGAGAAAAAAAACTCTAGAACTCACTGTACCCCTGTCAGGTGCATTTTTTTTTTTGTTGGCTTCTAACAGCAATTGGTTTCTTCTGACCACGAAGAGCTGAGAAAACATTTGATCATTAAAGGCAGAATGCATACACATAAAGGCTGTAATGCCTGGGTGGTGGTTTTGCAAATAAAACAAATAACTTAAAAGCAGCCTTAGTGTGACTTAGGCTGATGAAAAGATGAATTTGAGATCAACTGCTCAGATAATCCTCCCAGTTTTGGTATCTGCCATCATGGCATTTTCCTGTCCTTTGTCTATTGGCACCTACACAGTACAGAATAAAGTGTTTCATTTTCCCCTAACTATTGGAAGAAGAAGCATTTCTGTAGTTCTATTCATGATCTCTGACATCAGGCAAGCCTTGACAACCAATGAAGTACCTTTGAAGCGTAGGATATACAGTAGCCATTTTGCACATGGCAATCTTCCAGAAAGAGCATGGAAGGAAGAGACTAGATCATCTCTTTCTGGAGGGTGGCTGAGGGATAAATATCAGCCCTCTCCCTCACCATGCTCCTCTTCTAAGAATAGTGCAGTCTGATCTTTCACATCCACCTGAGATGGCAGATGGGGCCCGGTTTAACATCTCATCAGAAAGACAGCACCTCTGACAGTGCAGCATTTCTTCAGTACTACACTGGAATGGCAGACAAGATTATATGCTGAAGTTTCTGAAGTAGGACTGGAACCCACAATCATCTGATTTAGAGCTGAGAGTACTACAATTTAGCCACAGATTTGGCTTCTGCATTCTCCCCAGAAATGGGGCCTGTAGTAATCTGATATGTAATATACATTTAAGACAAGTATTGTAATGTAAGATCACATGATCTTAATAGTCAATAGCAGAGTAGTGTGGGCTACCTCTTTGGAAGAATCTTGAGTAGTCATTGATGAGTGAAGACAGTTTTATGTTGTGAGCACACAAGTGTAGCTGCTGAGTTTAGTTTGTAAATAAACAGCATGTGTTTATTCTAACAACGATCTACTGATGTTCTCTGTCTCTGTACCAACTTGGTCACCCTGATGTAAGTGTGCAACCTGGATCTTTTAGCCCCAACAAACCTAAGGGCACCGGATCCAACAATGCCATCAATAGAAATAGTAAAGGATTTTATAAAAGTAAAATACTAGTTGCTAAAAAGGTAGAACCAGCTAGAAACAAAGGAAATCTTTCATGGATGTTGAAGGAATGGCGTAGATACTAGATGAGCACTTTATCTTGTTTTTCACAGAAGAATGAAAGGACCCAACAGGAGAAGATGAAGAAATTAGATAAAATAACTAGTCAAGATATTAGGATTTAAATGAATTGTGGCGCTCTGTGGAAAGGCACTAGGACTTGATGGCATGCATACTGGAACGTTGAGGAATATCAGAGGAAAAAATAACTGAGACTTTGACTGGAGTCTTCCAAATATCCTAGGATATGGAAATTATATCCACCAAAAGGTTGGTGAATTGCCAAGTATTAGCTTGATTCAAGAAGTGAGACAGCATAAATCAGGTAATGATATACTAGTCAGTTTAACATCGTACTGGGTCCATAATATGGAATAAAATTAAAACCCAAATAGAAAGACACAGATTAATTAAAGGTAGCCAACATGAATTTTTAAAAGACAAGTGTTGTCGAATAAATTTAATTGACTTCTTTGAGAAGATAACTATTGATAAAAGAAATGTAGTATTAATTTTCAAAACAGCATTTAATGACAAATCGGGGTTACAATATTGAAGGGAATGTGGCAACATTAATGGAAAGTTGGTTAAAGGACAGAAAGCAGAGAGGAGTAGTGGTTAATGGATGTTTTTCAGGCTAGAATATATGAAGTGCTGACTCCAAAGGCAGTATTGTAATCATAGCTTTTCTTAACGTACACATGTACTGGAGTAGGGCATGGAGAACATGGTATCAAAAGACTGGATTTTCGTGTTTTAGACTTTTCCCGAGCCCGCGATCCTGTCTGCATCGTGGAAACGCCCGCCCTATTTTTATGCCATAGAAGCGGGCATGGGCTGGGACCATGCCTGCTTTCTGCAGAGGTGCCAAACCCAAAAAGGCAACAAAGACTGGTGGATGGCTAGGCCACAGGGTAAAAGGTCTGCCTCCATTTACTGAGACAGAAACCAAGCTGTATTCATGGTTGTTAGACCCTCTAGCCCTCACGCTCCCATTCATCATCCATGCCATCATGCACCCTCCATGCCCACTCACCCAGTATCCACTGGGTACAGAATTCATGAGCATTATAATAACATTGGAATGTCTTTGAAATGCTCATGAAATATATAACTAAAATCAAACAACATGCCATTTGAAAAAATTACCCATTACAATCTCAAAACTGGCAGTCAAACACATTGAAAGTCCCATTGAAGAAACGTTCAATCCTGCCCAAATAAACACACAGGCATTGAAAAACAACTTCAGAGAAAGATCAAGTTATTACAAGGTAATAAAACTTTCACTGCAACAAAGCCTGTAATTCACTTTGCTACTGTGTAACAAACCCCCAGGACTGAATGCATTAGTCAGTCTTGGAGCTCGGCCAAGCATTGATAATGAGTCTGTCTGGCAAAATACATGTCTGGCCACCTATTCAGACTACATATATTGGTACAGTTGCCAGATAACCTCATTATGGAAGCTTAGCTGAGCTCTGAGAATGACTAATGCATTCAGATCTGTGGGTGGCTATTTACAAGGTTGCAAAGGAGACTGTTCGCTTTGTTTCATAGTTTTTTTTATCTTGTAATAACTCGAACATTGTAGTGTTTTTTCAATGTCTGTTCGTTTATTTGGACAGGATTAAAGGTTTCTTCATTGGAACTTTCACTGGCTGTGTGTATTTGACAGTTTTATCAGAAGGTAAGAGGGGGGATTTTTTCAAAGGGAATATTGAATGCCTAATTTTTTTTGGGGGGCTCCAACTCCAGACTAGGATTTGCCCCCATGAGTCCTCTGAAGAGCCGTGAGCCACATCTCATGCAGAAGCTGGCTCAACACCATAAAAATTGCAGGGGGTCTGAAATACCCAATCGCTCAATGGGAAGGAATGCTGCGTGCCGACTTGCTACTCATACCCTTTCCTGTGCCAACTAAAGTTCAAGGAAACTAAAGTGGGGGCAGGGATCCCTGAGTCGTGTCCCATCCACCATTCCTTCTGACTCCGTTCTGACATGGACGGAGGCATGAGAATCCAGGTTAAATTTGCAGATATAGACAGCATGGTTAACTGTGAAGGAAAGTGTGTAACTTCAGGAGGGTGTAGACAGGTTAGTTGATTGGGCAAATAAATGATTGGATGAAATTTAATGCAGAATTTTTTTGTGGGGCTACTTATTTGATCGGGGGTGGGAATAGGGAGTCAATATACTCTAAACAGTAACATTTTTAAAGGTATAGCAAAGCAGTGAGACTTGCAGTTCAGATGCACAAATATTTAAAAATTGAAAGACATGTAAATAAAGCTGTCAAAAAGCCAAACTTGTGCGGTCTGAAATGTTTTATAAATGGGGCTTGGTGTACTGAAGCAAAGAAAAGATATTAACCTATAGGCAAAGTTAGAATATTGTGTCCAGTATTGGGTATGTTATTCTAGGAAGCTTGTCAAGGCCTTGAAGATAATGCAGAATCTATTTTAAAGTTACACCAGGGGAGAGCAGCTTAGCCACTGAGCAACTGGACTAGACGAACCGAGGCTCTTTTTATTAAAAAAAAGTAAGAGATCTGAAGCAGATTTTTTAAATATGGGTGATATCAATAAGGCAAATTGTGGAAAAACTTTTTCCACTGACCAGTTAGTTAGTAACTAGAGCACATAAATTGAGGATCATCAAAAGAGTGAATGGAGAGTGGTGACGGGGAGTGATTAGAAATATTTTGACGCTAGAGCTTGTTTAGACATAGAATGCCCTACCAGGAGCAGGAATGAAGGTAAAAAAGCTTTTAAAACAGATGTGGATAAATATTTCTACAACTGCTCTGCACAAAAGATGATGATGTGGTTGTCAAGTCCAATCATCTCAGCCGTAGGATATCATGACAGAAGTTCCTCAGCGTAGTGTCATAGACCCAACCATCTTCAGCTGCTTCACCAATGACCTTCCCTCCCTCATAAACTCAAAGTGGGAATATTTGCTGATGCTTGCACACTCTTCAGTACCATTTGCAACTTCTCAGATGCTGAAGCAGTCCGTGCCCATGTGCAGCAGGACCTTGTCATAAGTGACAAGTAACACAAGTACCAAACAATGACCACCTCTAACCATCTCCCCTTGATATTGAACAGCATTGCTAATTCTCTGCCATTAACAGTCTTGGTGTTGAGAACCTTAACTGGACCAACCATATAAATACCGTGGCTACAAGAATAATTCAGAGGCTGGATATTATGCAGCAAATAACTCACTTCCTCACTCTCCAAAGATTTTCCATTATCTACGAGGCACAGTCTGGAAGGTGATGAAATATTTTCTAATTACCTAGATGAAGATAGCGTCAGCAGCACTCAAGAGCCATTATACCATCCAGGAAAACAGCTTGCTTGTTCAGCACCACATCCACCACCTTGAAAGTTCACTCCCTTTGCCACTGACACACAGTGACAGCAGTATGTACCATCCACAAGATGCACTGCATCAGCTCGGGAAGTTCCCTTCAATAGCACCATCCAAACCTGCGATCTGTACTGCCAAGAAAGACAAGGGCAGCGGATGTATGGGAACGTGACCACCTGCAAGTTTCCCTTTCGGCCACATACCGTTATGACTCGGGACTATATTGCTGTTCCCTCACTTGTTAGGTCAAAAACCTGGAACTCCCTTCCCAAAAGCACTGTATTACATGTAAAACAGATGAGTTAAGGGTGAGGATGGACATGTGGAATTGTGATATAGTAGCCATCACTGAGACGTGGTTGAGGATAGGGCAGGATTGGCAGCTCAACATTCCGAGATATAGGATCTTCAGGCGAGACAGGGGAGAGGGTAAAAGAGGAGGAAGCATTGCATTATTAGTTAAGGAGTCAGTTAGTGCAGTAAGGAGAGATGATATCTTGGAGGGGGCATCGAATGAAGCTTTGTGGGTAGAGTTTAGGAATAAAAAGGGGCAACCATATTAATGGGTGTTTATTATAGACACCCCAGATGGTCAGAGGGAAATTGAGGAGCAAGTATGTGCACAACTTGTGGAGGTGTGTAAAAACAATAACAATAGGGAATTATATGGTGATTTCAACTTTCCCAACATTAATTGGAATAGACATAGTGTTAAGGGCTTGGATGGAGTGGATTTCTTGACATGTGTACAGGAGAACTTTTTAGGTCAATGTGTAGAGGGTCCAACAAGGGACGGTGCATTGCTGGACCTAATTCTGGGGAATGAAGCTGGACAGGTGGCTGAGGTGGTGGTGGGCGAGCATTTTAGCAATAGTGACCACAACATGGTACAGTTTAAGTTTGTTCTGGACAAAGAAGTCGACAAGTTGCAAAAAAATGTTTTGGATTGGGGTAGAGTGGATTTTAGTAAAACAAGGTAGGATCTGGCCAAGGTAGACTGGGAACAGTTACTTGTGGGGAAATCTACAGAGGAACAGTGGGGGGTGCTCAGAAAGGAAATGGGGAGGGTACAGGCTCAACATGTTCCCTCTAGGGTGATAGGAAGGAGTAACAAGCCCAGAGAACCATGGATGACCAGAAATATTCAGGTTACGATGAGAAGGAAAAGTGAGGCTTTTAGCAGGTACAAGGGAAGCAAATCAGCAGAGGCATTAGTGGAGTACAGACAGTGCAGGGTGGAGCTTAAGAAAGCAATTAGGAGAGCAAAGAGGGGATATGAGAAAGCTCTGGCTGGTAAAAGTAGGGAAAATCCCAAGATATTTTATAAGTATATCAATGGGAAGAGGATAACCAAGGAAAGAATAGGGCCCATAAGGGACCAAGGGGGTAATCTATGGGTGGAGCCAGAGGACATCGCTAGAGTGTTGAATGAATACTTTACGTCCGTCTTCACCCAAGAGAATGAGGATGAAGGTATCGAACTCAGGGAGAGAGACTGCGAGGTTCTTAAGCAAATTTATACAGGGAGTGACAAGGTATTGGAGGTGTTGGCAGGTTTAAAAGTGGACAGATCTCCAGGTCCGGATGATTTGTGTCCCAGACTGCTGAGGGAGGCAAAGGAGGAGATCGCAGGGGCTCTGACCCAAACTTTTAATTCTTCTCTGGCCACGGGGTAGGTGCCAGAGAACTGGAGAACAGCTAATGTGGCTCCGCTATTTAAGAAGGGTTGTAGAGATAAGCCAGGGAACTACAGGCCAGTGAGTCTCACGTCAGTGGTAGGGAAACTATTGGAGAAAGTTCTGAAGGAGAGTATCTATCTCCATTTGGAGAGGCAAGGTTTGATCAGGGCTAGTCAGCATGGCTTTGTCAGAGGAAGGTCAGGCCTAACAAATTTGATTGAATTTTTTGAGGAGGTGACCAGGTGTGTAGATGAGGGTAGTGCAGTTGATGTAGTTTATGTGGACTTCAGCAAAGGTTTTGACAAGGTCCCACATGGGAGACTTATAAAGAAGGCAAATGCACATGGGATACAGGGTAATTTGATAATGTGGATTCAAAATTGGCTTAGTTGTAGGAGGCAGAGGGTGATGACAAAAGGATGCTTTAGTGACTGGAAGCCAGTGTCCAGTGGCATGCCGCAGGGATCTTTGCTCGGTCCCCTATTATTTGTCATTTGTATAAACGACATAGATGACTATGTGAGGGGTCGGATTAGTAAATTTGCGGATTACACAAAGATTGGCCGGGTGGTTAACAGTGAGGTTGAGTGTCTTGGGCTACAAGAAGATATAGATGGGACGGTCAAATGGGCAGATAAGTGGCAGATGGAATTTAACCCTGAAAAGTGTGAGTTGATACACTTTGGAAGGCATAATTTGACAAGCAAGTATTCAATGAACGGCATGGCACTAGGAAGTTCTGTGAAACAAAGGGACCTTGGCCTGTGTGTCCATAGATCTCTGAAGGCAGAGGGGCACATTAGTGGGGTGGTGAAAAAGGCATATGGGGCACTTTCCTTTATCAATCGAGGCATACACACAAAAGTAGGGAGGTCATGTTGGCGTTGTATAGAACCTTAGTGAGGCCACAGCTGGAGTACTGTGTGCAGTTCTGGTCGCCACATTATAGGAAGGATGTGATTGCACTGGAGGGGGTGCAGAGGAGGTTCACCAGGATGTTGCCTGGGATGAAACATTTAAGTTATGAAGAGAGGTTGGATAGACTTGGGTTGTTTTCATTGGAGCAGAGAAGACTGAGGGGCAACCTGATCGGGGTGTACAAGATTATGAGGGGCATGGACAGGGTGGATAGGGAGCAGCTGTTCCCCTTAGTTGAAGGGTCAGTCACATGGGGACATAAGTTCAAGGTGAGGGCAGGAGGTTTAGGGGGGATGTGAGGAAAAACGTTTTTACCCAGAGGGTGGTGACGGTCTGGAATGCACTGCCTGTGGGGGTGGTGGTGGAGGGTTGCCTCACATCCTTTAAAAAGTACCTGGATGAGCCCTTGGCATGTCATAACATTCAAGGCTATGGGGGGAGCAAAAAGACAAGTGGATGTTGTAGGGGATTCTATAATTAGGGGAATTGATAGCTTCCTTTGTAAGCAGGATCGAGAGTCCCGCATGGTATGTTGCCTGCCCGGTGCCGGGGTGAGAGACATCTCTGACCGGCTTGAAAGGATATTGGAGAGGGAGGGGGAGGATCCAGTTGTTGTGGTCCACGTCGGGACAAATAACATTGGTAAGACTAGGAAAGAGGACCTGTTTGGGGATTATCAGGAACTAGGAACTCAATTAAAGAACAGGTCCTCAAGGGTTATAATCTCCAGATTACTACCCGAGCCACGTGCAAATTGGCATAGGGATGCGAGAATATGGGAAGTAAACACGTGGCTAAAGGAGTGGTGCGGGAAAGAGGGGTTCCATTTCATGGGGCACTGGCATCAGTATTGGGACAGAAGGGATCTGTACCGTTGGGACGGTCTCCACCTGAACCGATCTGGGACCAGTGTTCTAGCGAAAAGGGTAAATAGGGTGGTCAATAGGACTTTAAACTAGAAAATGGGGGTGGGGGGAGGGGAGGGTAAAACTCCAAGAAGTATCACTAATGGGAAACAAAGCAGCAGGTTAGCGTGTGGGGGGGGGGGGTAGTGGATTCAACTTCATGGAAAATTATAAAAAAAAACTGAAGAAAGGAGAGCCCAGGAGAGGCTATTAAAGTCCCCAGAACACAAAATAGGACAGAGTGTTTGGAAAGGGCTAGGAATCTAACTTCAAGCACATCAGATAAAGGGACGACAATGAGAAAGGGACGGGAAATACAGGACTGAAGGTGTTGTATCTGAATGCAGGCAATATATGAAATAAGGTAAATGAGCTTGTGGCGCAGATTGAAATTGGCAGGTATGATGTGGTGGGCATCACGAAGTCATGGCTGCAAGGGTATCAGGACTGGGAGCTAAATATCCAAGGATAAATATCCTATCGAAAAGATAGGCAGGTTGGCAGAGGGGGTGGGATTGCTTTGTTATTAAGAAATGAAATTAAATCGATAGCAAGAAATGACGTAGGATCAGATGATGTAGAATCTGTGTGGTAGAGTTGAGGAGCCGCAAAGGTTAAAAAAAACCATAATGGGAGTTTTGTACAGTAGTCAGGATGTGGGGCACAAGATACACCAGGAGATGAAAAAGGCATGTAAGAAAGGCAAGGTTACAGTGATCATGGGGGATTTCAATATGCAGGTAGACTGGGAAAATCAGTTGGTAGTGGATCCCAAGAAAGGGAATTTGTAGAATGTCTCCGAGCTGGCTTTTTGGAGCAGCTTGTGGTGGAGCCCACTAGGGGACAGGCAATTCTAGATTTAGTGATGTGTAATGAGGCAGATTTGATAAGGGAGCTTAAGGTGAAGGAACCCTTAGGAGGAAGTGACCATAATATGATAGAATTCACCCTGCAATTTGAGAGGAAAAAGCTGGAATCAGATGTAACGGTATTACAGTTGAATAAAGGTAACTACAGAGTCATAAGGGAGGAGCTGGCCAGAACTGACTGGGAGATGAGCCTAGCAGGAAAGACAGTGGAACAGCAATGGCAGGAGTTTCTGGGAGTAATTTGGGAGACACAGCAAAAATTCATCTCTAGAAAGAAGAAGCATACTAAAGGGAGGACAAGGAAACCATGGCTGACAAGGGAAGTCAGGGACAGCATAAAAGCTAAAGAGAAAGCATACAATGCGGTGAAGAGCAGTGGGAAACCAGGGGATTGGGAAGCCTACAAAGACCAACAGAGGACAACTAAAAAAGAAATAAGGAGGGAGAAGATTAAATATGAGGGTAAACTAGCCAGTAATATAAAAGAAGATTGCAAGAGTTTTTTTAGATATATAAAGGGTAAGAGAGAGGCAAAAGTGGATATTGGGCCGCTGGAAAATGACGTTGGAAAAGTAGTAGTGGGGAACAAAGAAATGGTGGAGGAACTGAATAGGTACTTTGTGACAGTCTTCACGGTGGAAGACACGACTAACATCCCCAAAGTTCAAGAGAGTCGGGGGCAGAGGTGAGTATGGTGGCCATTACCAAGGAGAAGGTGCTAGGAAAACTGAAAGGTCTGAAGGTGGATAAATCACCTGGACCAGATGGATTACATCCCAGAGTTCTGAAGGAGATAGCTGAAGAGATAGTGGAGGCATTAGTGGTGATCTTTCAGGATTCACTCGAGTCAGGGAGGGTCCCAAAGGACTGGAAAATCACCAATGTTTAAAAAGGGAGTGAGGCAAAAGACGGGAAATTACAGGCCGATTAGCCTAAACTCAGTTGTTGGTAAGATTTTAGAGTCCATTATTAAGGATGAGATTTCAGAATACTTGGAAGTGCATGGTAAAATAGGGCAAAGTCGGCATGGTTTCATCAAGGGGAGGTCATGCCTGACAAATCTGTTAGAATTCTTTGTGGAGGTAACGAGTAGGTTAGACAAAGGAGAGCCAATGGATGTTATCTACTTGGACTTCCAGAAGGCCTTTGACAAGGTGCCACACAGGAGGCTGCTCAGTAAGATAAGAGCCCATGGTGTTAGAGGCAAGGTACTAGCATGGACAGAAGATTGGCTGTCTGGCAGGAGGCAGAGAGTGGGGATAAGGGGGTCCTTCTCAGGATGGCAGCTGGTGACTAGTGGAGTTCCGCAGGGGTCAGTGTTGGGACCACAACTTTTCACTTTATACATTAATGATCTAGATGAAGGAACTGAGGGCATTCTGGCTAAGTTTGCAGATGATACAAAGATAGATGGAGGGACAGGTAGTATTGAGGAGGCGGAGAGGCTGCAGAAGGATTTAGACAGGGTAGGAGAATGGGCAAAGAAGTGGCAGATGGAATACAATGTGGGGAAGTGTGACATCATGCACTTTGGTAGGAAGAGTAGAGGCATAGACTATTTTCTAAATGGGGAGAGAATCCAGAAATCTGGAGTGCAAAGGGACTTGGGAGTCCTAGTCCAGGATTCTCTTAAGGTTAACTTGCAGGTTGACGTGGTAGTTAGGAAGGCAAATGCAATGTTGGCATTTATTTCGAGAGGACTAGAATATAAAAGCAGAGATGTGCTGCTGAGGCTTTATAAGGCTCTAGTTAGACCACATTTAGAATATTGTGAGCAATTTTGGGCCCCGTAACTCAGGAAGGATGTTCTGGCCCCGGAGAGGGTCCAGAGGAGGTTCACGAGAACGATCCCAGGAATGAAAGGCTTAACATATGAGGAATGTTTGAGGACTCTGGGTCTATACTCAATGGAATTTAGAAGGATGAAGTGGGATTTGATTGAAACTTACAGAATACTGAAAGGCCTGGATAGAGTGGACATGGGGAAGATGTTTCCATTAGTAGGAGAGACAAGGACCTGAGGGCACAGCCTCAGAGTAAAGGGAAGACCTTTTAGACAGAGATGAGGAGAAACTTCTTTAGCCAGAGAATGGTTAATCTATATAATTCATTGCCACAGAAGGCTGTGGAGGCCAGGTCATTGAGTGTATGTAAGACCGAGATAGATAGGTTCTTGATTGGTAAGGGGATCAAAGGTTACGGGGCGAAGGCGGGAGAATGGGGTTGAGAAACTTATCAGCCATGATTGAATGGTGGAGCAGACATGATGGGCCGAATGGCCTAATTTCTGCTCCTATGTCTTATGGTCTTATGGGCCAAGTGCTGGTAAATGGGATTAGGTAGGTAGGTCAGGTGTTTCTCAAATGTCGGTGCAGACTCGATAGGCCAAAGGGCCGCTTCTGCACTGTGATTCTGTGGTGTATCTACACCACAAGGACTGCAGCGGTTGGAGAAGGTGACTCGTGATCACCTGCTCAAGGGCAATTGAGGGTGGGCAACCAATGCTAGCCTTGTACACTCTTATACCATGAACAAATTAAAATAAAACAAAGATTTTAAAAGGATCTGGAATAGGACACAGAATAGGAAGTGGCTAGTTCTTTAGAAAGCAAGCTTAGCTGCAATAGACTGTATTGTCTCATTTATGTTCTGTAAAATTCTGTATGACCTGTAAATGAAAAAGTGAAGATAGTTCATCATGGCATTTCTCTCCTCCTGAACTGCCGCCCTCAGCTGTCCCTGTCTCCCTTACTTTGTTTCCATTCTTGTGTCTCCCTTTATCTTCTTCCACCTTCATTTTTCTGACTTGTCTTCCTCTCTCTAAGCATCCTGAGACTTGCTTTGCCACCTGGAATCGTTATATGTTAAAATAATTATCTAGTACTTTGTCACAAATCTATAATAAGTAACACAAAGTAGCACTTTATCTGATATGGGGGGAAGGGTACTCATTGCCACTTCTTCCCCAGTTTGTTTTAATTGTTTGCCTCCTTTAGGTCTCTTTGCCATATACCCCATTCCTGTCAACTGACCTCCCATGTTTCGTCTAAATGCTGATTCCAGTCCATTGTTAAGATGATTGAAGTGATCCAAAGTAATGTGCTTTTTGATTTTTTTTACCTTTCTTGCTCTGCAAAGTTTCTTCTCCTGACAATGTGACTTTGTTGTGCGAGCAGGCAGTTATTGCAAACTTACCATGTTGTGGCAGAGCATGTCAGTCAGAGGTAAGAAGCCAACAGTGATGCGTCTAGATTTTGCCAAGAAGTTTTCTGAAGGCTAGGGTGGGTGGCAGTGTGTGTGAGCGTGTTTGTCTATTTCAAAATAAATATTGGACTATATTTGCTAACCAACTCTGATATCCCTGGGAAAAGGATACAGATAAGTTTATTTTAATATCCAATTGTAACTATTCCTTGTGGCATAGCAGTTGGCAGCAGAGAGCAAAAATGCAGCTGAAGATTAGAGGTGCTTTTATAAAATTTGTTTTTATGAAAATAACATAAATTTTTATAGTACCTATCTACTTTCTACCTACAGGTATCCATTGATATTTAAATTTAATTTTACAGATTAAAACAATTAGAGCACCAATTACTTCAAGTGAAAGCTTCAGCTCCATTCCGATTACCTGCTTTGAAATTTAAGGTGAGTGTAGAAGTAGATTTATTACCTGCGATTTAAAATTTGCATAACTCTCAAATTCAGTGAGATGGGACTTCTTACTCCTGCCCCTTAATAATAAACTAAATCATTTAAGTTCACTTGAGAATTTAGTCATATTATTCTCAACAACACTGTACTTTTGGTGACTGGTACAGTGTCTTTGTGTTTTGACAGTGTATGTTTTTTAATAGCTTATGTGACAAAACTGCCTGCAATGATTTCCCCTCAAACACAATTTCAGCTTTGCTGATATAAAAGCAAAATATTGTTGATGCTGGAAATCTGAAATAAAGACTGAAAGTGCTGGAAAAACTCAGGAGGTCTGGCAGCATCTGTGGAGAGAAAAACAGTTAATGTTTCAAGTCCATTTGACTCTTTTCAGCTCTGAAGAAGTCATATGAACTTGAAACATTAACTCTGTTTCCCTCTGCAGATGCTGCCAGACCTGCTGAGTTTTCCCAGCATTTCCAGTCTTTATTTCTGCTGAGTTTGAGTTTAAAGTGGCAGATAAAGGGAAAGTATCTGTAGCCTGTATATTCCCCTTTCCCACCCTAAAATGATGGGCATAGCCACAGGTAACAAATCTTTAAAAGCTACCAATTAAAATTAAGGACAAGCGGCAAAACTATGCATCGACCAGACAAGATAGCAACAACTCGGTGACAATTTTACACTATATGATAACAGCTACAGATGTCGGCGACAACTGCATTACTTTATTCTCAAGGGTGTCTCCATCGGCAACTAGAGTTTTACATAGATCATAGGCATTCATGGAATTCAGATTATTTCTGGTACATTTATACTTTAGCGACTGGTCTGACATTGGTTGTTAGCCTGTTTCCAGTCATCAACCAGAATAAGATGCATGTTTATGGCTAGGATAAGGGGGAGCCTGTGGAAGGTTCAGCATGGTGTGCAATGGGAAAGAACAGAATGGAGTACCTCTTATGACAACGAAGTCCATGAGGTCCTTCCACTTGTTAGTGTAATTCATTCATTACAGCTGGTTCAGAAAAAAAAACTGCTTTGGCTTGTTGCGACTATTTAAATTTGAGACTTGAACCAATGTTGAGTATACATAAATTTAAAATTGGAGTATCCATTCCAATGTTGAAAAATAACCAGCTGAATTTTCATTTTAGCCCAGAATGTTGGTGATCATTGTGATTATGATTTTCAGGATGTGAATCCCAATTTATGAATTCCTAATAGATGAGATGCTTCTGATTTTTGTTTTGTGCCATTTATTTTTAATACTATTTGTCAAAGCGAAAACCAATTTAATTTATTTCAGGTTGAAAATTTCTTCTGCATGGGATCCCCTCTAGCTGTTTTCCTTGCATTACGTGGCATACGACCTCAACATAGTGGTAATCAGGATCATATTCTACCGAGAAGTATCTGTGGCCGGTTGTACAATATATTTCACCCAACTGACCCTGTGGTGAGTTCTCATTCTATATGTAATGCACCTTAACCATGTTTGTGGTCTCCTGAACTGTGAAATAATCATAGGAAATAGGAACAGGAGTAGGCCATTCGTCCTCTCGAACCTGCTCCGCCATTCAACTAGATCATGGCTGATCATCTACCTCAAAGCCATTTTCCCATGCTATCCTCATTTCCCTTGATGCCATTAGCATCTAGAAATCTATCGATCTCTGTCTTGAACATACTCAATGGCTGAGCCTCCACAGCCCTCTGCGATAGAGAATTCCAAAGATTCACCACACTGAGTGAAGCAATTCCTTCTCACCTCAGCCCTAAATGGCCTGCCTCTTATTCTCTGACTCAGCTCCTGGTTTTAGACCCCTCCAGCCAGGGGAAACATCCTTCCTGCATCTATCCTGTTGAGTCCTTTAGGAATTTTGTATGCTTCAATGAGATCACTTCTCATTCTTTGAAACTCTAGAGAATATAGTCCGAGTCATCTCAATCTCTCCTTTATAGTACTATCCTGCCATCCCAGGCATCAGTCTGGTGAAACTTCATTGCACACCTCTATGACAAGTATATCCTTCCTTAGATAAAGAGACCAAAACTGTATGCAATACTCCAGGTGCGATCTCGCCAAGGCTCTATACAATTGCAGCAATTCTTTTTCACTCCTGGACTCAAATCCTCTTGCAATAAAGGCCATTGTATCATTCGCCTTCCTAATTGCTTGCTGCACCTGCAGTGACTTATGAACAGATCCCTTTGGACATCAACACTTCCCAATCTCTCACCATTTAAGAAATACTCCACATTTCTGTTTTCCCCACCAAAGTGCATAACTTCATATTTTTAATTTTATATTCCATCTGCCATATATTTGCCCACTCACTTAGCCTAAATCCTCTTGAAGCCTCTTTGGATACTCTGCACAACTTACATTCCCATCTAGTTTTGTACCATTGGCAAACTTAGAAATATCACATTTGGTCCCAACATCCAAGTCATTGATATAGATTGTGAATGTCTGGGGCTCAAGCACTTATCCTTGCAGTACCCTACTAGTCACAGCCTGCCAACCTGAGAATGATTCAATTGTCCCTACTCACTGTTTTCTGTCAATCAAATTTCAATCCATGCCAGTATATTACCCCCAAACCCATGTGTTCAAATTTTGCTTACTGACCTCCTGTGTGGGACCTTATTGAAAGCCCCTTATTCTGCTAGTTACATCCTTAAAAAAAACTCTTAACAGGTTTGTCAAACATGATTTCCCTTTTGTAAATCCAAGTTGACTTTGCCCAATCCTACCATTATTTTCTAAGTATCCAGTTATCTCATCCTTCAGATAGACTCTAGCATTTTCCCTACTACTGATATCAGGCTAACAGGTCTGTAGTTCCCTGTTCTCTTTTCTCCCTCCTTCCTCAAAGAATGGGGATACATCTGCTATCTTCCAATCTGAAGGAACCATCCCAGAATCTATAGCTATTGCTAGCCACCTCTCTCAACGTTCTGGGATGTAGATCATCCTCCCAGAGGATTTATCAACTTTCAGTCCAATTAATTTCTCCAATACTACTACTTACTAGCACTACTTTCTTTCAGTTCCCCATGCTTGCTGATCCCTTGGTTCTGTAGTATTTCTGGGAGGTTTTTTGTATCTTCCTCCATGAAGACAGACACAAAGTATTTGTTTAGTTTCTTTGCCATTTCTTTATTCCACATTATAAATTCTCCTGTCTCTGCCTGTAGTGGGCCCACATTTTGTTTTTGCTAGTCTTTTCCTCTTTGCATACTTATAGGAGCTTATATAGTCAGTTTTTATGTTTCTTACTAGTTTACTTTTATATTCTGTTTTCTCCTGCTTTGTTAGTCTCTTAATCCTCCTTTGCCGAACTCTAAAAAGCTCCTAATCCTCAAGCTTAGTACGATTTGGCACTTTATAAGCCTCTTCCTTTGATCTAATCTAACCTTAAGTTCTGTTGTTTGATCACCTTAAGGAAATTTCCTGCAAGTTTTTTGTGCCTCAAAGGAATGTAAACTTGTTGTAAACCATGTATTAATTCTTTAAATGCTAGACATTGCCTTTTAATGTAGTCTCCCAATCTACCACAGCCACTTTGCTCCTCATACCTTTGTGGTTTCCTTTGTTTAGATTTAAGACCCTAGTTTCAGATTGAACAACATCACTTTCAAACTTAATGTAAAATTCTGTCATATTATGGTCACTCTTCCTACAGAATTTTTTACAATAAGATTACTAATTAGCTCTTTCTCATTACACAATACTAGATCTGAAATAAGCTGTTCCCTATTTGGTTTCTCAACATAACTGTTCTAGAAAATCATCCTGTATACATTCCAGGAATTCGTCCTCCACAGCGTTAGTGATAATTAGGTTTACTCAGTCTATATGTAGATTGAAGATCTCTCAATTACTGTATTACCCATGCTATATGCCCTCCATTCTCCTGATTTATACTGTGCCTTGCATTACCACTACTGTTTGGTGGCCTAAAAACAATTCCTACTAAGCTGCTTCTTGCTATTTCTTAGCTCACCCAAACTGATTCTGCATTTTGATCTTCCGATTTAAGATCCTCTCTCACTAATGTACTGATCTCATCCTTTATTAACAGCACTACCCTACCGCCTTTTTCATTTTTTTCCTATCCTTTCTTAATGATATTGAATACCCTTGAACATTCAGTTCCTTGCCCTGGTCACCCTGCAGCCACGTCTCCTTAATGGCAATTATATTGCACCTTTTTACTTTAATTTGAGCCGTCAATTCATCTGCCTTGTTGCACATGCCATGTGCCTTTTAGATAGAGTGCTTTTAATTCTGCCTTTTTATTATTTTCACAGCCTCTAGCCTTTTCTGCTGGAGTACTCTTGAGTTTGTATGCTCTATCCCTTCCTGTCACACTCAGATTATCAGTTCCCTTACTGCTACCTTGCTGTCTTGCCTCTCTTTGATTTATCACATCTTCTCTTACTTGATTTCTCTCTCACACTATTTAGTTTAAAGCCCTGTCTACTGCCCTAGTTATATGATTCGCCAGAACACTGGTCCCTGCACAGTTCAGGTGAAGACAGTTCCAAAGGTACAGCACCCACTTTGCCAGTGCCCCATGAATTAAAACCCATTTCTCTCACACCAAACTTTGAGCCATGCATTTAACCCTCTAATCTTATTTACTGTACTCAAATTTGCTTGTGGCTCCGGTAATGATCCAGAGATTATTACTTTTTGAGTTTCTGTGAGATGTATTGATGACAAGTATCTGATGCTTCTGTTTAGTCTCTTACTTGACCCATTCCTTAATTCTCATTTCTAGTTCTCATGCTTAGTAGTTTCTCTATAATATTTTGCCACTTCAAGTGTGCGCAGTACTAAAAAAAAAAATGACATGTCAGAGACTTGACAAGTATGAAATCTTAATTTATTTGTAGGCGTATCGACTAGAACCTCTGATCCTGAAACATTACAGTAATATTGCACCCCTCCAAATCCATTGGTACAACACAACTGTCTTAACAAAATATGATGACCTAAGGCCAACCTATATCAAGCCTGCCAAAGAGTCGATGAATCCTTCAACGGCTCCCTCAGCGTCTACCTCACATACAGAAATGGAAAATCTGCCAAGTCCAAGTACCTCGCCAGTTATGCCTCGACGAAACTATGGGGAATCAATAACCAGCCTAGGAAAAGCAAGTATAATGGGTGAGATATTAACAGTGTATCTGTTTTTAAACTGCATTAAATAACTGGAGAGGACAATGAAGAAATGTGATTAATTTTGAGGATGTTAAAAGACATTTTTATTATTGGCATTTAATGTATTTGTACCATAAATTTATAGGCTCTATAAACAATAAAAAATAACTAAAATGCTAATAATTTTTCTATATCCTGACTGCAAAATGTTTAATTTTATTGTACTTATTGAAAATTGGTTAGGTTAACCTACTTGTTCCCTGGAATACCATTTCAGAATAAGAAAACTGAGCAGCCAGCATGTTGGTGCATTTGCTATTGAGGTTTTTTTTTTAAAAGGTCAGTGTTTCCCTAGTTCCACAGTGGGTAAATCCACAAACTGTGTTTTGGAGTCATTTGGACTATAAAATTTCTGAGTTGTGGTTTTAGGGCAGGAATGAAAAATGGAGCAACTCCATGTTGTGCCACCCATGGAAATTTTCTGTTATAAATTGGAAGAAAAGCAAATTTAAGTAATAAGGAAATCAGATGCTAATTTCAGAGATAAAAACAAAAAACTGCGGATGCTGGAAATCCAAAACAGAAACAGAAATACCTGGAAAAACTCAGCAGGTCTGGCAGCATCAGCGGAGAAGAGCACAGTTGACGTTTCAAGTCCTCATGACCCTTCAACAGAACTAAGTAAAAATAGGAAAGGGGTGAAATATAAGCTGGTTTAAAAGGGGGGGGGTGTTGTTGGGATAAGCAGCCAATGATAGATGGAGATAACCAAAAGCTGTCACAGACAAAAGAACAAAGAGGTGTTAAAGGTGGTGATATTATCTAAAGGAATGTGCTAATTAATAGTAGAAGACAGGACAGATAAGGTACCGATAGCTCTAAGTGGGGGTGGGGAATACTAGGTAGAAATAAACAATGGGTGGAAATACATTTAAAATAATAGAAATAGGTGGGAAAAGAAAAATCTATATAAATTATTGGAAAAAACAAAAAGGAGGGGAAGAAACGGGAAGGGGGTGGGGATAGAGGAGAGAGTTCAAGATCTAAAGTTGTTGAACTCAATATTCAGTCCGGAAGGCTGTAAAGTGCCTAGTCGGAAGATGAGGTGCTATTCCTCCAGTTTGCGTTGAGCTTCACTGGAACATTGCAGCAGGCCAAGGACAGACATGTGGGCATGAGAGCAGGGTGGAGTGTTGAAATAGCAAGCAACAGGGAGGTCTGGGTCATGCCTGCGGACAGACCGAAGGTGTTCTGCAAAGCGGTCACCCAGTCTGCGTTTGGTCTCTCCAATGTAGAGGAAACCGAATTTCAGAGACCCAGTTTAGAAACTTGGGTTGCTTGTTTCTACATAACCTTGTGCTTTAAAACATGGATCCAGGTATTGTCCAGTGTGGAAGTTGTTTAAAGGATGTTTGCAAGTACAGGGGAAAGTCTTTTGATAAAAATACATTACTACACCGTTTCTCTAACCACTGCAACTTCTTCATTAAGCTTGGTGGATGTTTGCTGTGGGATTAGCTTTATGACCTTGGAAACAACAGAAGGGCAAATCCCACTCCATAGGCAGAATTTTCCCTGGAGGCTTCTGAAACCTGCTGTAATTGGGATCAGAAATTATACTGTGTAAGAAAGAAATGCTTACCTGTGATTTTCCCCAGAGTGGACAATTAATGACCAGAGAGTGAGCTCACCATCCAGTTAAGGACAGTGGGTGGTCTCTCGAAGCTTGAAGGCCAATTAGAAAGTAGTAGCAGGATGCTGTGGCAGGTAAGTGCGGAAGAGGGCACACCAAAATGGAGATGTCCTCTGCAACCTTTTCAAATTTAAAGATGAAATAGATTGAACAGCCTGGCCACCATTGTGAGGGTGGGGGATGGGGAATAGTGTGGCCTCTGTTCTGCACCGAGGCGAACAGGGAGGGCCATTAAGGCTGCCTGGAGTACTGACCCTCCCCAACCCTATATCCCCCAACCTGCCACTGGGAGGCCACCTCCAGACTGCAACACTGTACCCAACACCTCCAGGGACCTAGAGGCCAAATGGAAAATCCCAATCAGCCTTGGTTAACAGGCCTTTATGGCCCTTTAAGTGGGTAATTAGATGCTCTGCTTGTGGGTGGGTAGTTCTGCTGCCCACCCCCTGCACACATAACCCCGGGCCCATCCACCTCTGTTTCTGCCCCCAGCAGGGACTGAAAACCCAGTCCCCTATGATTTTTGGAAGAGGATGACAGAGCCAGGAAGGAAGGCGAGGTTGTTCAGGCAGAACCAAAAGCGTTTTTGGCACATCATGTTGTTACCTTCACACCAGGCTATACAGACCAATGCAATAGAACCTCCACTCATCCCAGGAGCAGTAGCTTCAATGACTACACTAATCAAGAAAATTAATTTAAGAACTATGCTCCGAGACCTTTCCTGCAGGCCGTCGCCACCACAGTCAGAATTTTGTATGACTGAGGCATTTCTAGCTACATCTCGTAACCTCTAAAATGATCTAAATCTCTGCATATCTGCATAGTAAATGACAATAGATAGTTCATTCAAGCTAGCCCCTACTTAAGGCTCTCCAAAACTCCCTCTAACTTGTAAGTGCGCGTTCAATTTTAGAGTTGCAAGATTCTCAAAACTACAGGGAATTATTTATTGCATTAATGTGGGTTTACATACATTTCTCTGGAAGCTTTTTCTGTTGTAGTTTACATTCTCCAAAGTGCGTTTAATTTCTGACTAGCAGCTGTGGCTCAATGGATAGCACTATTGCCTGAGTTAGTTCAAATCCTACTCCAGAGATTTGAGAACAAAAATCTAAGCTAACATTCCTATGTAGTACTGAGGGAATGCTGTACTGTTGTAGACATTGTCTTTTGGATGAGATGTTAAGCCAAAACCCTATCTGCTCTCTAAGGTGGACATTCAATATCCCTCTTGCAGGTCAGTTATTCCTGGTGTCCTGGCCAATATTTATCCTTCAGTCAACATCACAAATGGTTTATCTGATCAGTATTGCATTGCTTTTTGTGACAGCTCATTGTGTCCTAGTTGGCTACATTACATCAGTGACTACACTTCAAAAGCACTTCAATGGTTTGGGGCATCCTGAAGCCATGAAAGGTGCTATATATATGTAAATCTGGTCTTTTCAGTAGTGACTTTTGGGAATTACTAAATTGAGACTAACAGTACTCTCAGCAACAATGCCTTGTGCAGTAGTAAAAAGCAATCCATTGACCAACAGAACAATCTTATACCAGGCTAAAGACTTTGAGGTCTGTTCTGAGGCACTCAGTGGAGAGAGGAAGCTCCACAATATAGCCCAGCTAGAGTATTAAAGATTTTGCGCTTGCAGCTTTGCCTATTCAAAGAGGTCTACTAATGGATGTACAGGAGGTGAAAGAGGAAAAGGTACAGCAAGGCGATCAGCAGCAGCATTTACAAGAAGCAAGAGGCAACAGTTGGCCAGACAAATTTATATAAATTTCATTTAAAAACCTGTCTTAATATCTGTTCTGCCCAGTCTATGAGCAGCCCTGTCAACATTTCCCCCTTTCCCAAAAGATGTATTTATGCACTGACAGTTCTTTGAAGAAACTTACCAAATCCCCTTCCCAAACCACCCATAAACAATGTCTGTAGACACTTCAGCTTCACTGCTACAATAATTTCTATTGGTATTATTTCCAGTTCTCGACATCACTTCCTCTGAAGTCTGTGTTGGCTCCTTCTGATTACACTGTATTCACATCAATATTTTCATAATTTGATCTTTATAACTAAAAATTCCAAGATTTACCACACCATAAATATTAAACTAATGGGGCTGTAACTATCTGTTTAAGCTCTGTTTCCCTCTTTGAAAATGGGTATTACATTAGCCCCTCTCCAGTGTCTGATACATGTACATTCAATAGAACCCTGAAGCACATTTTCTCAGGACTCCGCTATTTCTTTCCTACATTCCCCGCCATCACCCCACCCCTAGTCATTGGATAAATCTCATCAGATCCTGACGCTTTGTCCTTCTTTAGGTTGGAAACTTCTCCAGTACTTTCCTTTTACTTTAATTGTTATTTGTTGTACGCAGCCTGCTCATTTCAATGGGTGGTATCTGTGAATTTGTTTTGATGGCCATGCATACATTATATGTAAGCAGCAGCCCACATACACCTTAGAGGGAAGCTTGCCTCCTATTCATTGGCTTTTTTAAAACACTTTTGCGAAGTGCTGGTTAAGTGCCGCACTGATTTCTGTTTATCCTCTAAGTCTCCATCCTCCCTTCTCTGATTCCTTCTCACATTTAATAATTCTCTTTCTTTTTATTGATATACTTGTAGAATGCTTTCCTGATTTTTTTTTCTTTTTAATTCTCTCCATTTCCAAAGGAACATTCATTTATAAAGCAGCTTCAACATAGAAAATGTCCCAAAATGCTTTGAGGACATATAGATGCCAGGCCAAAGAAGGTGATGCTTCAAGAAGGAACTAGAGAAGCAGAGATATTTAGGGAGAGAATTTTACAACTTGGTACTTGGGCATCAGAAACTACAATCATCCGTCGTAGGACAAAGTAGGGCGGGGCTTCTGTAAGTAGTTGAGAAAGAGATGGGGATTTTAGAGGGTTGGTTACAGGGCTGGAATAAATAGGAAGGGACAGGCCATCTATGATTGATGGAGCCATATGAAGTCTTTTAAATTTCATATCTGGCACTTGAGATTAAAGGTGAAAAGAGTTCCTCACCCAAGCTGATTTGTTAATACCTTTGATGGAAGGAAACCTGTCCTTATCTGGCCTGACCTACATGTAACTTCAGACCCACAGCAATGTGGTTAAATATATTGAACATATTCAAGACTGAGTTAGACAAATTTTTGATCTACAAAGGAGTCGAGCGTTATGGGGAACAGGCAGGAAAGTGGACTTGAGGCCACAGTCAGATCAGCCATGATCTTATCGAATGATGGAGCAGGCACAAGGGACTGAATGCCCTACTGCTCCTAATTCTTGTTTTCTTGTGTTGCGTTCTTAATGTTTGAATGATCTGATGTCATTATGCTTTTGAACCACAAGGTGGCATTGTAGACATGGATGTTTGTTAAATGGGTTTGATTCAAAAGAATGGAGACGGAAGTTTAGTGCTGCTTCTATACTGACTAACCTGGAATTCTATTAAACTAGGTAATTTCTAACTATACCCAAAAATGAAAAATACAATTGATTAATATTTTTGATCCTTGATTACGAGGAAAGCACTTTGCAACGGATAAAGCTTTCAGTTGGCACCCTGCTTCGTGGTGTTGAATTCAGTAATGCCCTGCTGTACTCCCAATATAGAAAGCATTTGGCTCAGTGTTCTGGACCAGCAACCGAAATGCAATATTGAGCTCTAAATTGTTACCAATTGTTACTAAAGGGAATGAATGTTTAAACTTCATTTCTTACAAAAGACACAGTCAGGAAGTTTTACTGCTGGCCTGCATAACTAATTCCAGCATTTCTTTCAAGAATCCCGTCCTACTCAGGCCCCCTCCCACAACTCTCTCTCCAGTATGTCGATGACTGCTTCGATGCCACTTCATTAAAAATATATATTAATTTTGCTTCCAATTTGCACCCCTCCATCATTTTCACATGGTCCATCTCTGACACTTCCCTTCCCTTCCTTGACCTCTCTGTCTCAATTTCTGGTGATAGGCTGTCCACCAATATTCATTATAAGCCTACTGATTCCCACAGCTACCTTGACTACAGCTCCTCACACCCCGCTTCCTGTAGGGACTCCATCCCATTCTCTCAGTTCCTTCGCCTCTGTCGCATCTGTTCTGAAGATGCCACTTTCCAAAACAGTTCCTCTGACATGTCTTCCTTCTTCCTTAACCGAAGTTTTCCACCCACGGCGATTGTCAGGGCCTTCAACCATATCTGGAGGTACAAGCAAGCAGTTATAGGAGCAGATAATCAAAAGATGTCACAGACAAAAGAACTAAGAGGTGTTGAAGGTGGTGATATTATCTAAGAGAATGTGCTAATTAAGAATGGATGGCAGGACACCCAAGGATATGTTGGCCATTCGCACCATATATGCCTCCTACAGACATGGCGAGCAGCTGTAATACCAAATATAAGCATCCCCTAGTGTCGCCTTTTATGCAAATGTCACTGTAGCTGACAATCTGGTGTTTTATTTTTAAAAATTCAATCAGCATTGCTAATAATGAATTAGTCAGAGCAATTTGATCATTCAGCTCTGCCACATCTTAAAGATGAGTACATTTTGAGTGAGAACCAAGAAATCTAAAAGTAGATAAAGTGAAGCTCCATTTTTTCCATGCTCACGTTTCTTGTTAAACCCTAGATTTGTTGATTAGAAAGTACATTTAAAAATATTTTTACTTACTCTTTACAGCCTTACAAGGATTTCAATAGAGGTTTCACCACTTTGCATTTTTCACTGCCCTCCCTCTCCACCCGGTCCTGTTCTCATATTAGTTTTAAAATTCACAGCTGATCTCCAGAAGTTTATATCAATGCGTCTTTCATGAGTGATTTTGCTTCCTTGGCAATGTTTTTTATTGTTGTCAGGAAAGAGAATCGGGATTTGGATAGGTTAAGTTGACCTGAGTGCTCTTTGAGTTGAGGATGAGTGTCTAAATGCCGCAGGTAGTGTTAGTAACTATTCGTTATGGTCCCTATGAACCATGCAGGGGTGCGGGGTTGTGGATTACAGGACTAGCCATTAATGCCTTTCGGAGGTGCCGGAGCAGTGCTCTGGTATGCTCTGGCAGCACTACACCACTGGCCTTTGCATAGTCTGTATAAATTACTGATAATTCCTTGTCATTTTGCTTTCTGAACTGCTTCTCAACTATATTGCACAGCAGTAAAATGCCATTTGATGACCCTTTGCCTGTGGTGAAACTGAACAAATGCTGGTAATCTACACTTAGTCTTCAAGCTTGCAATCTTGTAGTCATGGGTCCGCTCCATTTTTATCAAGAATTGGAAGAAATAGCAGAGAGAGAAGTGATTGACTGTGTCTGCCTTACCATCTGTAGCTTGATTTTTGTTTCTTTTTCACTGCATGTTTTTATCCTTCCTGCTTTGGTCTCCTGGTGAAGGAAATTTCAAAATTGAATTTAAATGTTTTTGAAAAGTTCTTGACTTGATTTTAATCTTAATTTAGGCTTCCATTTGATTTTTATTCAACTGTGTTTCAACTGTTAAATCCACTTGCCCAAACAGTGCAGATCCTATCACCCTTCAAATGCATTGTTTGCAAGGTTTGTGACCTCGTCTGTTAGGCAATCTTTCAATCTAGGGAAAAAAAATACAAAAGCTAAATACTGCAGATGGTGAAAACCTGGAATAAAAACTGAAAATGCTGGAAATACTCAGCAAGTCAGGCAGCTTCTGTGGAGAGAAAAACTGAGTTAGTATTTCCTGTTGATAGCCTTTCATCATTTCAGGTCTTTTGACTTGAAACGCAACCTATTTTTCTCTCGATAGATACTGCCTAAACTGAGTATCTCTGGTACATTCTGTTTTTATTTCAGTGTGTTGATTGGACCTGGCATTTCAAATTTGAAGCCTTTTAATCTCTGAAATTCCAAACCATGACTTCAGCCTTACAACTAAATGTTCTACATACAGCTTTATTTCCTGATCAAAATGGTGAGTGTTGTTTCTCAAGGTCAGTAATAGCTCGTGTATGGAGTTTTACACACCTTTCATAAAGTATTACATTTTCCCATCTTAATTTTCATTTTTTTGTTCCTATTAGGAGCTGCACATATAGGAAAAGGCATTGGTGGAATACTGTTTGCGAGATTCACACGTTCTACTTCAACCGCTGAGGAATACAAGGAAGAAACAGTTGTAGAAGAGAGAAGAGCAACTGAAGCTCAGTACAGTCCAAGGATCCTGTCACGCAATAATTCTGGTCTTTTGTATGGTACAGGTTAGTATATGCAAGTCTTATTCTTTAAAGCTTCTTGCAAAGTAAATAACATTTCCTTAAACTTTGCCTATCCTTAATTTGTACTCTATTTGATGAAATGAACAACCATAATCGCTAAATTTGTTTCTCCAAGATTTTCTGGCCCCAGCACCAGGTATCGTCACGGGCAGATGGGAAAATTTGAAGAGCAGTTAAAAGTCAATGGCTCTCCAAATTTTCCCGTCCTGTCCACGACAGTGTCGGGGCTGGAAGATCCTGGCCAAGAAGGCGATGATTTGCAAGGAATACTGGGAAATAATTTTTTTAATTGGTCTGCTGTTACTTCTGGGCTTCAGGTGTTTGATGCTGAAATAATAGTGAGCAAAAATAAATAGCCATAATTTTGTTGTCCAAAACCAACTGTATTAACCCCTCCAATAGCAGGTTTGTCCCTAACAGTCTTCTAAATTGAACTGTGCCATGTTTCACTTCTGCCAGCCTGATTAGCCAGTGATGAATCAAAATGTGTTGGCACTGAGAGAATGGGACAACTTTGAAGAACAAAATCTACTCTGCTCTGAACTGAAGGGAAAACTGCTGGATTTGGATTTGACCTGTAAGCACTGCCCTTCTAGAAAAGCCTGAGGACAATTCTTAGGGAGGACTGAGCATTCCAAAGAGCAAGATGCTAATTTAGCCCATCAAGTCTCTAACAAGCATTGATAGCCCTGCATTGTATTTGTTTTTAGTGTTTGAAATGATTTCTAGTTATGGGTTTATTAACTCTTTGATACATATCATTCAATGACTTTCATTCTCAAGTAACATCCATTCTGGATTTAGATCCTCCTGCCTCCTGCTTGAATTTGGAGAATGGTGAATTAGCTGCAGTAAGTTATTTTTTATGCTGCTGCTATGAAAGACTAGATCTTCCCAAACTACCCATGTTAACAAAATTGAACGGGTGAACGCAACATTACTGAAGATGCAACAGCAATTTTATTTAAATTTAAATAGTGACATTAAAAATGACTCCACCATTAATCCCAGTTTGGTGATTAATATAATGCAGGGCTAAAATAGGAAACTGAATGGAAAGCAGTGTGATAGAAGTATTCTGCCTGAGCATCATTTTATTGGTTATATCACTAGTGATGAACATACCTTGAGATATGTGGAAGTCTTTAAAATAAGAAAGGTTATGTTTAAGGTTATCAATTAAGCTTATACTCTTTCACTGCAAAGGTTTTTTTAATGGTCATTTTTAAGTGACCTTGGGACACGGATCTTGTATGATGTAGAATGGTCCTCATTCATGCTTTTGTTACCTCTAGACTTGACTATTCTAATACGCTCCTGGCTGGCCTCTCCATAAAATTGAGATAACCCAAAACTCTGCTGCCAGTGTCTGTACTCACCAATCACCCCTATACTTGCTGGCCTACATTGGCTTCCAGTTAAACAATGTTTTGATTTTAAAATTTTCATCCTTGATTTCAAATTACTCAGTGGCCTTGCCCCTCCCTATCTCTAATCTCGTCCAGCCCACAACCAGGCCTCATCCCCCCTGATGTACCTGCACTTGTCTAATCCTGGCTTCTTGAGCTTCACAGATTTTAATTGCTCCACCATTAGTGGCCATGACTTCACCCACCTAGGCCCTAAGCTCAAGAACTCCCTTTCTAAATCTCTGCCTGTCTACCTCTCTTTCTTCCTTTAAAATGTTCCTTAAAACCTACCTCTTTGACTAAGCTTTTGGTCATTTTCCTTTAATATTGTCTTATGTGCCTCAGTGTCTAATTTTGCTTTATAATGCTCCTGTGATGTTAAAGGTGCTATATAAATATGAGATAATGTTGTGAATACAAAGCCAAATCAAAAGCTGTAAAAGAACCGTGTGCCTGTGATTTTCCTCATTGGGCTCTTTGTCAATGCTATTGGTATGTGAAGGATAACTTGCTTTTGGAGAATCATCCGCAGCATTGGGTAATATAAGGGACTTTGCATTCTAAGGTTTTTAAGATAGACGCAGAATTAATGCCCTACTTACTTTGCCTTGTACTGCTGGTTGAGTGTCAAATGAAGGTGTTGAAAGAGGTGGGGTTTCACAAAACCCCTGCTGGCAAAAATGCCACAATATCAAATAAAGTTAGCTGAGGCCTCTGTCATTTCTGCCTTCCAGTGAGCTGAACAGTTCAGATGGCTCATAGAGATCAGCTATGCAGTTGCTCAGTTTGCTGGTTTCATTGTGTTGATTTTAACCCCTCTTGCCCAGCAAGGTACAATTGAGTAGATCTAGGTGATGGGCATGTAGTGTACAACTTATGAATGTGAAAAAATTGTATCCGTTTAATGTGAAATTTGCATTATTGAATTTCTATTTAAATTCTGAAGTGTTGACAAGCTGTTTATTTTTTCTCTATTAGTGGAGTTAGAGCATCGCCTTGATTTTGAACTGCGGGAAGGCCTTGTAGAAAGCAGGTATTGGTCTGCAGTAACATCGCACACTTCTTATTGGTCATCCCTAGACGTCGCTCTTTTCCTCCTCTCGTTTTTGTACACACAGAGACCACCTGGGAGTGCAGACCAATCGGAAAGCACCAGATTGTCAGGAGACACTGTGTACAAATGAAGAATTGTTTAGAGAGACTATTGGTACTGCTGCTTAAAGTGCAATGAAAAACTAAGGGAATCACAATTTTGTTTGTGTTTTTTTATTTATTTTCTAGAATCCACAATGAATACTGGAAGTATGATCAACCTATTTCTAAATAAAGTACTCAGACTTGAGTCAAACATTTTCCTTTCCTACCCCTTAATACTTTGTCATTATTCACTGTATAATAGGTATGCAAAGTACTTCTTTACATTTATGGCAAACTGGGTTTGACACTAACATCTAGGCTGGAACTTATCATTTTTAAAAACTGTTAATTTTTATGTTTCAAATGTGCAAACTATATACAAATACTTGTTTTGTACAAGGAAATAACCCACTATGAATGTTGACTTGAAGTTTGCACTTTAAAGCTCCAACCTCTTGTCCTTGTCTTAGTTATTCAATGTGGCGAACGATGAACTGTTTACACATTTGAAGTATAAAATGTATATTTGGTGCTTATAATTTTGTTAACACAATATCACTAATGTTTTTCACATTATTTGTTCTGGTTCATGTACTTTTTAAAAATTTCGCCAGCATTAAAAGCTAGACTGTACTATTGTATAGTGCAGGAGGCATTGCATTGTCATTTTCTCAGTACTTTGTGTTCTTTTTTCCAGTCAATAAAAGCCCTGGTGGTTTTATAAAACAATGTGGTTGATACTGTATCATTTTCAGATGCTGCTAAGGTTTTTATATAAAAAGAAAGCTAACAATTGGGACGAAGCAGAGGTAATTTTCAAGTTTTCTTAGTAAAACTGTTCAACCTTCAAACCTCCTTCAACTTACTTCCCCCTTGCGGGTTTTAGTGTGTAATTTTCAGTTCTCAAAACCTTGTAAATTAACAGCTTTGGTAATATGATAATCAGACAATTTCAGAAAACTCCAAATATCTTAATTTTTATCCTACCACATGATCACTTTCTTGTACTCTTCAATATTCACTTATTATTTTCATTATGTGTTTTACATCTGCCATCATTATCTGACAAATGAGAGGAATAGTGGCCTGTTTGGGACAAAAATATTCTTGGATAACCAGTTGGTTCCATTTTTAATTTAAAACCTTCTAATCCAGCTTGTCTGGTTTCAAAACGTACAACAGGCATTTCTGGTAAGCACCATATTCAGTGTCTTCAATCAGTTCAACGCCACAGATCAGATTTCAAACAATCTCCAAATCAAGATAAAGCACAGACTCCTTTCACAATTAAGCTCAAGAAATGCTCAGAAACAGTACATTTTTTTTTTGCACAGATGAATTAAGAAACCACAAGATATAACCGCATTGAAGAAAATCATGTATCCCTGAGTTAAGTTTGTATCACTAATAATTTTTAGATTAACTTTGAGCAATATCTGTTCAGCATTTGCACAAATAGAAATCCATGAGGGGGGAAAAATAGGATAGTAGCCATTAAAGTAGTCACTAGTTCCTTACTCTAAATTCTAACTGGAAATATTTCTGGTGCCAGTACGCATGGAGACTGGCAATGTTCCTAAGAAAGTTCATTATTGTACTAGAACTTCAAATCATAAAACTAGCCAACTTCAAATTATCCATGTTACATTGCAGAATTATTTACCAAACAATCCCTGCCATGTTTGGAATAACCAATTTTAAAATTTGTTACCTGTAAGTTTGTGGGAAAACTCCCATATTGGTATAAGTGATGAGTGAACCTTATGAATGTAATTGCTCAATGTCCCTACTTGTCTAATCCAAGGACTGAGAAATATATAACCTACATTCAAAATTTTTTGTAAGCGGACTGGTTCAAGAGGTCAGAATTACAAGTTTCCTTCTTGATTCACTCAAATAAAAAAAGTTTGTTCCATTGCTAAATGTAAAGAGAGACCTTCCTACTATGTAAATGAGTCATAAGAGGAGAATGGAACTTAGTGGATACCTCTTTCAGTAGTGGAGGTGAAGTGAACAAAATGGCTGCTTTAACCTCCTATTTGGGAACCTAAACACCTAAGTATGTGTTGCTAGGCTAACCTTCTAGCATCCCTGTAATGGTGGAAAAAAATTACACTAGCAGTTGCTGCTATGTAAGTTCTCTAAGTACATTGCTTTTGATATATGTAAACTATCTCTGTTGAATAGCTTTCATACATTCATCATAATTTCTGTTTGGATTTGGCTACCGAAAGATGTGTAGCTTCACAGACATATCATCTTTACCTTGGACACTAAGCGGGCAGGTTACCTCTGAAGGGAACCAGCTTGGAAGAATGATCTATTATGTGTCAAAGATAATGATCACTTTTAAGTACATTTTATGTTCAAATGAAGTTGGTCTTAATTTACAAAATTTACTACCACCTTCCATTTAATCTAGGAATAATTTAATTTATCAATTAACAATTTATACTGTCCTTTAATTTAGAGAAACATCCCAAGGTGCATTACAGAAGCCTAATCATGCCAACATTGTTATTGGACCAAAGAAGCAGATATTATGAGGGTTAGCTAAAAGCTTGAAGAGAAATTATTTTAAGGAATGCCATAAAGGAAGAAAAATAGAGGAGTTCAGAGTGGGAAATTCGAATCTTAAGACTAAGACTGCTGAAGGTGTGACTGCAAAAGATATAGTAAAAGGAATGAGATGCACAAGAAGCCAGAGTTGGTACAGCATAGTGATCATGGAAGTTTTTAGGATCGGAGAAGGTTATGGAGATATAGGAGGGGGCAAGAGCATGAAAGGATTTAAGTATGAAGATGAGAATTTTTTGGTTTGAGCCATTGGGGAACCAAGTGCTAACAAGGATCAACAAGCATGGGTGATGGAATCACTGAAGGTATAAACTTTGTGGCCAGAGTTAAGATGATGGTTTTATTCTTCCCAATCTTTAATTGAAGAAAATTGCAGCTCATGTTGGACAAGCAGTCTGACAATAGTGGAGGGGTAGAGCAGATATCATCAGCAAACGTGTGAAACTTGACATGATTGGCCAGATTTTCATGTCCCGAGAGAGTAAGGAGTGTGTGTACGTTGAAAATAAAATGAGTTTATAGGAACACAGTTTTGAATTTCCCAATGGAAATGTAGCTCATACAAACTTCCCATGGGCAGGAGAGGTGGGGGTTAGGTTTGGGTTACGACCCTGCAAGCAGGTCCTCTGATATCACGGTCACCATTGACAGCCCTAGATGAAATATGTTCTTCTTGTCCCCCTGTATTTTCATCAGGTTGGGTGGGTTTTGGAAGGTTTCTGAAAACCTATCCTGTTTGAGTTCATGAATCTTGGACGAAGCTTGCTGAACAGACAGGAATGTTCTAAAAGGCAAGTGTTAAATGGTTTGTTAGTTTCACATTTCATCAATAGATGATGTATGGTAAATTAGATGTGTTTTACTGGAGTGACAGATGATAGGACTCTGTCCAGTAAAGGTAAGCTGACCATTACATTGATCAGCATTGTGTAAGTGTTGAGGTGTCTTATCGTACTTTTGCCATTGGAGAAGGACTGTTATGTGTTTGAGACTGAAGAAAACGGCACTTGGGAAATCTTCTGTCATGATCTGAAGTGCTTTAAATGTCCACAGCCCTTTCATTAAAAAAAAACTGGCCTGCAGCTTTTGTTTAGAGAAAATGAACAGATACCTGTTGCTGAAGCACTTTGGTTGACAGAACATCTGGTGTAGCTTAGAAAAATAGGGTCATTTGCTTTTGCAGTTTCAATAGGCTCCATTGTTTGCATTTTCAAGGATGTGTTTTGACAGCGGGAATCATTAAAAATGCTTGGCTGAGTTTCAAAACCTACAGAACCACTTGTCTCAGCAGGGGTTTGTGTTTACAGTTTGACGGTCTTAAGGGGTTATTAAAGGATGACCATTTATGGGGATTTACTTTTTTTCATTGGGTCAAGATGTTTTTAAAAATATGAATGGTTGCTTTTCAGTGACCACGCTATTAGATTGTTAAAAGTGTACTTTTTAATATCCATTTCCAAGGATTCCCTGTGCTTGACATGGCTCCTGAGGACTATACATAGTGGATGCTGGGTGAGCGTCTATGGAGGATACATGTAGGGTATGAGGGGACATGAAGAATATGAGTGGTTATAGAGAAGGCATAGGAAATATGAGGGAGTATAGAGGGGCATAATAAATGTGAAGAGTTTTGGAAGGGTGTGAGGGGGCGTAATGGACCTAGTTGGAGAACTAGTCCGATGTCCCAATGAACCAAGGTAGGTCTTCTAACCACCCCACCTCAGCCCCTGCACCCCTCTGACATTGTGACTTGGAAAACCCAAACCGTCCCTGCCCATGACTCCAGGAGACGAAAATGTGGCAGTTTTGACAGAGGTGATGGACTCTGGTTTCCAAAGTGGAAAATAGGCTAACTCACGTTTCCCCAGCCCAATGTGAAAATCCAGTGCTGTGTCCCTGGAGGATGTTGCCTAGTGACCATCCAAGAATAGATCCTTGGGGGACTTAAACAAAAAATGTTTTCATGCATCAGAAGAATATAATTCTCCTACAGACATAAAAAATTAATAATACATGTAAGGCAACAAAAGCAACAATTGGTAGGGAAGTGATGGCATAGTAGTAATGTCACCGGACTCATAATCCAGAGACCCAGGCTAATGCTGTGGGGATGTGGGTTCAAATCCCAGCATGATAGCTAGTGGAATTTTAATTCAATTAATAAAAAAAAATCTGGAATTGGAAGCTAGTCTCAGTAATGGTGACTATGAAACTATCATCTGTTGTGAAAACCCACCTGGTTCACTAATGTCATTTTTGGAAAGAAATCTGCCATTCTTATCTGGTCTGGCCTACATGTGACTCTGGATCCACAGTAATGTAGTTGACTCTTAACTGTCCTCTGAAATGGTCTAGTAAGCCAATCAGTTCAAGGACAATTAGGATGGGCAACAAATGCTGGTTTTGCCATTGATGCCCATATCCCATCAAAGGATAAGAAAAACAACTATAAGATCACTGGAACAGAGAATACTAGACACTGGCAACAATTTTGATAGCTATGCTAGGAGTCAAAGAAACATTAAAGACCGTACAAGGCCATTGAAAGATTCCCTAGGTTAAAATTTAATGGGGTCCCAGGGTATAGCGGAAATACTAAGTGATTGTTTTGCACATGTCTATTGAAGATGATATCAATCAGCAATAAGTTAACAGCAAAATTGTGAATATTAAAGTAGATGAGAATACCATTTTATCAACAGAGATGTGCCTAAGGCGGGTTGCAGCAACAGCATAATAAAACCTCTCAAGGTGCTTCACAGGCATCTTAAGACAAAATATGACACTGAGCTAAATAGAGATATTATGTAGATGACCAAAATATTGGGTTTTAAGAAATGCCTTAAAAGAAAAGTGAGGCAGAGGAGTGTAGGGAAGGAATTCCAGAGCTTAAGGCCTAGACAATTGAAGGCATAGTCACCAATGGTGCTGCAATTTAAATTGGGGGTGCTCAAGAGGCCAGAATCAAAGGATCACAGATATCTTGGAATTTGTGGAGCTGCAGGGGGAGGCCCACTCCAAACAGATAGCCTGCACCTTTTACTAGGCAGGCTGGTGTCGGACAAGGGAGTACCTGGATTGGGGGGGCCCCTTTGCCCATCAGAAGCACCACCCCGAAGGTCATAATCCCCGCCACCACCACCCCCCCCCCACCCCACTTTAACACTTCCCACTCACCCCCAGCCTCTCAAACCGATCCCCCTCACCCCTCTCACTGGGACCTGATGGCCAGGTGCTGCCAATACCCAGACATAGCTTCAGCGCAGCCTCCATAACTTCCCCTTCTTTGGGGACTGACTGTAGTCCCAGCAGTGGCCACCGCTCGCATCTGGTGCTGCTGGGAATAAAGAGCTGACAACCAGATTGGCAAGCAGCTCTCTAAAGTGGGTCTTCCTCCCCACACGGGGGTGAAGGTTTTGCCTTGAGCCAATCAATGCCTTGCCGAGCATAATTAGACTTCTGGCAGCAGGCTTCTTTGTGGCAGGTTGCAGACCGGCTTTTCAGTCACGGAGGCAGGAACATGGCAGCTGTTAAAATCCAGCCCAATGCGTTTACAAACATATGAATTAGGAGCAGGAGTAGGCCACTCAGTGCAGTCAATGTGGTGTAGGTAAACCCACAGTGCTGTGAGGAAGGGGTTTCCAGGATTTTGACCCAGCGACAGCGACGGTGATATATTTCCAAGTCAGGATGGTGAGTGACTTGGAGGGGAACCTCCAGGTGGTGGTGATCCCATCTATCTGCTGCCCTTGTCCTTCTAGATAGTAGTGGCCATGGGTTAGGAAGGTGCTGTCTAAGGACCCTTGGTGAATTCTTGCAGTGCACCTTGTAGATAGTGCACATTGCTGCTGCTGCTGTGCATCGGTGGTGGAGGGAGTGAATATTTGTGGATGTGGTGCCAATCAAGCAGGCTGCTTTGTCCTGGATGGTGTCAAGCTTCTTGAATGTTGTGGGAGCTGTGTTCATCCAGGCAAGTGGGGATTATTCCATCAGACTCCTGACTTGTGCCTTGTTGATGGTGGACAGGCTCTGGGGAGTCAGGAAGTGAGTTACTCATCACAGGATTCCTAGCCTCTGACCTACGCTTATAGCCACAATATTTATATGGCTAGTCCAGTTCAGTTTCTGGTCAATGGTAAGCTCCAGGTTGTTGATAGTAGGGTATTCGGTGATGGTTATGCTATTGAACGTCATGGGGTGATGGTTAGATTCTCTATTGTTGCAGATGGTCATTGCCTGGCACTTGTGTGGTGTGAATGCTACTTGCCACTTGTCAACCCAAGCCTGGATATTATCCAGATCTTGATGCATTTGGACATGGACTGCTTCATTATCTGAGGAGTCACGAATGGTGCTGAACATTGTGCAATCATCAGCGAACATCCCCATTTCTGACCTTATGATGGAAGGAAGGTCATTGATGAAACAGCTGAAGGAACTCCTGGAGGTGAAATGACTGACCTCCAACAACCACAACCACCTTCCTTTGTGCTAGGTATGACTCCAACCAGTGGAGAGTTTTCCCCCTGACTCCCATTGACTCCAGTTTTGCTAGGGCTCTTTGATGCCACACGCGGTCAAACGTGGCCTTGATGTCAAGGGCTGACACTCTTACCTCATCTCGGGACTTCAGTTCTTTTGTCCATGTTTAAACCAAAGGTATAATGAGATCAGGAGCTGAATAGCCTTGGCGGAATCCAAACTGGGCATCAGTGAGCAGGTTATTGCTAAGCAAGTGCCACTTGACAGCATGTTGACCCCTTCCATTACTTTACTTACGATCGAGAGTAGACTGATGGGGCAGTAATTGGCTGGATTGGATTTGTCCTGCTTTTTGTGTACAGGACATACCTGGGCAATTTTCCACATAGCCAGGTAGATGCCAGTGTTGTAGCTGTACTTGAACATCTTGGCTAGGGGGAATAGCAAGTTCTGGAGCATAAGTCTTCAGTACTATTGCCGGAATATTGCCAGGGCCCATAGCCTTTGCACTATCCAGTGCCTTCAACCGTTTCTTGATATCACGTGGAGTGAATCGAATTGGCCAAAGACTGGTATCTGTGATGCTGGGGACCTCCGGAGGAGGCCAAGATGGATTACCCACTCAGCACTTCTGGCTGAAGATTGTTGCAAATGCTTTAGCCTTATCTTTTGCACTGATGTGCTGGACTCCTCCATCATTGAGGATGGGGATATTTGTGGAACCTCCTCCTCCAGTGAATTATTTAATTGTCCACCACCATTCACGACTGGATGTGGCAGGATTGCAAAACTTAGATCTGATCCATGGATTGTGGGATCGCTTGGCTGTCTATCACTTGCTGCTTAAGCTGCTTGGCATGCAAGTAGTCCTGTGTTATAGCTTCACCAGGTTGACACCTCATCTTTAGGAAGCCAAGTGCTGCTCCTGACATGCTCTCCTACATTCTTCATTGAATCAGAGTTGTTCCCCTGGCTTGATGGTAATGGTAGAGTGGGGGATATGCCGGTACATGAGGTTACAGGTTGTGTTCGAGTATAATTCTGCTGCTGCTGATGGCCCACAGCACCTCATGGATGCCCAGTTTGCGTTGCTAGATCTGTTCAAAATCTATCCTATTTAGCACAGTGGTAGTGCCACACAACATGATGGAGGGTATCCTCAATGTGAAGGCGGGACTTCATCTCCACAATGACTGTGGGGTGGTCACTCCTAGCAATACCGTCATGTGCAGATGCATTTGCGGTAGGCAGGTTGGTGAGGGTGAGGTCAAGTATGTTTTTCCCTCTTGTTGGTTCCCTCACCATCTGCCGCAGACCCAGTCTAGCAGCTATGTACTTTAGGACTCAGCCAGTTTGGTCAGTAGTGGTGCTACCAAGTCAAGCTTGGTGATGGACATAGAAGTCCCCCTCCCAGAGTACATTCTGTGCCCTTCCCACCCTTAGTGCTTTGAATGCCAAGTGATGTTCAATATGGAGGAGCACTGATTCATCAGCTGAGGGAGAGCGGTACAACAATGGCACAGATGTTTGATGCCTTAAGACAAATTGCATTTCTAAGCTGTACATATTTCATATGAACAAAGAATTTTTGCATTTGTAAACACTAGAATGCTGGCATAAACTTATTTAAATCAAGATTGTGAAAGTTTCTTGGACTTCCAATGAAGGAAAAAATATGCTCAGGTGCATGCTGCAGGATACTTTCTGCAGGTCTAACACTTTGGAGAAATGTTTTTATTATTTCAACTCAGCTTTACCTATTATCAACAGATTAATACTTTGAAAACTTTCTGGTAAAGTCACTCTTTACTTGCTGAGACACCAACCTAGGTGGATCTGTGACAGGCAGGGCACAATATCATTGGTATTAAAAACTTGCCATACAGTGCTACCCTCAAACTAAACAGGTACTATAACAGTATAATGGCAATGATTTTGCAGTTAAAAATAATGGTGAAGCAATCAGCATCCCCATGATGAAAGTGTAAATTGGACATTAAAATCTGGCGCCTACGTGTGCTGCTAAATGTGGAAATCAGGAAGTTGCTGTCCAAGTTGCCTTGTTTTCCCAGAAGCTTCATTATAAAGCCATCTCATTGATATCATGATGATGTGACTTTTTCACGAGTGATACCAATCGGTAATTTCACCGACTGACCATACATATATTGTACTGTTTAAAAACAAGAAAAGACTTTGACTTAAGAAGGCTGCCACAAGACACCTGACATCTGGCATTGCAAGTTAACCAGCTTCTGGAAAGTTCCAATGTGAATTACAATTCAGATATGACCAGATACTCTCATGGAATTTCATCCCTGAGGATGTCAAGAACCACTTCAAAAGGATTTACTGAAAAATGTACCAGACCTAACATTTACATTTCTATCATGATATCCTCCAGCCAAGACAGAAAGAGCAATAGTTATATAAAAAATGTTTTCCTATCTTGTCAAAGTGGCTAATGACTCATTCAGGGGGTTAGTGTCTAGGACATAACAGAATATAATTACCCCCAGCCATAAAATAAAAACAACTGTCAGTTCAGATTTCTGAAATCATTTTTTGGGGGGTGGGTTCATGTGACTGATGTAAGCATTTTGAAATTTTTTAAATATCCATACGTGGGTTTTGGGCGTAGTTGGCCATGCCAGCACTTATTACCCATCCCTAATTACCCTTAAGAAGAGAGTGACTTGCTAGGCCATTTCAGAGTAAACCACATTGCTGTGGGTCTGGAGTCACATGTAGGCCAGTCCAGGTAAGGACAGCAGATTTCCTTCCCTAAAGGGCGTTAGTGAACCAGGTGGGTTTTTATGACGATCGATAATGGTTTCATCATTAGACTTTTAATTCCAGATTTTTTTAATTGAATTTAAATTTCACCCCAGAGCATTACCCTGGGTCTCTGGATTACTAGTCCAGTGACAATACTGCTATACCACCACCTGCCCTGCCCTTTAACACAGCATACAAAAAGCTAAAGGCAGAAGGGGAATAATCTAGAAAATCTGCCAATGAAGCAGTAAGGAACTCCCTTCTCTCCTGTCCCAAGTTAAGACCCTGTCTCTTTACAGTTTAAAAATCCAGCACAGAGATAGCGAACTTCCATCGAAAGGAATCTCAGGTGCAAAAATCAATGACTATTCGGAACAGACGGATTATGCTTTAAAAAGAAATTGGCTTTGGCAATTGCAGTTACATGGGCTTCAATTGAAATCTAAAGATGAACCTGGAAAATTTTCTACTACAGCCACAATGACCAGCAAAGGACCTATAAACAATTAACTCTCAATTTTTTACCTTTCAGCATTGAACTTTAATACGGTTAAGAAAGTAACTGCCTGCAGTATAACTTGTAAATTTTGCATGCTTGCATGTGTGTGTGTGTGTGTCTGTCAGTTGCGAAAGGTCGAGATATACATGATTACTTTTTGAAATATTTTGCTATCTACCTGGGTGGGTTACTAACTTAATAAAAAGTAACCATCTTTTGTTTTAAAATTAATCCTGTCAGACTCGTTTCTTTGCAATCAGCACATAAATAGAGAAACACCGACACTGAATAAATACCTTCATCCTTCTAAATCCTTCAAAAAAACTATAACAGTCAGACTTGGAGTGGCTAGTTAGAGGAGTCATATTTTACCCCTCCTAGCATGAGAAACTCAACATTCAAATAAGGACAAAATAAATAGGAGTATGTGTAGACCACACAGACTCTCAAGCCTACTCCACCATTCAATATGATTTCTGCCTCACCTCCATTTCCCACCTGCTCCCCATATCCCTTGATTCCCTGGGAGGCCAGAATTCTATCTAGCTCAGCCATGAATTACTCAATGATGGAATAAAACAGCCCTCTTCGGTAGAGAATTTAGAAGATTCACAACCCTATGAGTGAAGAAATTTCTCCTCATCCCAGTCCTAAATGATCAACGCTTTATCCTAAGATTGTGCCCCACATTCTAGGTCCCTCAACCAGAGGAAACAACCTCTCAGATTCTCCCCTGTCAAACCCCTTCAGAATCTTTCAATGAGATCACCTCTCATTTTTCTAAACTCCAGAGAATAGAAGCCCAATTTACTTAACTTCTCATCATAGGACAACTCTCTCATCCCAGGAGCCAACCTAATGAAACTTTGCTGTACTGCCTCCAAGGCAAATATATGTTTCCTTAAACATGGAGACCAAAACTGCAGACAGTACACCAAGTGTGGTCTCACCAATGGAATGGTGTGAATTTATCATGATATATGATTATATATGATAGTTATATACTAAAAGTACCAGATAAAGTTAGGACTCGTTGATTCCAGTTTGTATATTTTTAATGGTGTGATAAGTCTTAGTTACTGACCAGCAAAGCTCTCTGGCGCTGAAAATCAACTTTTATGAGTGTGAAGTTTAATTCCTTCAGATTTTAATTCTTCTTCAGTTCTCTGCCCAAAGACAGGTCTGACCCAGAGTGCCCTGACCTCCACCATTGGCAGGCAAGGAGGCAGGCCCCAAATCCACCCCAGCTGGAACAGGGATCGAACCCAGTGCTGATGGCACCAATCTGATCCACACTGGCCAACTGCAGCCCCAGTAAGGAGTCTGAGATGTGGCAACATGCACATTTACATGTATGTTGTAGTCCAGAGCTGTGAATAGTGATGGTAGAGGCTCCAATTTTCTTTCCATCACATGACTGACAGCAGTGGCAGATTTACAGTTAGTGGGGCCCTGTACTCAGCTTCATTTTCAGACTCTCCCTGACACCCCCCTCCCCAGGACCTGAAGGCCAAAGCCAAAAAATACATAAATTGATCACTGCTTCTCACGCTCTCTCTCTCCCCCCACCTCACACTCTCTCTCTCACCTGGCCTGGGGTCCGCCCACTGCCTCGTCTGGGTCTGTCTGCTGCCTCGGCTGGAGTCAACTCCCACAGCCACACACTCCCGCACCTACACATTCACTTACTCCCACACCCATACACACTTACTCCCACTCCCATACACACTTACTCCCACTCCCATACACACTTACTCCCACTCCCACACGTTCTCCCACACTCACACTCACTTGGTAGCGAGTGGGCTCTGGAAACGGATGTATGGGGGCAAGGGGGTGAGAGACATTGCCGGTGGTGGTGGAGGTGGGGGGGGTGGTGGATACTTTCTCCAGGTTGTCAGAGGCTGGATCCAATGGTGCAAGCAGGATGTGTGGGGTATGAGAGAGACAGGGTCTGTGTGTGTGTGTGTATGTTGGAGAATGGGAGTGGTGTGAGAGCGGGTGTGGGAGCAAGTGTGTATCTGAGCGGGAATGAGTGTGGATGTGGGAGAAACTGAAAAAGCAGCGGTCATTCGGCTGTAATATCTTACAAAGCTCTCGGGTTTATAATGCATCCTGCATTTTTGGGCCCCGTGACACAGCATGGTGTGTTTCATTGTAAATCCGACCCTGACTGACCAGGTGTCTCTCCTGCTCTTACCACTTATCATTGGCATATGTTGGAAGGATTTGCAAGTTGTTTGGCCATCTTTATGAATGCACCTTTCTTCAAGGAGTGGGACTTGTTTGCAGGATCTCTTCCAAGTTGTCAATGTCCTGAAGCAGATCCTGCACTCAATGCGGAGGGAGGGGGGGTGCGGTGAATACTATCGGGGAGTGGGGGAGGTTTGAGCATAGTTGGGGGCGGGTGAGGGAGGGTTAGTTGTGTCAGTGGGTTGAGGCTTAGCAGTGTCAGGGTTGACAGCTCTGATCTTCTGGCTCAGAGGCAGGCATGCTACCCACTGCTCCACAAGAAATGTATTTTAAAAATAGAAAATGTAATTTTGTAACTTGTTCTTTCTGTCTCTTTTACCTCTCTCTTAATTCCATCTCTTTCTTCATTTCACTTTCTGTACATAATTTGGCACTGAGTTAAACTTCTTGGTTCAGACTCTGTGCACCTCATCAATAAATCTTAAATTTGATTGGTTAAGAGATGCTTTACCTGTTCATTAAGAGTTCTAAGATCCTCTTTAGAGGGTGTTGTGTCAATTGGCTCTCGAATCACAGCAGGTTCCAGTCCAAAATGTCATAGAAAATATTTAAGTAAGTTCTAGTGTTTTGCTGCTGATTGCAAAGTCTTGACCAAAGTTTTCCCCCATAAAGTTAAGATGGCCATTAGCATTTTCAGTAAAACACAAATCCATCATTACCTTAAATGTTCACTCCCTCCACCACCGACACACAGTAGCAGCAGTGTGTACCATCTACAAAATGCACTGCAGCAACTCACCAAGCCTCCTTCAACAGCACCTTCCAAACCCGTGAACTCTATCACCTCAAAGGGCAACAGAAACACGGCAACACCTCTACCTGTAAGTTGCCCTCCAAGCCACACACCATCCTGACTTGCAACTATATAGCCATTCCTTCACTGTCACTTGGTCAAAATCCTGGAACTCCCTCACTAAAAGCACTGTAGGTGTACCTACACCAGATAGACTGCAGCAGTTCAAGAAGGTGGCTCACCATAACCTTCTCATGGGCAATTAGGGATGCGTAACAAATGTTGGCCTTGTCAGTAACGTTCACATCCTATGAAAGAATTAAAAAATACTAACTAAAATAGATGTCCATATACCATTTAACAGGTTGATGGGGAGGGGTTTTGCAGTGATCTGTCCCAACAGTTGGGCTGGTAAACTGTGGTGATCTCTTTATCTGAACAAACTTCAGTCCTTCAAGAAACTAATTTTCATCACTGATTGAAATTCTGCATTATAAATATTACCAGAAGATGGAGACATTTCCCCTATAATCAGAATGAATAAATAGGGTATGCTAACAATTAAAATGAATTGTTAGATTTTCTTCTATGATATAAAGCAATACAAAAGTAAAAACACATCTTATTACTGAAAACTCCAATTTGATGCTCTATGTGAGCTAGATACAAGTTTAGAGAATCATAATGTGCAAAGTGTATAGACACCAAAATAGAACGTAGGGCAGGATTTTTCAATCGGTCAGTCGGGAGCGGGCTCAACACACCGATGCGTAAAATGACGCACCATGACGCCGGGCATGTGTCCCGACGTCATTGCGCTGTCTTGAGGTGTTTTGTTTGGCGGGTGCACACCCAAGTCAGCTGTGTGCCCACCAATATGTAAACATCCTATTAAGGCCATTAAGGAAGTGATTAATGGAGTTGTTAATGCTGCCCGTCCAACCTTAAGTTTGGCAGGCAGGTGAAAAGGCCAAGCGGCTTTCATGTTTTTTAGGAAACCTCATCCATGAGCAGCTTGAGGTTTCCTAAAACTTTTATTAAATAAAATTTTTTAAATTTCCTAAATATAAAAACATGTCCCATTTCATGTGACACACTTACATGAGGGGACCTGTCTAAATAAATTTTTAAACTATTTATTTAATTATTTCAATACCGATTCAATCTCCCTGAGGCAGCTCTGCATGCGTGCGAAAGAGCACTGGCCCCGACTTTCCCTCCTCCCCACCGCCCACATAAAATGGCGGAGTGGAGCCGATCCCGAGCAGCGATCGGCTCCACAACCGCCCCCGCCCTCTCCCGCCAAGCCCACCTGCCGCCTGAAAAATTCAGGCCATAGTTTCTTCAGTGTAAATCATAAACCAAAATAGGGGATTACCAAGCTTTTGGGCCCATTGAAAATTTAATCTTAAATGAGACATAAATCCGTTCACTCCCTAGGATTATCTCTAATTGTTGAAATAAATCCTTGAAATGTACACAACACCTGGAAATTAGCAGCGTACACAATAAATTACTTTGCATTGCAAGACAATATACAGTATACCTGATGTTTGAAATGTCATTGAAACAATGTTTTGGATTTTTAAAAATTACATGTTTCTGAAAAACTTTTATAGTTGATGTGATTAAACATTTGTTTCTAATTGTTGAGATTTTATTTCTGGTCTTATTAAAAATGCTGTCTGGTTGCCAACTCATGAGATTGAGCACGCAATCACATGGTAGATGAAGTTTGCCAAGTAGAACAAATCCATCACATATTCTATCCCCTACGTTCAGAATGGACCAGTTCCTTCCTGTATGTGAGCATAACTATCACTTGCATTTTTTTCATTGAAGCCTATTGTTAACTATATTCCTGAAGAACTGAATGGCAACAGAAATAATTTCTGTTTGGACTTCATTATTGTCTCCAGAGTTCCACTCATAATAAAGCAATTCATAAAGATATTTACATCTTGAGATTCCATGAATAGATGCATGATTTCAAATGTAAAATTCCAAAAAGCAATCATCCTAAAAATTTGGGGAAAAAATATTGTTATGAAACTTTCAACCCTTCCTTTTGCTCAGGATTTGGGTTTCAAATTTTATAACAATGTAGAGTGTAATTAAATTTTGCCATTTTGTTTATTGCTGAAAAAGCTTTCTTTCTCAAATGTATGTAACTCCTGGATTAGTTTTAGAATTTTTGGAAAAAACAATAAATATTGTCAGGAAAAGGGTACAGAGATTATTAATGTTAAGACAGATTTTATGATTTTAATTTATCTTTGCTTTTATTGTAGTGAATCTGTCTATTTGTATACTTTCATTAGAATGAGTTATCACATACATCTTTAACTCTAATTCTGAAGCTACTTTGCAAAGTTCTATTGCTGTCTCTGTTTCAGTAAATTCTCTTAAGCGTTTATCCAAGAAAAGTAATGGAAAAAGATCTTCTGAGAAAATTCTAGTTAATTTGTCTACAAAATGCATCAAAGAAACAGCCTTATTAAAAGGATAGTCTAAGAAGCTTCAGGAAAAACATTAAGCTTTCAACAGAATTTGTCTCATTCTGCTCTCAATCTCATCCTTGCTACCAGCTGCTCACAGATGCTCGGTTTGTAATATGGCAGGACCACTCGGCTCCAGGCCTCATTAAAGCCTTGGTCCAAACATGAACAAAGGAGCCAAATTGCAGAGGTGAGGTGAGAGTGACTGCTTCAAGAATCAAGGCAGCAGTTCACTGAGTGTGGCATCAAGGAGTCCTGGTAAAATTTGAAGTCAGTGGGAATCAGGGGGAAAACTCTCCACTGGCTGGAGTAATACCTAGTAAAAAACGATGATTGTGGTTGTTGAAGGCCAATCATCTAAGCACCAGGACATTGTTGCAAGAGTTCCTAAGGACAGCATTCTAGGCTCAACCACCTTTAGCTGCTTTATCAATACCTTCCCTCCATCAAAAAGTCAGAAGTGGTGATGTTCGCTGATGATTGCTCAGTGTTCAGGACCATTCACAACTCCTCAGAAAATGAAGTTGTCTGTGCTCACATGCAACAAGATCTGGACAATTTTCAGGCTTGGGCTGATACGTGGCAAGTAACGTTTGCGCCACACAAGTGCCAGGCAATTGTCATCATTTGAGAGGCTAACCACCTCGCCCTGACATTCAAGGAAATAACCATTGCTGAATTTACCCATCAACATCCTGGGGGTCACCATTGATCAGAAGTTTAACTGGACCAGTCAGATAACTATTATAGCTACAAGAGCAGGTCAGAGATTGGGAATTCTATGGCAAATAGCTCACCACCTGACTCCATAAACCCCAATAAGACAGATGGAGTACTCTCCAGTTGTCTGGATGAGTGCAGTCTAACAACATTGAGCAGCTCAACACCATCCAGGAGAAAACAGTCTGTTTTATTAGCACCCCATCCACCACCTTAGATATTCACTCCCTCCACCACTAACAGACTATGATTGCAGTGTGCACCATCTAAAAGATGCACTGCAGCAATTCCCCAAGGTTTCTTTGACAGCACCTTCCAACTCATGGCATCTACCATCTAGAGGAATAAGCGCAGCAGGTGTTTGGGAACACCACCACCTCCTCCAAAGTCTCCTCCTAGTCACACACCATCCTGACTTGGAACTCTATCCCTGTTCTTTCATTGTCACTGGGTCAAAATCCTGGAACTCTCTCCCTAACAGCACTATTAGTGTGCATACACCACATTTACTGCAGCAGTTCAAGAATGTGGCTCACTACCTCCTTCTCAAGGGCAATTAGGGACGTGCAATAAATGCTGGACTTGTCAGCAATACCAGCATCACATAAATAAATAAAAATAATTCCTGATATCATATGCTTGGTCACTCCCGTGAACTCTCAAACCTCACGGTCTTCATGCACCAGATGTCTCGATCACTGTCAAGGCCATTTTTGACCACTTTCTTAACATCAATATCCCCAACCCTACTAACTGCCCAAAGAAAAAGCTCTTTTCAGCTTGATCACACAATCCTACTCTGACCCTTAACTCCTTCTACTCTTGACCTCCACCTGTCATGATATCTCCTTTGCTAAACTTTCCTCTCATCCATGTCTTTATCACCCATATTCAAAGCAAAACTATCCTAGACATAATTTCCCCAGTACAGTCCCATTTTATTTTCTCAGGTCAAAAGTGTGCAAATTCAAAAAAGTACCTGTTTTCAGTTGGCAGAATCATCAATTGCCAGATCGAGCTTAAAAGTCAACATCATGCTTTACTTTCCTCAGCCAAAATGACTCACCACCCATGATTATAGGGGAGTGGAGGGTGTTGGGGCAAGGATAATCCCAGACTTGTTTTGCCATAAACAATCATCTCCTTAAATCTGTCTTAGCTCCCTGATTTCAAACATCAATTGCAAATAATTTAGGGATTTCTTTTTCTTTTAAATCATGACAATTCATGATGTGACCGCTGATACATCCTTTCACCCCATCCATTGGCCTTCCCAGTCTTTCACTGGGGAGGCTGTGGTGTAGTGGTACTGTCGCTGGACTGGTAGTGGCCCTAGCTAATGCTTTGGGAATATGGGTTCAAATAGCAGCCGGTGGAATTTAAATTGAATTAATAAATAAAATTCAATTAATAAATCTGAATTAAAAGCTAGTCTCAGCATTGGGAACAATTGTTAGTTATTATAAAAACCCATCTGGTTCCTTTAATGTTCCTTTAAGGAAGGAAATCTGCCATCCTTAGCTGATCTGGCCTATATGTGACTCCAGACCCACATCAATGTGATTGACTCTGAAATAGCCCCTTAGCTTAAGGGCAATTAGGGATGGGCAACAAATGTTGGGCTTTGCCAGTGATGCCCACAACCCATGAAAGAATGAAAAAAAATCTCATGACAGCCTTGAACTGTTTCCATTTTACAGTTTCTTGCCCCCTTTTCTCCAGCCCTAGCTAACTGCTTCCCTGAGACATAGCTCCTGTTCTCTCTATTTGCTTCCCATCTAACTTCTTGCTATTCAACTCCTCTTCCTGGTTCCCACTTAAGCTGATGACATATACCATGCTTCTTTGTTTCAAAACTGCCGTTACTATCCCTCTCCTCAACAAACACCTTCAGTCCCTCCATTTCCAACTCTCCCTTCTTCTCTAAGGTCCTTGAACATATCATTGCCTCCCAACTCCTTGCCTACCTCCCCATAGCTTTCAGTTCAAATATTTTCAGTCCAGTTTCCACCTTCGTCTCTTCACTGAAACAGCCTCAATTAATATCAAGAATTACATTCTTTGTGACTGTGTTCCATTATCTGTCCTTGTTCTCCTTGACTTTTTTTTAGTGTTTGATATGGTTAACCATGCCATCTCTCTTCAACTTTCAGTTTCTTGAGATTACCTATCTGATTGTGACCACTGCATCTCCAGCAATGACTTCTCTCATGTCTCAAGCATCTACCCTTGGTGCCTCCATTATCCACATATCTCTCCATGCTGACTTCATATGCAACTGTCATCTTCCACATCTATACTGACAACATCAGCTCTATCTTTCCACCAGTCCTCTTGACCACTTTATCAAGGTTTATCATCTGTCCCAACATCGAATCATAGATAGGTTGTCATTTCTTCCAGCTCAACATCAAGAAAGCCAAAGTAATATCTTTGGCCCCCACCACATGCTGCCACTGACTCCATTTCCTTCCCTCAGACCAAATCAGGGTGTAGAGAGTATTGGAACTCTTATGCATGCCTTCATCGTCTCCAGAAAATGTTACTACCAATGTCTACCTTGTTGACTCCCATCCTCCAACCACAACCACAACAAACTTCTGCAAAACACTGCAACCAGTTACCTTGTCTCAAATTATGATCTGTTGGCTTATTTCCCCATTCTTGCTGATTTCCATTGATTCAATGTACACCAACACATCTATTTTAAAATTCTCCTCTACAGCTTCCTCCATGACCTCACCCAACCCCATCTCTATAATCTTCTTCAACCTTGTATCTCCTCCTGGATGTTCCATTCCTTATTCTTGGCGTTTCCATACCATTACCGCTATCCCTTCCCCAACATCCACTCATCCCTCCATTGATGGCAGAGCTTTTCATCACTTTGGTCTGCCCTCTGCAACTTCCTCTAAATTTTGTTCACTCATGGGATGCGGGCATCACAGGCAAAGTCATTATTTATTGTTGCTGAGAATGTAGTGGTGAGTTGCCTTCTTGATTCACTGCGATCAATGTGATGTAGGTACACCCGCACTTAGGGAGAGATTTCAGGGGTTTTGCCCCAGCAGCAGTGAAGAAAAGGAAATATAGTTCCAAGGCAGCTTGGCGAATGACTTGGAGGGCAATTTGCTCATGGTGGTGTTCTCATGCTTCAGCTGTCTTTGTTCTTATAGGTAGGAGAGGTGGCAAGTTTGGAAGGTGCTGTCAAAGGAGGCTTAGTGAGTTGCTGTACTGTATCTTCTAGATGATATGCAACGTATGCCAGTGATGGAGGGGTGAATATTTATGGTGGCAGATAGGATGCCAGTCAAGGGGGTTGCTTTACCCTGGATGGCATTCAACAGCTTGAGTGCTTTTTGAGCTGATCATCCAGGCAAGTGACAAGTATTCTCCTTACTTGTGCCTTGTAAATGGTGGAGAGCCTTTAGGGGGTCAGGAGGTGGCCGCTCTTGTAGATAGAAAATTTATGTGGCAGGTCCTGTTAAGTTTTTGGCTTTTGTTAGCTTTGCTATGTTGATGGTGGGGGATGTAGTGAGGGTAATGCCGTTGAGTGTCTTGGGAGATGATTAGATTCTCTCTTGCTGAAGATGCCATTGCCTGACAATTGTGTGGCGTGAATGCTACTTGCCACTTATCAGCCCAAGCCTGAATGTTATCCAGGTCTTGCTACAATCAGGCATGGACAGCTTCATTACTTGAGGAGTTGCAAATGGTGCTGAACACTCTGCAATCATCAGCGAATATTCCCACTTCTGACCTTATAATGGACGAAAGGTCACTGATGAAGGAGCTGAAGATGGCTGGATCTAGGGCATTGCTTTGAGGAACTTCTGCAGCGACGTCCGGGAGCTGAGAGGATTGGCTTTCAACAACCACAACCATTTTCTTTTGTGCTAGATATGACACCAGCCAGCAGAGAGGTCCCCCCAACATTTTCAGTGTTGCTGGGGCTCCTTGATGGACTCGATTAAATGCTGCCTTCATGTCAAGGACAGTTGCTCTCACCCCTGGAATTCATTTCTTTTGTCTGGAACAAAGGTTTAATGAGTTCTTAAGCAGAATGGTCCTGGTGAAATCCAATCTGAGCATTGGTGAGCAGGTTATTGCTGTGTAAGTGCCACTTGATTGCATTCCCCGACACCTTCCATCACTTTACTGATGATTGAGAGTAGACTGATGGGGCAGTGATTGGAAGGATTGGATTTGTCCTACTTTTTGTAGACAGGACATAAGTGGACATTTTTCCACATTGTTGAATAAATGCCAGTGTTGTGGCTGTACTGGAACAGATTATCTAGAAAGGTGGCTAGTTCTGGAGTGCAGCATCAGGGCCCATAGCCTTTGCTGCATCCAGCACATGTTCAGCTTTTTCTTGAAATCATATAGAGTTGGCTGAAGACTGACTTACATGATGGTGGTTATTAATTGTATATTAATTATTCTTATTGTATGCTGTGGTAGGTATTAACTGGGGATTCATGGTGCCACTATAAAAAGGGACATTCTGTGTCCAGGTAATCCTTGGAGAGGGAGCACACGGTGTTTACCAGTATACCTGAGGCCTTCCATGACCAGTGGGCACCGGGCATGCTGGAGTGCATTATTGACACCGGAGATGTCATTTTAATTTGAGTCAATAAGCTCCATTTAAAGTTTTTGCTTTTGTTACAGTTGGGTAATAGTGCCCCTTTCATACAGGGCACATAATTGATTTTGGGCATCAAAAAAGAAGTATAAAGAGGAACAGACTGAACTGTGGTTGTTGGACGAGGAGGTGCAGGTTTCTAATGTTTACCTCTGTAAATAAATGCTTATTAAAGTGTGTAAAGATTGGTTCTAGTTCTATCCTTCAACACCTGGCTTTCTGGAGTATAACAGCTGGGACCTCAGGAGGACACCGAGATGGATCATCCACTTGGCACTTCTGGGTGATGATGTTTGCAAACTCTTCTATCATCGCTGCAGACGAGTTCTCCAGTTCACCCTCCCCCTGCTCTCCTCCCACCCTCATGAAAATTACCTGGGTCAGGAACAGAGGTGGCAGACCAGCACACAGGTCATCGGAACAAATTTTTTGGCCAACCACCTCTGTTCTGACCAGCAGCAAAAATCGTTCTGTTTATGCCCTCCTTACAACTTGCTTTCCCATCTATCTTTGGATCGTCAGTAAAATTGGCTACAATACAGTCGGTTCCATCATCCAAGTCATTAATATAGTTACTAAAAAGTTGTGGCCCCAGCACTGATCCCTGTGGCACTCAACTAGTTACAGTTTGCTAACCCGACCTATTTATCCCAATTCTCTGTTTCCCATTAATTAGCCGATCTACTATCCATCTAATATATTACCCACATAACCATGAGCTTTTATCTTACATAGTAACCTTTTATGTGGCGCCTTATCAAATGCCTTTTCGAAATCCAAATACACTACTTGTTCCCTTCTTGTTGCGTCTTCAAAGAATTCTAATAAATTTGTCAAATATAATTTCCCTTTTATAAAAATATGTTGACTCTCCTTGATTGTATTATGATTTTCTAAATATCCTGGCACTACCTACGTAATAATGGATTCCAGCATTTTGCCAATGCCGGATATTAGGCTAACTGCCCTATATTTTTCTGCTTTATGTTTCCCCTTCCTAGAATAGGAGTGTTACATTTGTGGTTTCACCAACCTTGTGCACTACACTTCGTGCGTTTGTGTCAATGGATTCCAAACCTGCCTTTATATTCCTCATGACCCTTCTTAGTCTGCTCCTATCTAATATAGTACTACTTCCTTCTCTAGTGTCACCCAACACTCTCACTCCTTTATGCACCATATTCCTCTTTTCTACTTCCATATACCGGGGCCCACCTTTCTGCCAATTTAGTTTAAATCTGCCCTAACCAGACTAGTGAACCTCCCCTCAATGACATTGGTCCCTATCCAGTTGAGGGGCGACCTGTCCCTTTTGAACAGGTAACTTCTGCCACAGAATTGATCCAATGCCCAAGAATCTGAAGACCTCCCTCCTGCCCCTTAACTGGACACTTCATCCTCCTGGAACCAGTCTAAATTTATTCTCAGTGCCTAATGGCTTGCTTCCTTTTCACTTTCCCAGCAGACTAACTTCTAATTCCAAAACTGACTTTCACTTTGAGGGTTACATTGCAGACTCCTTCCTTCCAGCTCTAAGCTAAATGAATCTTCCAGCTTCCTTTAAATCCTCATGAATTCGATCTTCAATCTGAATGCAATCTCCCACCCACATTCTGTGTGGTAAACAATAGAGTAGACATTTTCTCCACTTCACGTGCTGAATTGGCTACCTCTATTTCATGCTGTCTGCCTCTCAGATGTCTGACTGTGACATTCATGGATTTGTAAGCTGATCTCAAAAGTGGCTTCCTCACTCTTCTCCATGGCAATATGAAACACATTAGTCTTGTATCTAGGTAGAGCTGCTTATTGGCTATCTCTAATCCCAACTCCCTTTCAGCTTAGAAGTAGATGGATAATTTAAAGCACAATTGTTTATAACACAATACTTTTAATACATTTCTGGGACTTTGGAAGACGCAAGGTCTATTCATGGTGTACTAAGAGACTGCTTCTATTGTCTCCAAGCGTAAATATAATTTTCCTTTAATTTATTCATTCATGGAATGTGGGTGTTGCTGGCTTGGCCAGCATTTATTGCCCATCCCTAAGTGCCTTGAGGATTTGGTGATGAGTAGCCTTCTTGAATCGCTGCAGTCCATAAACTCATAGGTGTTTACAGCACAGAAGGAGGCCATTTGGTCCATCGTGTCCACGCCGGTCAACAAAGATCTGACAACACTAAACCCATTTTCCAGCGCTTGGCCCATAACCCTGGAGTCTATGGCAACGCAAGTGAATATCTAAATACTTCTTAAATGTTACGAGAGTTTCATACTCTCGTCCCCTTAGGCAGTGAGTTCCAGACTCCCACCACCCTCTGGGTGAAAAGACTTCTCAATTCCCCTCTTAGCCTTCCACCTCCTACTTAAATCTATGCCCCTAGTTATTGACCCCTCTACTAATGGAAAAAGTGCCTTCTTATCCACCCTATCAATGCCCCTCATAATCTTATACACCTCTATCAGGTCCTCTCTCAATCTTTGCAGCTCCAAGGAAAACAACCCCACCCTACTCAATCTTTCATCATAGCTCAGACCCTCCAGCCCAGGCAGCATCCTGGTAAATCTCCTCTGCACCCTCTCCAGTGCAATCACATCCTTCCTATAATGTGGTGACCTGAACTGCACACAGTACTCCAGTTGTGGCCCTACCAGCATTTTATACAGTTCCAGCATAACCTCCCTGCTCTTGTATTCGATGCCTCGGCTAATAAAGGTAAGTATCCCATATGCCTTCTTAACCATCTTGTCTACCTGTCCTGCTACCCTCAAGCATCTGTGGATATGCACACCAAATCTTCTGTACTTTCCCCTGATCTTCAGTACTTTCCAGGGTCCTACTCTTCATAGTGTAATTCCTTGCCTTGTTAGCCCTCCCCAAGTGCATGACTTCACACTTTTCCAGGTTGAATTCCATTTACCATTGCTTTGCCCACTTGACCAATCCATTGATATCTTCCTGCAGTTTATGGCTATCCTCCTCACTATTTACCACCTTACCAATTTACGTGTCACCCGTGAACTTCTTGATCAAACCCCCTACATTTAAGTCCAAATCATTTATGTACAACACAAACAGCTAGGGCCCCAGCATCAAGCCCTGCAGAACCCCACTGGAAGCAGACTTCCAGTCACAGAAACATCTCTCTACCATCACCCTCTGCTTCCTGCCTCTCAGCCAATTTTGGATCCAACATGCCACTTTGCCTTGGATCCCTTGGGCTCTTACTTTCTTGACCAGTCTGCCATGAGGGACCTTATCAAAAGCCTTGCTAAAATCCATGTAGACCACATCAAATGTATACCCCTCATCAACACTCCTGGTTACCTCCTCAAAAAATATGATCAAATTCATCAAACACGACCTTCGCTTAACAAATCCATGCTGACTATCCCTGATTAATCTGTGTCTCTCCAAGTGCAGATATATTCTGTCCCTCAGAATTCTTTCCAGTAACTTCACCACCACCAAGGTTAGACTAACTGGCCTGTAATTTCCTGGTCAATCCCTTCCTCCCTTTTTTAATAATGGGACAACCTTAGCAGTCCTCCAGTCCTCTGGCACCTCACTTGTGGTCAGAGAGGATTTGAAAAAAACTGCCAGGGCCCCTGGTATCTCCTCCTTTGCCTCTCTCAACAGTCTGGGATATATCTCATCCAGGTCTCTGGATTTATCCACTTTTGAGTGTGCTAAGCCCGCTAGGACCTCCTCTCTCTCTATGTTAATTTCCTCTAATTTTTCACAGTCCTCCAGCCTGATGTCTATATCTGCATCATCCTTTTCCATTATGAAGATCGATGCAAAGTATTCATTGAGGACTGTACCCACATCTTCCGGGTCCACACACACATTACCACTATAGTCCCAAGTTGGTCCTACCCTTTCCCTAGTTATTTTCTTGCTGTTTATATATTTTAAAAAACCCTTTGGGTTTTCCTTTATTATAACCACTAATGCTTTCTCATGCACTCTCTTAGCTTTCCTAATTTCCTTTTTAAGTCCCCATTGCACTTTTTATACTTCTCTAGGGACTCTGCTGTATTGAGCCCTCAGTATCTACCATAAGCTTCTATTTTTTTTAATCCTAACCTTTATGTCCCTTGACATCCAGGGTTCTCCGGACTTGGCTCCCCCCCACTTTGTCTTTACGGGAACATATAATCTTGCTATTTCCTCCTTGAATGCCTCCCACTGCTCTGACACAGTTTTTTCTGCAAGTAGCTGCTCCCAGTCCAATTAGGCCAAAACGTATCTCATCTTAGTAAAATTCACTTTTCCCCAGTTTAGAACCTTTATTCCCGGTCCAACCATATCCTTTTCCATTACTATCCTAAATCTAACTGAGTTATGGTCACTATCTCCAAAATGTTCCCCTACTTATATGCCTTCCACCTGCCTGGGCTCATTTACGAATATTAGGTCTAGAACTGCCCCCTCCCTTGTTGGGCTTTCTACATACTGGCTAAAGAAGCTCTCCAGGATGCAACTTAAGAATTTTGCTCCCTCCCTACCTTGCACACTAAAACTATCCCAATTAATATTTGGATAGTTAAAATCCCTTACTATTACTGCCTTATTATTCTTACACTTCTCTGAAATTTGACTGCATATTTGATTCTCTATCTCTCCCTGACTGTTTGGGTGCCTATAGTACACACCCAACTGTGTTTTTTACTTCTACCCATATGGTCTCATTTGATCATCCTTCCAGGATATCATTCCTCCTCACTGCTATAGTTGATTCCTTGATCAATATTGCAACGCCCCCTGCTCTTTTATCCCCCTCACTAGCTCGTCTGAATACCCTATAACTAAGAATGTTGAGCTGCCAAATTTTGCCCTTCTTTTAGCCAAATCTTGGTCATAGCTATGATATCATACGCCCACGTGCCTATCTGTGCCCTCAGCTCATCTGTCTTATTCCTCAAGTTCCTTGCATGAAAATATATTCCTTAGTCTTGCTAAACTCACTTCTTTCTTATCTAGCTTATGTTTCCTCTGCCTTCCAGACTCACTTAGTGGTGTTTTAACTTCTAATTCCACCTCAGGCTTCTCTCCCTTCTGAACTACTTTTCAGAATCCCATTACCCCTACCAATTTAGTTTAAATCCAACCCAACAGCATTAACAAACCTCCCTGCGAGGATGTTGGTCCTGTTCCTGTCCAGATGTAACCCGTCCAACTTGTACAGGTTCTACTTCCCCCAGAAACAGTCCCAATGTCCCAGGAATCTAAAGCCCTCCCTCCTGCACCATCTCTCCAGCCACGCATTCACCTTTATCCTTCTGTTCCTATATTTACTACTGCATGGCACCAGGAGTAATCTGGAGATTACTACCTTTGAAGTCCTGCTTTTGAATTTCCTACCTAACTCCCTAAAGTCTGCTTGCAGGACCTCATTTCTCTTTCTTCCTATGTCATTGGTCCCAACATGGACCACAATCTCTGGCTGTTCACCCTCCCCCTTCAGAATGCCCTGCAGCCGTTCCATGACATCCTTGAACCTGGCACCCGGGAGGCAACATACCATCCTGGAGTCATGAGTGCGGCTACATAATTGTCTGTCTACTCCCCTCACTAACGAATCCCCTATCACTATTGCCTTTCCAAACTTCTTCCCCCCGACCAGCTGGACCACCCACAGTTCCATGGCCTTGGCTCTGGTTGGTCACCACAGAGGAACCATCACTCTCACCACTTTCTTATGGTTTGCGAGTGAGATGCACTTGGGAGAGACCCTGTCTACCAGCCTGATCCCCATCTTCTGTCTGGTAGTCACCCATTCCCTCTCTGCTTGCACTTCCTTAAGCTGCAGGGTGACCACGTCCTGAAAAGTACTATCCACAAGCCTCTCAGTCTTGTGAATACATCGTGGTGTCCCCAGCTGCCACTCAAGCTCCAAAACCTGGAGATCGAGTTGCTCCAGTTGGAGGTACCTCCTGCACACATGGTCATCCAGACTGCCAGGAGCATCTAGGATTTCCCACATAGCGCAGGATGTGCAAATCACAGGACTGAGGGACTGTGGTATAGGTGCACCCACAGTGCTGTTAGGAAGGAAGTTCTAGCGACAGTGCAGGAACAGCAATATAGTTCCAAGCAAGGATGGTGTGTAGCTTGGAGGAGAATTTGCAGACAGTGGTGTTCCCATGCACCTGCTGCCCTTGTCCTCCTAGGTGGTAGAGGTCGTGGGTTTGGAAGGTGCTGTCAGAGGATCCTTGATGAGTTGCTGTTGTGCATCTTGTACACACTACTGCCACTCTGCCTCAGTGGTGGAGGGAGTGAATGTTGAAGGTGGTGCATGGGCTGCCTTGTCCATGTCGTGTCGGGCTTTTTGAGAGTTGTTGCAGCTGCACTGATCCCGTCAAGTGGACAGTATTCCATCACACTCCTGACTTGTGCTTTGTAGATGGTTGACAAGCTTTGGGGAGTAAGGTGGTGAGTTACTTGCCACAGAATTCCCAGCCTCTGGCCTGCTCTTGCAGCCAGAGTATTTTTAAGGCTGGTTCAGTTCAGTTTCTAGTCAATGGTAACCTTTCATGATGTTGATAATGCAGGGATCATAATGCTATTGAATGTCAACGTGAGATGGTTAGATTCATTCTTGTTATAGATGGTCATTGCTTGGCATTGTGTGGCACAAATGTCATTTGCCACTTATCAGTCCAAGCCTGAATATTGTCCAGATCTTTCTACATTTGGACATGGACTACTTCAGCATCTGAGGAGTCGTAAATGGTGCTGAACATTGTGCAATCGTCAGCAAACATCCCCACTTCTGACCTTATGATGGAGGAAAGTCATTGATGAAGCAGCTGAAGATGGTTGGGCCTAGGACACTATGCTGAGAAAGTCCTTGAGCAATGTCTGGGACTGAAATGATTAATTTCTAACAACCACAACCATCTCCCTTTGTGCTCGGTATGAATCCAACCAGTGGAGAGTTTTCTCCTGGACTCCTATTGATTTTGCTAGGGTCAAATGATCCCTTGATTTCATGGGCACCTTTTTGTACCTTCTCAGTAAAACAATTGGGCCCTCTCTTGATCTCTAACAATCAAACAGCCCAGGCTTACTGTCAGGCAGACTGCAGAACAGGTCACAAGACTCTCTTCAATTACCTTAAATTTAAAGATACTGTCCCAAGTTATAGTAATCTTATAAACTTCACAATTGTAACACTTCCCCCTCCAACTCATCACCATAGTTATGTGTTTTCATCATCAGCACCCAAAATATAACAACTTATAACATGCTATGCACTTTAACAACAAACTTATTCATTACACATAGTACAAGTAACATTTTCTCCCCATGCTGACACATCCAGTAAACAGTCCATCATAATAGCTTCACAATGTTTAATCTGCATCAGTCAAATACATGTAGCAATTATACAAACATATGAAGTAGGAGGAGTAGGCCATTCGGCTGCTTGAGCCTCCTCCACCATTCAATAAGATCATGACTGACCTGTTTGTGTTTGAGTTCCACGTTCCCATTTACCCCAGGTAAACTTTGATTCTGTTGTCTAACAAGAATCTATCTACCTCCGCCTTAAAAATATTCAGTGACCCTGCACTTACTGCCTTCTGAGGCAGAGTTCCAAAGTTGCAAAACCCTCAGAGAAAAAATTTCCCCTCATCTCTGTCCCGTAAGGGCAACCCCTAATTTTAAAACAGTGCCTCCTAGTTCTGGACTCACCCACAAGAGGAGATATTCTTTCCACGTCCACCTTGTCAAAACCATTCAGGATCTTATATACTTCAATGGAGTAACCCCTCACTCTTCTAAACTCCAGTGGAAACAAGTCTGTCTAACCTATCCTCCTAAGACAACCCACTCATTCCAAGTATCAATCTAGTAAACCTCCTCTGAATGGCTTCCAATGCATTTACATCCTTCCTTAAAGGAGACCAAAACTGCACACAGTATTTAAGATGTAGTCTCACCAATGCCCTGTACAACTGAAGTATAACATCCTTACTTTTATGTTCAATTCCTGTCATTATAAAGGATAGCATTCCATGATCATGTGATCACGTGCTGTACCTGCATGCTAATTTTTTTGTGACTTCTCTGTTTAAGTAATACTCTGCTTTTTTATTCTTCCTGCCAAAGTGAACAACTTCACATCTTCCCACAGATATTTGCCCACAGACTCACCCTATCTATATCTTTCTGCAAACTCCTGATATTTTCTACACAATATGTTTTCCTACCTATCTTTGAGTCATCTGCAAATTTAGCTACCGTGCCTTCACTCCTCTCATCTAAGTCATTGATGTAAATTGTAAAAAGTTGAGGCCACAGCACAGACCCCTGCGGGACACCACTCGTCACATCCTGCCAAGCAGACAAAGACCCACTTATGTATACTCTCTGTTTTCTGCCAGCCAGCCAGCCAATCTTCTATCCAGGCTAATATGTTACCCCTATACTATGAGCTTTTAGTTTCTGCAATAACCTTTGATGTGGCACCTTATCAAATGCCTTCTGGAAATCCAAGTACAGAATGTCGACAGGCTTCCTTTATCCACAGCACATGTTACTCCTTCAAAGAACTCTAATAAATTAGTGAAAAATAATTTACCTTTCACAAAACCATGCTGACTCGCGCCAATTACCATGGGCAGAATTTTCGCTCGGCGGGCGAACACGAACCCAACCTGCTCGAGTGTGAAATGACGCACGTTGACATCGACCGGGCGTGCCAATGTCAACGGACACTGTCATGATATTTTGCTAGGTGGGCACACAAGGGAGACCGAGGCACACCCACCATTAACTAAGAGGCCAGTTAAGGCCCTTGACGCACCAATTGCCTCCGAGTTTCCGTAGCCCATGTGAATTTTCGGCTGTCGCAAAGGCAAAATAGGCAGGCCGACAGGCCAAAATTTGCAAAAGCTCATCCATGGGCGGAATAAGAAGGGTTAGCAGCATTGTCAATGTGAGTAGTGAGGAGTTTTGGAGATCGTGTGCTGCTGGTTAATTTTAAGAACTGGACAGCATCATCTCGCTTCAGAACTGCATTCTGAGCATTTCTAGGCTTCATTTCAGGACACATTGGTGTCTTCCAGGCCCACAGAGGATTCAGACCATGTGGACTCTTCCAGGTATCAGATAGCCTTCTGTAACCCTGGCAATGGGGATTGTGGTCTCCGCTGGTGGTCTTCCTCTATGGAGGAAGTGAGGCTTGGAAGGGAGAGGAGGCCAGGTGTCCTGATGCAGCTTTCTGGGGACCGACCTGTGGGAAGAGAGGCGCAGGCACAAGGGCAGTAGGGCTAACTGGCAGTCCAAGGAGGAAGGGGTCACAGAAGACAACGCTATCCTGCTGCCAGGATTTACAGGCGGCGATGCAGCTGCCTCAATATGTCTGAGGTGCAATGCCGAACGAGGCCTGCCTGGCTGAGCGAGCCAGAGGCTTTGCATCAATTGCTGGATTCCTCCGGGTCCAGGGTGCCATCAACTGCACACATGTTGCCATCACAGTGCCAGCGGGTCAGCCGGGTGCCTTTGTCAACAGGAAGGGATTCCACTCCATGAACGTGCAGATAGTGTGTGATCACAAAATGCAGATTCTGCATGTCTGTGCAAGGTATCCTGGCAGCTCCCATGATGCTTTTATCCTGAGACACTCCCAGGTGCCAGGGCTATTCAGTGCTCCAGCCAGACTGGATGGTTGGCTGCTGGGTGACAAGGGCTATCCCCTGAAAAGTGGCTCATGACACCGCTCCACCACCCAAGAACAGAGGCCGAGCAGCAGTACCACAGGAGCCATGCCCCACTTGGGCGGTGGTAGAGAGAACTTCAAGATGCACTTCTGATGCCTGGACCATTCAGGAGCACATTGCAATACCCCCCAGAGCATGTGTCACTGATAGTGGTTGCATGCTGCGCTCTGCATAATCTGGCACTGGCAAGGGGGGACCAAGTGGAGGAAGAGGATGTTGACGCAGCTGTGCAGGCCACAGATGATGACCCCAGTAATGAGTCCAAAGACAAACACAGTGAGGAGAACACTGAGAGCATGGACGCAGAAGTGGGTAATGGCCAGGGAGGCAGAGACACCTGGGACACTTTGATCCAACATTCCTTCAGCTAGCCTACCAAATAAGAACCACCACCACATGCCAGGGCCACAGGCTCCATACGCGATACCTGAAAGGACCATTTCCTTGGCCACCAATGTACACTCTGTGCGTGTGCAATAAAGTTTTAGGAGACACACATTGATCATTACATAATGGCTTATATTACACATACAAGACAAATGAGGCATACTGAGGCCAATAGCACAAAATAAAATCTCATTTAATTGTGCATTTGAAATACAGCTGAAATAAACATAAATCAGTGTTCTTAATCACACCATTAAAAAAGTTAAAGCAAAATGGGGGAACAAAATATCACCCATGATAAGGTCATCTTCTGCTTAAAGTGTTTTACATTTAGGTTTGCGGGGGCTACGTCTGGGTACTCCCCCCTCACTGACACTGCTGACTCTGCTGCCTTGTTGGCCTTGATGACCTTGGCGGTCATCCTCTAGCCCATGGAGCCTGTGATGGCCACTTCTGGGAAGGAACGGCCAGTGCCACAGCTAGCATCTCCCCAGTCGCTGCAGCCTCATCAGATGCCGCGGTCACTGGCAGAGGGGTGGAGGAGCTGCTGGTGTCATCTGGAGCCCACAGAGATGACAGGCAGCTTGTGCGCCAACGTGAGGTTGCTTTGGAGCTCCCAGCTCACCATTGATGGCCGGGCACCTAGCTGGGATACTGGGTGCCCCATTCACCTCCCACACTGATACTGACCAGCTGAGTTCATTACCGGTGTGAGGGCTTGCAGGTCTGACTGCATCCCCAGGGACCCCTGATTGTGTCCCCAGAGTCGCCTCTCCATGAGAGTCACCACTCTCTCCATGGAGGAGGCACTGCGCTTGGCCATAAGGGTCAACGCAGTAGTCATGCTCCGCAGGGACTCCTCCACAACAGACACCACGCTGCGCATTTCCTCATGTATTTCCTCCAGATCCTCCCACACACCCCGCTGAACTTCCAGCATCTGCTGCCTAATTGATGACTCCAGAGGCTGATCACCAGCCATCGACTGAGCATTGTCCTGGTCTCCAGCAGTTCCCTAACTGCCAGTGCCCTGGGCACACTCTGCCTCCACCTGCATCTCAAGCAAGTGTGAAGTGCCCTCACCAAAGTGCATCGAGATACCAGATGGTGATCTTATGCCCACCAAGGTGCTGGTATCTGCGCTGGTGCCTGCTTGACAGAGAGGGTGTGACCCAGGTGCGTGCTGAGCATGGTCATCCTCTGGGGTCAGGGGTGGGTCTTCAGGCTCCTCATGGTGAGCGCCTCCTGGTGAGCCTAAAAGGGAGAAGAAGGACATGTCATTAGTTTAAGTCATGACACTGTCACTGTGCATGCCAGGCACCCTGACAAGCCAACAGATATCTGCATCATGGTGCCCTCATCTTTCAATTATCAATGGGGACTCCAGTTTCCAGGCTCACATCAATATGGAGACAATATTACAATGGTTGTAATAGCAGACATTCTCACCTCAGTGCACGACACTCTTACCTTCGTCTGGCATCCCAACCTCGCTGTGGTCGGTTGACCAAGATGCATTGCAACTCTCAAGCTCCAGTGCCTCCTGCTCATAGCGCATTAGGATTAGGAGTTGTGGGGATCCCCCACCAGTCTGCGACCTCTCAATATTGTTATGGGATGTCTTCTCCTGAAAGGATAAAGGAGCATTGATTAGTTCACTCTGTAACTGCATCACCATTGCAGCCTGGCCAACCCCAGCTGAGGAACACCTGGCAGGGCTCAACCGATTCATAGCCCCTAAACTGCAAGGCACTCAGTCCATGCAGCAGTACTCACCCTATTGGCCAGCTCTGGCAACATCCTCAGGACCACGGTGGGGGTTGGAGGGGGGGGCGGGCGCAGCGAGTGGCCAACCCTTAACTGTTCTGCACACTGACCCATGCTAACACGGTACTCACCTTCCCGATCACAGCAGATTGTTGAAGTGCTTCCGGCACTGCACCCATGTTGCCTCACCATGTCATGGCTGCTGACCCAGGATGTCGCCTCCTCCCAGGCCTTTTTGGTGAGGTGCTGGGGCCTCCTCCTCCCGTTTCTGGGGACAGGGCAGCGAGGCACTCATTGGAGGAACGCGGGGCCAACAGCCCTGCCGACCCTGCCCTCCCACCTGCCATGTCCAACCACACTGGAATCCATCTTCACTTCAGCATCCTTCTGTGGCAGCCTTCCAGGGGCTGCCCGGGCCGTTTTTGAATCAGCCGCTGGGTGGCCACTAGACCCAGCGTATATCATACCCCCGCTCCCGCCCGCCCCTTCTCGGAGTTTGCCCAGCCCTCTTTCAGATTGGGCGGACCTTAATTGGCCCGCCAGCGTAAAATCATGGTGCCGTGCTGACAGCATGCAGCGGTCGGCTTCCCGACCACCCCTGCCTGCCCCCACCAAGACAAGGGCAAAATTCTGCCCCTTGGGTTTTTCAAAGTGCTCAGCAATAACCTCTTCAATGATCTAGCTACCTCTTTTAAGACCCTAGGATGTAGTCTTTCGGGACCCGGAGACTTGTCAGCCCGCAGCTCCATCAGTTTGCTCAGTACCACTTCCCTAGTGGTTATCATTTCACCAAGTTCCTCTCTATTACTATTACTGGAACGTTTTTTGTATCCTCTACGGTAAAGACAGAAGCAAAATATTTGACGTTTCGAGTCCTCATGACCCTTCGACAGAACTTGAGTTCGAGTCCAGGAAAGAGCTGAAATATAAGCTGGTTTAAGGTGTGTGTGTGGGGGGCGGAGAGATAGAGAGACAGAGAGGTGGAGGGGGTTGGTGTGGTTGTAGGGACAAACAAGCAGTGATAGAAGCAGATCATCAAAAGATGTCAACGACAATAGTACAATAGAACACATAGGTGTTAAAGTTAAAGTTGGTGATATTATCTAAACGAATGTCCTAATTAAGAATGGATGGTAGGGCACTCAAGGTATAGCTCTAGTGGGTTTTTTTTTATTTATTTTTTTTTATATAATGGAAATAGGTGGGAAAAGGAAAATCTTTATAATTTATTGGGAAAAAAAAAAGAAGGGGGAAACAGAAAGGGGGTGGGGATGGGGGAGGGAGCTCACGACCTAAAGTTGTTGAATTCAATATTCAGTCCGGAAGGCTGTAAAGTCCCTAGTCGGAAGATGAGGTGTTGTTCCTCCAGTTTGCGTTGGGCTTCACTGGAACAATGCAGCAAGCCAAGGACAGACATGTGGGCAAGAGAGCAGGGCGGAGTGTTAAAATGGCAAGCGACAGGGAGGTTTGGGTCATTCTTGCGGACAGACCGCAGGTGTTCTGCAAAGCGGTCGCCCAGTTTACGTTTGGTCTCTCCAATGCCCACGCAAAAGATGCAACACCTGCCCCTTCACTTCCTCTCTCCTCACCGTCCAAGGACCCAAACACTCCTTTCAAGTGAAGCAGCATTTCACTTGCATTTCCCCCAACTTAGTCTACTGCATTCGTTGTTCCCAATGTGGTCTCCTCTACATTGGAGAGACCAAACGTAAACTGGGCGACCGCTTTGCAGAACACCTGCGGTCTGTCCGCAAGAATGACCCAAACCTCCCTGTCGCTTGCCATTTTAACACTCCACCCTGCTCTCTTGCCCACATGTCTGTCCTTGGCTTGCTGCATTGTTCCAGTGAAGCCCAACGCAAACTGGAGGAACAACACCTCATCTTCCGACTAGGGACTTTACAGCCTTCCGGACTGAATATTGAATTCAACAACTTTAGGTCGTGAGCTCCCTCCCCCATCCCCACCCCCTTTCTGTTTCCCCCTTCTTTTTTTTTTCCCAATAAATTATAAAGATTTTCCTTTTCCCACCTATTTCCATTATATAAAAAAAAATAAATAAAAAAAACCCACTAGAGCTATACCTTGAGTGCCCTACCATCCATTCTTAATTAGCACATTCGTTTAGATAATATCACCAACTTTAACTTTAACACCTATGTGTTCTATTGTACTATTGTCGTTGACATCTTTTGATGATCTGCTTCTATCACTGCTTGTTTGTCCCTGCAACCACACCAACCCCCTCCACCTCTCTGTCTCTTTATCTCTCCGCCCCCCACACACACACCTTAAACCAGCTTATATTTCAGCTCTTTCCTGGACTCGAACTCAAGTTCTGTCGAAGGGTCATGAGGACTCGAAACGTCAACTCTTTTCTTCTCCGCCGATGCTGCCAGACCTGCTGAGTTTTTCCAGGTAATTCTGTTTTTGTTTTGGATTTCCAGCATCCGCAGTTTTTTTGTTTTTATTTGAAGCAAAATATTTGTTCATTTCATTCCCCATTTCCTTATTATCTACTATTAATGCCCCATTCTCACTCTCTAGAGGACCAACAATCACCTTACCTACTCTTTTCCTGTTTAAATGCAGTAGAAACTCTTGCCATCTGTTTTTACATTTCTGGCTAGTTTCTTCTCATACTCTAATTTCTTTCCCCTGATTAACCTTTTAGAAATTCTCTGCCGTTCTTTATATTCTGACCAATCATCTGACCTGCCACTCATCTTTGTGGAGTTATATGCTTTTTCCTTAAGTATGATGCTTTCCCTAGCTTCTTTAGTTCATCACAGATGGTGAGTCCTCCCTTTAGAATTTCTCTTTATAGTAGGAATATACTTATTCTGAGTATTCCAAAATATCCCCTTAAATGTCTGCCACTGCTTTTAAGTGTTAAAGTTCTTCTTACAGCGGTTCTTAAAAGTCCTTCCTCTCAAATGGTGGGAAAGTGGTTTTTTTGCTAGTAGCTCCTTTCTCATGATGATTAAAGTCCATTTTGTTTTCATGTCCTTGGTTAAAAGATGGCACAATTGACTCTGTCTGGGAAACTTTGTCAAGACAATATTGCTGATTTCTGATAGCCCCTCTGGGTTTTGAATACCTGCTGGTATCAATTGTGGACTCAAAAGAAATTTTGTCACAATGCTTTTTACCCTCTGGATTCTGTATTTCCTTTGGCTCTTCTTCAAAATCAGTGTTGACTTTTTAACTCAGTCTTTGGATAACCCTGTTCAGATTTTAACTTCTGATCTTCATTTTCTTTCATGGCTGTAGATTCATTAAGGTCCAGGTCAAAAAAGAAATACTCAGCCAAACAAACCTTTGAGAAATCTTTCCCAGGTTTACACACAGGATTAAGATTTCCCTGCTTTCAGAAGTTCATTAGAGTCATATTGATGATTAGTCAAGAAATCTTGGTACTCTTTCTTTAGCGAGTTTCCTTATAGCTTCGAACTCCTTTACAAGAACAACGGCTTAATCCGTCTGAAGTTTCAGTTTTTTTTTCCAAAGCTTTAATATGCCTTCGTAGTTTTAAAATAATTGTATTCGCCAGATTCAAATTATTCTGGTTTACCGTACTGTCCTTCCTTGTGTGTTCATTCGCCTGGAACCCTGCTGCCTTATTCAGTTCTGACTCCTATGACTTAGAGTCTACAGGCAAGTTCAAAGCAGAGTCAGTTTGTTTGCATTTGATTTTAACTCCTTGTGGTCAATCTGAGGGGTTATTGTCTCTTCCATGTTAAAAGTTTGAACTTTTGACTCTTTAGGCACCCTTGAGTCAAGCTCTTGTCTTTCACAACAGATTCAAAGGCAAGTATATGTTCTTCTGAGTTCATTAATGGGGTCATTACATCTGTATCTTGAGTTGAAACAGTTCTTTCAATAGCAGGATTACAATTAGAGCCTGATTCTTTGAGTACATTGTCAATTTCAGTAGACCTGCCTCCCATCCCAGGAGCTGGCAACACCTTATCCCCTGAGAAGTCGTTTCATAGTATGAAATCAATATTACCAATAGGCAATTCAGACACTACTCCAACAATAACAGAACCATTGACTAAGGCACAGTTTAAATTCACTCTACACAATGGAACAGGTAAACAATTTCTATCAATAGCCTACACCAATACTCTTTTATTTGGTGAACTCTCTGTCGAAAAAATCACATCTTTTGACAACATCAAGCTATGTGCCAAATCTGTATCCCAAAGGATAGTTATCATACGGTAGAAAAATGGAGTTGCTTCACCCTCAAATATAAAACTCCCGTAATCTTTTATGCTCCAATTTACATCCACTGTAAATACATTAAATAGTATTGCTTTGTCACCAGCTCCATCTACTGGCACAGCATTCTCCGGACAAACACTGGACACACTCAAAACAGCTACCTACTCTTTCTTGGACTCGAACTCAAGTTCTGTCGAAGGGTCATGAGGACTCAAAACGTCAACTCTTTTCTTCTCCGCCGATGCTGCCAGACCTGCTGAGTTTTTCCAGGTAATTCTGTTTTTGTTTTGGATTTCCAGCATCCGCAGTTTTTTTGTTTTTATCTCTGTGTTTAATTGACTGCCACTGCTCTTCAAGAAATGCCTACCTCCTTGAAGAAGTTCTGTTCCTCTCTGCGACAAGATTTCCGTATCTCTCTGTTGTCTTGCTCACCTTCGTTGCTCTCCATTTCCCTCCTACGAACTCTTTCTTGGACTCGAACTCAAGTTCTGTCGAAGGGTCATGAGGACTCGAAACGTCAACTCTTTTCTTCTCCGCCGATGCTGCCAGACCTGCTGAGTTTTTCCAGGTAATTCTGTTTTTGTTCAAAACAGCTACATGTCTGGTTTTATAACAATAAGAATATATTATTCTCCTTGAATCATTTTTATCTCCTACACTTTCTCTTTCATTACTCTGAGAATATGTCTTTTCAGTTCTACCATCCTCATCGTAATTAATGTTATGTTCACTGTCAGATCTCTGATCTCTGCAGCTTCTTATATTGGTTTGCAAACAAAGGTTTGTTGTCACCCAGGTATTTGTTAGATAAGTCATAAAAATAAGTTAAAACTGCTGCCTTCCTGATATTTGAAACTTTACAGCCTTCCAGATGGGATTTGATCCCTAAAGGAATACTGATATTGATTTCCTCCACTAACAACATCTCGCCAAGGTTTTCAAAATCTTGCTCTAACTTCATTGACCTATATTATTTCTCTAGCATATTCCACTAAAGTCTGATTATGTCTCATCAAGTTTCTAAACTTATGTCTATAAGTTTCTGGAACTAGCCCACACACATTGAGCACAACAATCTTAACTATGTCATAATCTGCAGACTGATTGTCAGAAAGAGTCAGATAAACTTCCAATGCTTTTCCTACAAAACACTTTGTCCAAATTTCTTGTGGCCATTGTAACTTTGCAGCAATGTTCTCAATTGATAAAAAAAACCTCGTTTCTTTCCTCACTGAATCTAGGCACTAGGTGAATATCCCTATGACATATCAAAATTAGGAGTTAAAATTGACCCTTCATCAAATTTCCCTCTCATTCCCTGATTACATAATCAAAGTCTTTCTCTGTCCAATTCAAATGTCTTAGCTTCCCACTCTCTTTGAAATTCTAATTCAAGTTTTCACAATTTCCTTTCTCTTTCTTTGTCCTCTGTTTCGAGCTTAAGTTTTTTTCATTTCTTCTTTTTCAAATTCAAATTTTTGCTTTTTTCTATCTCTTTCCAATTTGAGTTGCTTCATTAGCAACTGAATCGTGGCTAACTCAACCTGTGCCTTATCTGGATTACCTTTTCCTTCCTCAATGTTTAAATGTTGAGCCAATAGCTCAACTATTTCTGCTTTCATTGTGCCTACTTTCAACTCTATTTCCAACTTTTTCTGCCACTCCTTTTAAATTAAACTTTATTTTCAAATCTCCCCATGGCGTCACACCATCCTGTCTCTCTAATGTCCCCCAACCCTACAATATTCTGGAATCTTTGCGCCCCTCTAATTCTGGTCTGTTGAGTATCCCCGATTTTAATTGCTCCACTATTGGTGGCTATGCCTTCAACTGCCTAGACCTTAAGCTTTAAAACTCCCTCCTTAAACCTCGCTACCTCTCACTCCTCAAAGATTACCTCTTTGACTGAGCCACTTTTACTCTCTCCTTAAGTGGCATGGTTTTAAATTGCGTTTGGCGATGCTCCCGTGATGGTTTACCATGATAAAGGCGCTATATAAATGAAAGTTGTTAAGCATGCAGACCTTCATAAAGCTGTATTTCTGTGATCAGATGGGCCCACAGATCTGCCCGTTTAAACAAAATTAAACCCGCCTAGGCTCAATCCCTTCCAGAAAAATGCCTGCATTACAATGTATATAAACTCTAAAAGCTGGGTATGGTAATTGTGACAAATGATGAGCTGGAGATTGCGCTTTCGGAAAACTAAAACGGAAGGGTAAAAGTAGACTTTTTAAGGTGAAACCTAACAGCTGAGGGTGCATTTCCACTGAAGTTTGCAGGCACACAAATGCTAACGGGAATACCGTCCTGTGTGTGCATATAATATCCCTGGAGCTCGAGGCCCGGATGTGCGGCGCTGCTTCTTCTCATTTCCATAAAAGGCAGCGGAGGCTCGGCTTCATTGTTGGGAGTGAAGGGATCCCGGTGGGAGCGAGAGAGCAGAGCTGGAGTGGGGTGGAAGCGGGACTGGGTGGAGGCAGACACACAGACAGAGACAGACAGGGGGGAGAGACGGTGAGTTTGGGACGGGCTCGAGCGCAGCCATGGACAGGCAGCTGTGAGCTGGAGCTGCTGAGATTGAACTTTGAGGCCAGTCCGAGTGACGTGTTTGAAGTCCAGCAGAGAGAGAGAGAGAGAGAGAAAACCCAGGATTGACTCCATTAAACGTCCAGCAGGGAAGCGAAGAGCCGGCAGTTCGGACACTTCTTTTCCTGCGCCTACACTGTGGGGAAAACTGTTAAATTGTATCTCTCCCTCTCTTCCCATTGCTGGGCTACCGCCAACATTACTTCCAGTGGATTCTCTGAGGTAATTTTATTTCTGCATCTTGGCATTATTTATCCTGGAATAACTGTTGCTACCGAGCAACCCCCCCCCCCCCCAAAAAAAAAATGTTAGATCTTCTGGGCCACACTCGGTGACTTTGACTCAGCCTCCATTCAGCTTCGGGGACTCTGGTCGGGCAGTGAAGGGGGAGGGGAGGAGGGGGGGGGGAGATTTTTTTTGGTGGGGGTGAATTTGCAGTGAAGCGGTCTCCTTAACCATCTGGATGCAGTGACAGACGGGGAGGGGTCTGACACGATGGGCTTCGCGCTGAGGATGGTTTGTAAAAAAAACGGAAAGCGCGTTTAAAGACGCCCAAGGTTTTCATTGTATTCGAAGCCCTTTTCCCCTCCGCTGCTTGTTTATACCGAAGGGTTTTTAAAAACCCGTTTCAAGATTGTGATCCGCAAAATCATAAATCAGCTCCTTCCCGCAACCCCCCCCCCCTCCTCCACCCCCACCCCCAATTTTTTTTGAAGTGCAGTTTGTAATCACACGCTGGATTAGCAGTAAGATCACAAACATTGTGAAGCCTCATTTTGTTCTCGAGAATGTGTAACTTTACATTTAAAAAAAAACGATTTCAACAGGTTTGCAGTACTGCCGAGAATCAAACAGTAATTTGAAGCCCTATAACGGAAAATGTATCGCAGTGGAAAGCCCACTCCTTGCAGTTAGTTTGTACGTGCAAAGACCTTCAATTCGATTATCTTTGACTCCTGTGATCTGTGTTTAATCTACATTGGTTGCAAGATCTATTTTACTTCACGTCTTGCTGTGCTGTCACCATATGTTGCACGGGTGGGGAACTGAATGACATTATTCGTTTATTCCAATAGCCGATCATGAGCTTGCCCTGACTATTGTTTAATTATTTTTTTTTTAACCAGCTCGCTTAACTCTTTCACCGCTTCCCCACCCCGGGTAAAAAAATAAAAATGGCTTTGGACGGTATTCGGATGCCGGATGGCTGTTACGCTGATGGGACGTGGGAACTCAATGTTCTTGTGACCGACCTGAGCCGCGATGTTTCCCTCCGAGTGACCGGAGAAGTGCACATAGGTGGAGTGATGCTGAAGCTGGTGGAGAAATTGGGTAAGTCCTGATTTTAGTGGGTGTGTCCTCACTTTTGCCAATCCCAAACACACAAAAAAAATAATAAATCACGCATGAATGTTGTCGACACAGCGGTTGCACCGATGCCTTGTATGGGTTCTAGTTTAGACCGATTGATGCACTGGCGGTGGTGAGAGAAAATTTCACAATGTTAAGCCAAACCCCCGTTTTCCTTTCTGCTGGACTGCTGCCAGCCAGGGTCTGAATTATGCTGAACTTCACCAGGAAAGGGTAAAATTCCCTGTATGTTCGTGCAAATCACGAGAGCGCTCATTTCAAGAATTTTGTTTGTCGTTCAGTGGTTTCATGTCCGATGGTAAATGTTGGATAAATGGGTTCAGAGATTCCCAACCCACCAACGTAAAGAATTTGTAAAATACTAATCGATGTCTTGTAGCATTTAGATTTACAAAATTCTGGTCTTAAACGTTTATTAATGGTATATCTCAAGGAGTTGGAAAGGGTCACTGTCGTTATTTATACCATGGCTTGTATTCCAAGGGCTAACTCGACTCTGAAGCTTAGTGGATTGTATTGTCTTATCCTTACCATAGGCCTTTCCTATTACTTCCCTAATACATGGCCAGTTGTCTTGTTTAAAAATGATCATAACTGATGTGTTGCCTTGTTTAAATTCCAAATATCAACAACTTGTGTTTATATAGCACCCTTGACATGATAAAATGCCCCAAGGTGCTTCACAGGAGCATTGTAAAGTACATTTTGACACCAACCCTATTAGGGCAGATGACCAAAGGCTTGGTTTAAAAAGATATGTTTTAAGGAGCATCTTAAAGGAGGAAAGAGGAGAGGTGTAGGGAGGGGACTCCAGAGGTTAGGGCCTTGACAGCTGAGGGCACAGCCATCAATGGTTGAGTAACTAAAATCTGGGATGCTCAAGAGGCCAAAGTTAGAGGAGTGCAGACATCTTGGAAAGTTGTGGAATTTGAGGAGATTTACAGAAATGGGAAGGTGTGAGGCCATGGATTGGTAATGAAGATGAGAATTTTAAAATCGTGACATTGCTTGACTGGATGCCAGCATTGGTCAGCAAGCACAGCGGTAGTGGGTGAACAGGACAGCACAAGTAAAGACACGAGTAGATGGCTGGAATTTTATAGAGGGTGGAATGTGGGAGGCCAGCCACAAGTGCATTGAAGTAGTCAAGTTGAGAGGTCACAGTGGCAAAAATGAGGGTTTCGGCAGCAAGTGAGCTCATGCAAGGTTGGAGTTTGGCAGTGTATTGGAAATGAAAATAGATGGTCTAGTGGCATTATATGGTCAGAACCTAATCTTGGGGTCAGATATGACCGCAAGGCTGCAAACAGTCTGGTTAGCCTCAGACAGTTGCCAAGGAAATGGATGGAATTTCTGGTGGGAACCAAAGTTAACTGCTTCCTTCATCTTTCATCTTGCCTTTTTATATTAAATGTCTTTTCTATAAGACTATAAGATGTAGGAGCATAAGTAGGCCATTCAGCACATCAAGTCTGTTCCACCGTTCAGTGAGATCATGGCTGATCTGATAATCCTGAACTCTACTTTCCTGCCTTTTTCCCCATAACCCTTATTCCCTTACTGATTAAAAGTCTGTCTTTCTCAGCCTTGAATATACTTAACGACCCAGCCACTACAGCCTCTGCGGCAAAGAATTCCACAGATTCACTACCCTCTGAGAAGAAATTCCTCCTCATCTCTGTTTTAAATGGGCGACCCCTTATTCTGAGATTATGCCCTCCGGTCCTAGACTCTCTCACAAGGGGAAACAGCCTCTCAGCATCTACCCTGTCAAGCCCCCTAAGAATCTTATGTTTTAATAAGGTCGCCTCTCATTCTTCTAAATTCCAATGAGCACAGGCCCAACCTACTCAACCTCTCCTCATAAGAAAATCCCTCCATCCCCAGGATCAACCTAGTGAACCTTCTCTGGACTGCCTCCAATGCCAGTATATCTTCCCTTAGATACGGGGACCAAAATTGTTCACAGTATTCTAGGTGTGGTCTAACTAGTGCCTTGTATAGTTTTAGCAGGATTTTCCCTTTTTATACTCCATTCCCTTTGAAATAAAGGCCAACACTCCATTTGCCTTTCCTATTAACTGTTGAACTTGTATGCTAGCTTTTTGTTATTCATACATTCTGTTATGTTACATACAATTTTTATTTTATGTAGCTTGGAAAAGCTAGACTAACACACAATAGATTTGCTCTTTTTAAAGTTAAGTGGCTTCATAGGTAGCAATGTAAACTCCTTCGTAGCATGTTTTATCTCTAAGGAGTCTTTGATATGTGAATGACTAGCATAGATAAGCAATTGTAAAGAACTGGCATAGATAAGCTTCTGTGAAGGGCTGGAATGCTAATAAGTTTTGGTTGTGTAGAAATAGTTACTTTTTTATTGTTCTGTTAAAACAATGGGATGTAGAGATTCTGGATTGGAGACGCATATCCTAGAAGATTTCAAGAAGAGGAGCACTACAGCTTTTATTGTAGGAATGGAAGGGTCATCTTACATATATGACGAGCTATCCTGAAATCCGGGTAGTGTGTTAATGCTGCATTTAAACAGAGGGTCATTCAATCTGAGGACTATCTGGCTACACAATACTGCACAGAAGATGGAAAGTTCTCCATAACATGCATTCCTACAGTGTGAGAGGGGCTAAGATAATTTGATTTGGCAGCATAGGAGTGGTATTAAATGCCCACATGCAGGGTAACAAGAGAAGAGTAGAAATGCTGATGTAAGACACCTTTTTAGAAGTCTTGGACTAGTACAGCATTTTCAATATGTGTGTCACAGGAAGGATAATCAGGAACTAAAACACTGAGATGAAGCTGTTGTAATAAGACTGTTAGTCTCAAGAACACTTGACGCTCGACACCATCCAGGACAAAGCAGCTTTCAATATCCATTCCCTTAACTACCGATCCAGAGTGGCAGCAGTGTTTACTATCCTAGAAGATGCAGGGCAGTAACTCACCCAGGCTCCTTTGAAAGCACCTTCCAATTCTGTGACCTCTACCACCCAGAAAGGCAAGGGCACCAGACACATGGGAACACCACCACTCCAAGCCAAACACTATCCTGACTTGGAACTATACTGCCGTTCCTTCACTTGCTGGGTCAGAATCTTGGAGCTCCCTCCCTAACAGCACTGCGGTTGTATCTACATCACATGGGCTGCAGTGGTTCAAGAAAGTGGCTCACCATCACCACCTCGAGGGCAATTGGGTGTGGGCAATCAATGCTGGCCAAGCCAGTGACACCAACATCCCGTGAAAGAATAAAAACACTTGGCAGTATAGTCATCTGGGAAATTGGGAGATTCCCTGTGTATCTGCACAGTACTGTTTCATCAGCTGTCGCCTTTTTTTTGAGAATCCTGTGTTCTTTCAGTGGAGTCATTCTACCTCTGTTAGCTGTTCAGTGGAAGATTTGTTAATTAAATGTATAGGTGGCTTGTGATGCTTTCCAGATACTAGGATAAAGGATATAATGGTGCAGATGGAAACTTTCCTGATGTGGCTGGGAGAACAGTCAAAAATTGTGGTTCATGTAGGATCCATCAGCTTGGGAAGTGTGGTTAGAGGTGTTGCAGGATGCATTTGAGGAATTGGGGAGTAGATTAACAACTCGCTGCTTCTGAACACGTTACTATGTTGGGATGTTTTACCATGTTAATGGTGTTATATCAATGCAAGCTAGTTTTTGTGGGATTCTTGAAATCACTTGTTGTCATAAAACTAAACTAAGTTGGTGCTTCAACCCAGTGCTTGAGGAATGTGCTAAGATTTTTAGGTTCCCAATAAGTTAGAATGATCTTTGGGGCAAGAAAAACTGTGTAGATGATCGGCTTCTCCTGGTCTGACTGACTGACTGGTACCAGTTTCCTTGATGAAGCCCACAGGGGCAGTGGCAAATATTTGAAGTAGTAAGAGGGGAAAATGATGATTGGGGTTGGGGGGGGGCGGTGAAATATGAAATCCGAAAAGAATAGAAGCTGGCTGTAGGAAAGAGGGGATGGTAGGTGCCAATTTGAATGCAGGCACTAGTGTCACAAATCAGCAAGAAGAATAAATATGATTACATAAGTTATTCCATAACTCTCAATGAGGATATATTTCATTGAGGAAGAAGGGCTCTACCAGAAGGGTGCACCTTCTGTGGCTAACTAAAGAAGTTTGAGTAGTATCAAACTGAAAGAAAAGGTGTACCATGAAATTGGAGTAAGAGGGAAAAATAGCAAAAAAATGCCAAAATGGACAGTAAAAACTTCTACAAGTACATGAAAAGGAAAAGAGTAGCTAAAGTGAGCATTCTCTCCTTAGAGGGTGAGATTGGGAATTAATAATGGGAACCAAGGAAATGGCAGACTTCGAACAAGTATTTTGTATCCATCTTCACAGTAGAAGACACAAAATGCATCCAAAGATTAGTAGGCAATCAAGAGGCAAATGGGAGGGAGGAAAAGTAATGGGAATACTAATAGGACTTGACTGTCAAGCTCCCTGGACCTGATGGCCTACATCCTACGGTCTTAAAAGGGGTAGCTGCAAAGATAGTGAATGTGTTGTTTGTAATCTTTCAAAATTTCCTAGATTCTGGAAAAGCCCCAATGGATAGAAAAACCGCAAATGCAACACCTTTAGGAAGGAGGAAGACAGAAAATAGGATACTATAGGTTAGTGAGCCTGATGTCTGTCCTAGGAACATAGGACGTAGGAGCAGGAGTAGGACATTTGGCCCTTTGAGCCTGCTCCACCACTCACCAAGATCATGGGTGATTAGATTGTGGTCTCGATTCCACTTTCCTGTCTGCCCCCCATAAATCCTTGACTCCCTGTCTAAATCAGCCTTGAACAAATTTAATGACCCAGCCTCGACTGCTTTTTGGGGAAGAGAATTCCACAGGCTAACAACCCTCAATGAAAATTTCTCCTCATCTCCACCTTTAAAAGGAAGACCTCTTATTCTTAACTGTCCCCTAGTCTCCCCGGTTCTAGTCTCCCCCAGAAGAGGAAACATCCTTCCGGTATCTACCCTATCAAGTCCCATCAGGATCTTATGTTTTAACAAGATCGTCTCGCATTTTCCTAAAGCCCAAATGGGAATAGACCCAACCTGTTCAATCTTTCTTCAAGATAAGCTCTTCATCCCAGGAATGAGTTGAGTGAACCTTCTCTGAACTGCTTCTAACACATTATACCCTTTTTTCAAATAAGTAGACCAAAATTGTACACAATACTCCAGGTGTGGTATCACCAGCCCTGTACAGCTGCAGTAAAACTTTCCTTACTTTTATATTCTATTCCCTTTGCAACAAACACCAACATTCTATTTGGCTTCCTGATCACTTGCTGTACCTGCACTTCAACGTTTTGTGATTCATATATCAGAGCATCCAGATTCCTCTGTACCACTGAGTTCTGCAATCTCTCTTCATTTAAATAGTATACTGCTCTTCTATTCTTCCTGCTAAAGTGATGAGTTCACATTTTCCCACATTATACTCCATCTGCCAAATTTTTGCACATTCACTTCAAATGCTGGAATCTATTAGTAGAGAGGTAGTAGCAGGGCATTGAAAACCATAAGCAGAGTCAGCATGCTTTTGTGGAAAGGAAGTCATGTTTGACAAATTTATTGGAGTTGTTTTGAGGATGTAACAAGAAGGGTGGATAAAGGGGAACCAATAGATGCTGTGTATTTGGATTTCCAAAAGGCATTCGATAAAGTGACACAGAAAAGGTTACTGCACAAGATAAGAGCATATGGCATTGACAGTGATATATTAGCATAGATACAGGATTGGCTAGGAAACCATGTCAGGATAAATGAATCATTCTTAGGATGGCAAACTCTAGTTAGTGGAGTGCCACAGGGATCAGTCCTGGGGTCTCAAGCTATTTACGGTCTATGATTGGATGAAGGGACTAATTGTGTTGTAGCCAAATTTGCTGACAATACAAAGATAGGTAGGAGAACAAGTAGTGAGAAGGTACAAAGAGTCTGCATAGGGATATGGATAAGTTAAGTGAGTGGGCAAAATTTGGCTGTAGGGAAATGAGGTTGTCCTCTTTGGCAGGAAGAATAGCAAAGCAGAGTACTATTTAAACGGAGAGATGCTGGAGTATGAGGGATCTGTGTGTCCTTGCACATGAATTTGATAAAGTTACCTTGCAGGCACAAGTAATTGAGGCAAATGGAATGTTGTCCTTTTTATTGCAAGGGAGATGGAGTATAAAAGTAGGGGAGGTTAGCTATAACTGTACAGAGCATTGGTGAGACCTAGAGTATTGTGTAATTTTTTGATCTCCTTGCCTAAGGAGGGACATACTAGGATTGGAAGCAGTTCAGAGGATGTTTATAGGCTGAATCCTGGGGTGAAGAGTTTGACTTGGGAGGTAAGGATGAGTATGTTGGGCCTATGCTTATTGAAGTTTAGAAGAATGAGAGGTAATCTTATTGAAACCTAGGATTCTGAGGAGGCTTGATGGGGTAGAGGATGATGTTTCCCCTTGTGGGGGCATTTGGAATCTTGGGTACAGTTCAATATCAGTGGTCTCCCATTTAAGACTGAACTGAGGAGGAATTTCTTGTCTTGAGGCTGCTAGTATTTGGAATTCTCTTCCCCAACGAGCAGTGGAGGCTGGGTCACTTAATATCTTTTAAGTTAGATGGATTTTTGATTGACAAGGGAGTCGAGGGTTATAGGGGGCAGACAGAAAAATGGAGTTAAGGCCAGAGTCAGATCAGCCATGGCCTTATTGAAAGGTGGAGCATGCTTGAGGGGCCGAATGGCATGCTTCTGCTCCAGTTATGTTCTTATGGCTCAATTGTCCACACCTGCCAATGTACAGAATGAAAATCCAATCTAGGATCTAAAGTTGTCAGAGTTTAGGTTGGGGTGAGTTATTAGGGGTGGATGTGTTTTTAATGACCAGAGGGTGATGGAGGAGTGTGTAGTTAGAGAACACATCAGTGTCCAAAATGTAAAAGCAAAATACTGCAGGTGCTGGAAATCTGAAATAAAAATATGGCTGTTTAAAACTGGTTACTGAGGCGATAGCTGGAGCACAATAATGATTTAACTTTTTTAGACAAGTGCATTTTGTGGACTGAGGAAGAAGGGCCTAAATCATAATCTGTGAAGAGAGGAATGTGGAAGAAAGAATTCTTGACATGGAATACCTAATGCAGAAGTAGCTTTTCCAGGTTCTAAATGAGAAAATGTTTGCAATCGTTATTTATAATAGAGAACGGTAAACTACATACTCAGATACTTACAAGAAGTATTAATGAAATTGGTCTTTTTTTCTGGTGAATTTGTTTGTGGAATCATTGAAAATGTTTTGCCCTAGGATTAAACAGTTGACCGATGCTGATTTATGCATCTGTAGAGATGAGCCTGCAGGGCAATGAGTCTGGAAAGCATCAGAGAAGTCATGACAGAATTGTAGATCAATATACATTAATAAGGGGTTGGTACAGCTTTATGGAAGAGAGGCACTTCTAATGTTTTCTTAGATATTTTGTAAAATAAATTCTACAACAAGGGGACACTGCCCCAATTCGGATAAAAGGAAGGTGATTGTGTGAAGTAGGCAAATGAATGGAAGATGCTAAGACTGCCTGTAAAGAGAATAGAGACAGCTGATTTTTAAGGGGAAATCAATAGATATTTTGCAGGGAAAAGAATTTTTGGATTCTGAGAGTTGTTTATAGTAACTTTCAAAATGAGATTGGTCCTATAGAATAATCAAATGCCCCACAATGGAAGTGTTGAATTAATTGATCCGCAACTATAGTTTTATCTTATAATTGAAGAGGCGGCTCTAAAGTAGATACAGTAGTCTGCTTAATTGTGCTGGTCACTCTTAACAATTATCACAATCCTTCCCTCCTTTTGTCGAAGCAGCAGACTAGAATGTAGTTCCATCAATGCGAGCAATCCTCTGTTTCCTTGTTCAGAGACAATTCTTCACCAATGAATCTACACAGCATGTAGCAGACTACTTGGTCTAGTATAGGGGTCACAACCAAGCCTGACCCCAGGCGACATCAGATAATGAATGGAACTATACCACTGTTTCTCACTTGGAGATTGTAGTGTCCCTATTACAAAACTGAATATGATTTGCTATTTTGGTATAGAGCAAAGATCAAACTTGCCAGATTCCTTGTCTATACAGCTCAGTGGGATGCCAGGGTACATTTGGCTGCTAAACCAATGGAGGAGCATGGTGTATTTTTTTAATACATAAGTGATTTCATAGGTATATGCACATAAGTCATGAAAGGTGGCAGGACAGGTAGAGAGAGCTGTTTCTAAAGCATACAGTATCCTAGGCTTCATTAATAGGGGCATAGAATACAAGAGCAGGGTGGTCATGATGACCTTACTTAAGGTACTGGTTAGACCTCAGCTGGAGTATTGTGTATAGTTTTGGAGACCACACTATAGGAAGGGTGTGAAGAGATTAGAGAGAGTGCAGAAGAGGTTTATGAGAATGGCTCCAGGGATGAGATACTTCAGTTATGAGGAAAGATTGGAGAAGTTGGGAGTGTTTTCCTTGGAAAGGAGAAGGCTAAGAGGAGACTTGATAGAAGTTTTCAAAATCATGAGGGGCCTGGATAGAGTAGGTAGGGATAAACTGTTCCTCCTCGTAAACGGATTGAGAACCAGAGGGCACAGTTTTAAAGTGTTTTGCAAAAGAAGCAAACACAAGGTGAGAAAAAACTTTCACACAGTGAATAGTTATGGTTTAGAATGCACCGCCTGGAAGTGTAGTGGAGGCAGGTTTCATTGAGGCATTCGAGAGCATTGTTTCTATTTAAATAATCATCCAATGTGCTGGGTTATGGGGAAAAGACAGGAGGTTGGCACTAAGTGCACCGGCTCTCTGAGCATTTGAAGACATGATGGCCAAATGGCCTCCTACACTGTAACGATTCTGTGTAAAGCTTTTTGTTAGTCCTAATGATCCTAGATGTCAACTCAATTGGAATAATTTGCATTTGACAACTTAGTTAATTTAGTCAAGAAGAAAACATTTAATTAAGTGGTCTTGACATTTTTTACATTTGTTCATGGGATGCGAGCGTTGCTGGCTAGGTCAGCATTTATTGCCCATCCCTAATTGTCCTTAAGAATCGCTGTAGTCCATGTGGTGTAAGAACACCACAGTGCTGTTAAGGAGGGAGTTTCAAGATTTTGACCCAGCGATAGTGAAGGTACAGCAACATAATTCCAAGTCAGGATCGTGTGTGACTTGGAGAGAGACTTTGACGCGGTGGTGTTCCCATGCATCTGCTGCCCTTGTCTATTATTGATCTTCATTTACAAGCTTGGATCACAGACATTCAGAACAAAGTATGCATTTATATAGATTTATTTGTGCACAAGGGGCACTTCAAGAAGTGAAACAATGCATAGATATGGAGGATGGGGAGAGAGAAGTCTGTTGTTGAGGGAAGTGTTGAATTGTATAGGGATTGAGGTCCAGGAAGAGTCTGTAAAAGTAGCACGTGGCGATATGCGGCCATAGAGAAATTTGGAACTTGACAATTTCTAAATCAACACCCTGGGAATCAGTTTTGGGAGAAGATCTGGTGATGGGGAATGTGAAATCTGCTGCAGATGAGCTATGGACAGTGATGTTTTGCATGAATTGAAGCTTGAAGCTATCAGGAAATTGGAGCCAAGAATGAACAACAACACAAGAAATAGGAGCAGGCATAGGCCATATTGCCCATGGAACCAGCTCCACCATTCAATATGATCATAGCTGATCTTGGGCTTCAACTCCATTTTCCAGCCCGCTCCCTATTAATTCCCTGACAGACCAAGAATCTGTCTATCCCAGCCTTAAATGTATTCAACAATGGAGCATCCACAACTCTGGGGTAGAGATTTCCAAAGATTCGCAACCCTTTGAATGAAATTACTTCACCCAGGCATTGGAATTCATAGTCCCACATCAAAGAGTCTATAGCCACAATGTTGTCAATCAAACTGTGAAATGGCAGGCAACCTACTGTGATAGTGGATAGTTGTGCAATCAATCATGCAGCACTAATTCAGTAATGGAAGTCCTCAGGCTTATGTTAATAGTGAAATAGCAATCAATAATTTTTTTAATGCTCCAGACCTTTTTTTTTCAAAGATTTAAAGAGTAGAATTTTTAAATACCTTGAAAGCTTGACCACTTTCTGACAGGTGCTAATGACAGGTCCTCTTGAAACTTTTGACAGGTCCCTTTCACAGGCCCTCCTGACACTCTTTTGACAGTTCTTCGAGAGGTCCTTTGACAGGTTGTCTTGATACTTTTGACAGGTACTTCTGACGATTTTTGACAAGTCTGTTGACAGCTCCAGTGAGCTTAACAGTACTGACTTTAAACATATTTATGCTTACTTATAACAATTCCAAAGGAATTTAGTTTATTTAATTCCAATTGAGTGATGAAGACCCTAACTAAAGTTTGATGGCAGAAGAGGTGAGCTGGAGGGTTGGCTGACAATGTTGCAGAGGTGTTGGTAATGGAGCAGGTGTGAGAGAACAAGCTAAACTTTGCATTGAGCCAGTCAACAAGGTTTTTCTACTTGACTCTGAGCTGTGGGAGGTTGATGGAATTGAGGCTGGAAATGGCTATAGTTCAGATTTGTAGCCCAAATAATACATCATTGTTTCTGGTGTAGATGTTCCAATGAATCAGACATGTAATACTTGATGAAGGGGAAGTACAGCAATGGGATGAACACTGCCCTGTCCTCTACAGAACCAAGGATTCAATCCACCTTAAGCCTTCTCTCTAGATTCAGACTCTTCAGAGAATTTCATTTGAATGAACTTTAATTCTCCTGGGGCCTGAGTCCTTAGTAGAAAATCTACTTTGCACCAACTGGCAGTATGATTGAGCTTACCAGGATGGAAATCAAAACACATGCAATACATGGCTAGTATTGTTTAATTTTGTTTATAAGAAAAATGCTATATAATATATTCTATTTTCTCTCCTTGCTGGTTATGTAGACACTAGTGATCTTCTGTTATGTTGGTGGACTATTCACCTGTGCAACTATTATAGCATTAGCTGATGTTATCCATATCTAATGTATCCACACACATATGCACTTCCAACAGGTGTCAGTAGATAATGATCTAGAGCTCAATGTCATGTCTGCGTGTGTATTTGAACCTAGAGGTCAATGAATGCGTCAGCATTTGGACTTACTTTGGTGCTAAATTCAACTGAACCAATAGGAAGTGTCACTGAGCTACATCTGGGCTCAGCACAGATCACCACCTAAAGGTGGACTCTTGTATTTAGGCTGGTTTTTTGACTCCAGTGAAGGGGCAGAATCATCCCAGATTTGCACTAAGTGCAGTAGTGCGTGGGTAAAATGACATTTTTCCCATCAGCTGCAATGGCAGCTTCTGGCGCCATATCATCCCAAACTCGACTCATTAAGTATGCATTCCCAGGAAACATGCTTTTGTTGGTGGATGGGCACTGATTCACCCACCATGCCGTCACCTCACTTCTCCATTACACCAAAAACTACATTTAAAAGTACAGCTGTGCACACACCTCTCAGTGCTTCCAGTCCAGGGCACACTGAAGGCCCACTATGATGTCCTGTATTCCCCCTCTGGCCACAGTAGGGGCAGCAATATTACCACTCTGGCATGATAGGCGATGGTAATGATCACCATTGCTAATGCTGCACAGAAGAGGTTGGCCATCCAATGCAAATAGAGGATGAATGATCTCATCATGCTGCCAGGCTAAGACAACTATATCATCACTCTAAACACTCACTCTCAAGAGCGTCACATATTTATTGCCAGCTCCAGAGACATCATGACATAGTCTTTGACACACACTTTTCACATCTCTAACTGGCCTCCTCGGCTCTGGAGACTGCCCCCTCAGCCCTCACCATCTTGAGGCCACTTGCACAGATCAACTTGTTCCCTCACACAAACTCTGGGCTATACCCTTTCCCCAGTACAGCCCTCATCCTGCAGCCTCTTTCCTTGCCTGAGGACACTTCTCCCCCTAGTCCTGCAGCCATACTAAGCCAGCCCTGCCTTACAGCTGACCTGGTAGGTAGAGACCTGCCTGTGAGCCAATGTAAAGTGCTGTGGTGTTGCCTATGAAGCCTGGCACTGATGACTGCGAGTGCTGCCCAAAGCAAGGTAGCAAACTAACCTCGAAGTCCTGAGCAAAGTGCAGCTCACCAGGTGCGCGTCACCTAAGTGTAGTTGTGAAATACATCAGCATGCAATCACACTGACGTGGGGGGGATGAATCCGGTAGGCCAGCTTTATAATCATATGAAGATGTATCACACTGAGGTCCGATGGCGCACTGCATTACCTGCCAACAGTGGGCTGAGCGGACAATCACAAATTTTTGGCCTTCGTCATATTGTCTGCTCATGCAGCTGAGCATGCCCGATGCCAGCGGGCATGGAAAATTCCACCCAAGGTGTAGGACTTGGCTTCACTCCAAAGTACAGGAAACCACTAACCTCCTTCATTGGGATGACATGTTACTATAGCGTGCTGTGTTCACTGATTGAGCAGGATAAATGTCTGATTCTAGGGGCAGGATCTATGAGCCCCTGCAGCTTCTGTATATGATGTGTCTCTGCTAGGAATATTTTTCTTATTCAAAAAGGGAGGGAGACAAAAAACAGCTAACTATAGGCCAGTTAGCTTAACATCTGTCATTGGGAATATATCAAACTCTATTATAAAGGATGTAATAGCAGAGCATTCAGAAATACATAATCTAATCAAGCAGAGTCAGTATGGCATCATGAAAGGGACATCATGCCTAACAAATTTATTAGAATTATTTGAGGTGGTAACGAGTACGATAGATAAAGGGGAACCAGTAGATATAATATATTTGGATTTCCAAAAGGCATTCGATAAGGTACCACACATAAGGCTACTTATATTGGGGGTAGTATATTAGCATGGATAGAGGATTGGCTAACTGATAGACAGAGTTGGGATAAGGGTGGCATTTTCTAGATGGCAACCTGTAACTGGTGGAGTGCCACAGGAATCAGTGCTGGGGCCTCAATTATTTTCAATATATATTAATGACTTAGATGAGGGAAGTGAATGTGCTATCTCCAAGTTTGCGGATGACACAAAAATAGGTGGGAAGCAAGTGGTGAGGATGACACAAGGAGTCTACAGAGCTTATGTGAGTGGGCAAAAACTTTGCAGAAGGAATATAATGTGGGAAAATGTGAGGGTATGCACTTTGGCAGGAAGAATAGAGGAGCTGAATATTATTTAAATGGAGAAAGACTGCAGCACAGGGATTTGGGAGTCCTTGGGCATGAATCTCAAAAAGCCAACACAAGTTCAACAGGTAATAGGGAAGGCAAATGGAATGTTGGCCCTTATTTCAAAGGGAATGGAATATAAATAATAGGGAAGTCTTGCTAAAACTATACAAGGCACTAGTTAGACTGCACCTAGAATATTGCGAGCAATTTTGGTCCCCTTATCTAAGGAAAGATATACTGGCATTGGAGGCAGTCCAGAGAAGGTTCACTAGGTTGATCCTGGGGATGGAGGGATTTTCTTATGATGAGAGGTTGAGTAGGTTCGGCCTGTACTCATTGAGGCGACCTTATTGAAACATAAGATTCTTAGGGGGCTTGACAGGGTAGATGCTGAGAGGTTGTTTCCTCCTGTGAGAGAGTCTAGGACCGGAGGGCATAATCTCAGAATAAGGGGTCACCCATTTAAAACAGAGATGAGGAGGAATTTCTTCTCTCAGAGGGTAGTCTATCTGTGGAATTCTTTACCATAGAGGGCTGTAGAGGCTAAGTCGTTACGTATATTCAAGGCTGAGATAGACAGACTTTTAATCAGTAAGGGAATAAGGGTTATGAGGAAAGGGCAATAAAGTGGAGTTGAGGATTATCAGATCAGCCATGATCTCATTGATTGGCAGAGCAGACTGGATGGGGTGAACAACCACCTCCTGCTCCTGCGTCTTATGGTCTTATCCTCTTCTTTTTCCTCTACTGCTCTGCCTCTTAAGATAATTTTATCTGGAAAGGAGATTTTTTTTTTTGTTGGCAAACTTGGACCAGAAAATGCCCTCAAGTTTTATGCATACAGTTTAAAATATCAGTGCTTTCAATATAGGATAACCATTTGAACTCCTCGAGGAATGACCTAGATTCTTCCTGGTGCTGTCTAATCAGATCCCACTAGAAATATAATTCAAACAAGACTCTCCCTCTTTCTGTGTGTTTCTAAACTTGTTGCTCAGCCCACAGCATCCTCTGGAAAGTCTTGAATGTCTTGCCACACATCACTGGTGGTGGGCCCCCTGAACCTCTTGATTCAAATCCTGTCCTGGCTAGCTGATCTTGCTACCAAAACTGAATTTCACTCTGCTTTGAATTTGACAATATTTCCTGCATGTACCTTAGTGGGTGGATAAGATTACACTACACCATGAAAAGTGTAGTGTAGCTGAGAGCATAGAAGCTACTGCTTGAATAGTACAGTGAAAATTGCAATGATGACTTAAAAATCCAGGATGCATTTTATCTCATTGTTAATCATGATTGTGGATACTGATGGTTGGATTGGTTTACCTGGATTTTGTTTAATTGTTATGAGTAGGAAAAACACAAATAATCTCTTGAAGAAACCAGTTTGATTTTTTTTTCTGTACTTTAAATGTGTAGGAGCTGCCCTGGACCATGTGACATTATTATATTGTTCTCCAGCTGCATGCAGGAGTGTTGAAGGTCATTTGTTTTGTCTTTGTCTGGCTTGAATAGAGCTCTGGACTAGAGTCACACTATGAAAGGTCAATTGCTTGCCGTGAAATGGAAAAACTTTCTAAAAATTAGCAAAAGATTTATTCAAAACACTACTTAATTTTCTGTTAGAAACTGTGTGCTTCATGCATTTCTTACATTCTTAAAATTCGACCAGATCTTTTAGTTAAGATTTTGGTTCTAACAAGAGTATTTTGTCTGCTGGGTACCCTGAGTTATTCCAGTGTGTGAGGAAAGGTAGCCTGTGTGAATGTCCCTGTTCAACAGGAGCCCACCTGGAGATAATGGTGCAAGTACCTGACCTGACACAGCCAGTACTTACTTCTCTGATACAAACACTTTTCCTGACACTCAAACTTTGAGATTGATGTATCTCCTGGTTCAATGTACACCTGTCTTTGAAATGTTTGTAGATGCATGTGAATTCATAATTGCCCAGAGTTCGCACTCGTGGGACTGGATGTAATGTATTGACATTGATTGTGAATTGGAAATGACCTCAACTATTTACAATCTGTAATCTGTATTGGTGACTTAAATGTGTGTTGTCAGCAAACTTGGATACAAAGTTATGTGAGAAAGCAAGCATTGAGGTGGATGCAAGGAGGCTGCAGAGAAATATAGGCAGGTTGGGTGAGTGGGTAAGAACATGGCAGATGGAATACAATGTGTGGAATTGGTGAGATTATCCACTTTGATATAAAAAAAATTCTGCTTTTTTGTTTTTCCTCTGAAAGGTGAAACCAGGAAACATTTGCAATCGGAGGGACCTGGGGGTCCTTGTAAATAAAGGATAGAAAGTTAATACGCTGGTACAACAATTAATTAGGATAGCAAATACATTCTCTATTGTTACAAAGGAATCGGGTATCAGAATTTTTAAAGTCTTAATACAATTATACGGGGCGTTTGAGGCCATACCTGGAGTATTTTGTGCTATCTTGGTCTCGGTACCTAAGGAAGGACATACTTTCCCTAGAGGAAGTGCGACAAAAGTTCATTAGATTAGTTACCCTATGAGGAGAGATTGAGTAGAGTATGTCTATATTTCCTGGAGTTTAGTAGAATATGAGAGGTGACCTAATTAAAATGTAAACAATTCTTAAGGGGCTTGTGGCAAGGTAGATGCTGAGAAAATGTTTCACCTGGCTAGGGAACCTAGAACACAGGATCACGGTCTCAGAATAATGCAACAGCTATTTAGGATGGAGTTGAGGAGAAATTTCTTCACTTAAAAGGTTGTGAATATTTGGAATTCTCTACTCCAGAGAGCTGTGGATGCTCAGTGATTGAGTATAATCGAGACAGATCAACAGACTTTGGGTGCTAAGGGATACGGGGAGGCTTTGTTTCTATATTCCTTTGTGGGTTGTGAGCATTGCTGGCAAGGCCAGCATTTGTTGCCTACCCCTAATTTCCCTTGAGAAGGTGGAGTTGAGATAGATAGATAGAAATTCAGTTACAATTTTGTTGAAAAGTGGGGAAGCCTCAAAGGACCAAATGTCCTACCCCATTTCCTATTTCTTATGGCCTTACGACTGCAAGAGCAGTTTAATGTTGCAGTGGAGAGCTAAAATGTCATGTTTCTATAATAGGCAAAACAAGTAATTAAAACTAACATTTATCAATCAAACTTGTGCTTTATAATAGTTCAAATAATGATAGGGAGCTTATTTTCCTTCTTGTCCTCCCCCATATCCCTTTTCTCTAAGTAACTTGGATGCGTTTGCTTACTTGCTTCCTGATGCTGTTTCAGATCTGGGAAATAAGGAAGCAAAGCACACATGGGCCAAAATTTTCCATTTGGCGGGTGGGCAAAGCAGGTGCTGACGCGGGCCCAATTGGGGACACGCCGCCATTTTGTGCGGTCGCATTTCCGACTCCTGTGGAGAGCGGGAGTCTGAAGTTTGCGGCGGATATGTGCAGACCACTGGGTCCAATGGCAACCCTGCAGTCTGTTTTTTGGGGGGGGATAAAAAGGCCTGGCAGCCTCCTTTAGGCTGTTCACAATGGCCAGCTGCAGGTGGTACCGCAGGGGGTCTGCAAAGCAGGCCAATGTTGAGGGAAGGCCAGAGGAGGAGGGCAGGCTTCAGTCTGTGGCCCAGGAGCAGAGCAGGCTGCAGCGTAAGCCAATGTGCCCCTCACTTTTCTGATGGCTGCCCTTGAGGAGGAGGCAGCACGGCGGGAGATGTGGTTTCTCCAGGATGGGAAGTGGAGGCCCCCCCACATGACGAAGCCTGTCTGGGAGGAGGTGGCAGAGGTGGTGAGCTTCCACGACGTGGTGCGGTGCACCTGGATCCAGTGCCGTAAGTGCTTCAACGATTTGTTGCGCTCTGGAAGGGTGAGTACCCATGTTGGTGTTGGGCATTTAACCCAGCAGGTAGCCTTAACCTTGAGTCGTGTCCGCCCCCCCCCCCCCCCGGCAAAAGTCTTAGTGTCGTGACTGCACTGAATCGTTGGGCATTTGTCGCACGCTGGGTGGGCAAGCAAACAGTGACCATGCTTACATCAGCCTCAGTGGTTCATGAGAAGGTGGGTTCTCCCTGCACCATGTGTTGGTCTTAGTCGCACATGACTAGTCTGGCGGCAACCTGCAGGAGATGCAGCCAGGCGCCTACTCAGAACTCCAACACATGTCCTATTCACGGTGATGAGATTGTGGAAGGGGAGCCTCAAGGTCTCATGGCCAAGAGCCATCTGCTGCCCTCGGCGCCGCACCTAGTTGCACCTCCTTGCCATGGGAGCTAAGACTGTGTTTCTGAAAGTGATGGACGCAGAATGTGTCCAAGGCGGCCATTTAAGGGGGGTGCGGGGGGAGCAGTCATACTATATTTTTGTGACCGATCAGTAGTGTGGAGAGGAGGCACTGGAGGCTTCAATTGGGCCACTGTGGTTGGGGTGTGGTGTGCACATGCAGAGTACATGTGCGATTAGCCGCAATGAATGGTTGTCTTTGTTTTGCAGGAGAAAAATGCGCATAATACTTATGAGCGTTTGCATACTGGAGGCAGCCAGACGCAGTTGGTGATATTGAGCTGATTTGAGCAGGAGGCCCTGGAGTTTGCAAGGCGCCGTGTGCCCAGGTCCACAGGTGTCGGTGAGGCTGGGGTGGAGCGGCCAGGTATTTGAGATCAACAGTCACATCCGCTCTGTCTTCCCACCATCCAAATCACTGATAATTGTTGGAATCGTTAATGTAGCAACACTGCTCATTCACAGACTGATAGTCAGAGGTGTGGGTCATAGACAAAGGTCCCTCGGCGCTTCGAAGATGCGCGTGACCAGCGCCTTCCAAAGTCTCCTTATCGCACTTCTGACCACTATCCCCATGGCCTTGTATGCAATGGCATCACAACTGCACACCCAAATACTTATTACATTTAGGAGGGTTTCTGCATCCACCACCCTTTCAGCTAGTGCATCCCACGTTACTGTGTGCAAAAGTTCCTCATCACCACATCTGTCAACCCCATGCCCCTTATCTTAAATAAATGCCATCAGGTTAGTCATCCCTCTGCCAAGAGGAAAAGTTGCTTTCTGTCCACCCTATCTATGCCCCTCCATAATGTTATGAAGCTCAATAATGTCACCCTTCAGTCTCCTGTGTTCTGCAGCAAATATCCCCAGTCTATGCTATGTGTCCTTATAACTCCAACTCTCCAGCCCAGCATGCATACTGGTAAGCGACCTCTGCACTCTCTCCATTCCAATCCCATCCCTCCCATGAAGCGCTGATCGCAACTGCACACACAAGTATAGATGTGGCCTCGGCAGCATTTTCTGCACTTGCAACATGACCTCCCTGTTCCTACATTCTATTCCTCGGCTAATAAAGGCAAGTATGGCATTTACCTTCTTAAACGCCTTATGTACCTGTCCCACTCCCTTAACGGGCCTGTTGACATGCCCAGCAAGGTCCCTCGATCCTCCTTACTTTCCACAGTCTTACCATTCCACGTGTATTCCTATACCTTGTGTGTCCTGCCCAAGTGCATCACCTCACACTTATCCACATAACGCTCCCTTTGGCACTCCTTAGACCATCTAACCAGCCCGTCTGTATCCGCCTGTAATGTTTGGGCTGCCACCTGACTATTTTCCACCCCACCGATGTTCGTCTCCTTAGGTTGAGCGCATAATGAACCTGGGGGAAAGGGATGCAGTGTGTCACTGTATGGATGCTAACTGATCCACTGTCCTTGTTGTTTTCAGTATTATCAGAGGCTGGCGACCAGGCTTCATTACAGATGCCCCGTCTCACATCTGAGGGCTGTGAATTATCACCTGCATCACACCATTTCTGCGAGGCAGGCACCAGCACAGATACAAGCACATTGGTGGGAATTGCAACATTGGCTAGTGTCCCAGGGCACAGTGGAAAGGGCACTTCACAATCGCCGGAGGCAGAGACAGAGTGCCGATGGCACCAGCAGCCGGAGGACTGCAGGGGACCAAGCACCTGCTCAGTTGGTGCATGATGATCTGCCTCTGGAGTCACTCCATGCGGGAGCATCTGGGAGCATCTGGGACCGTGGTGGTGGAGTCCATGTGGAGCATGAGTGATGCCATGAGCCAGAACAAGCAGCTTCTCCTGGGGATACGCTCAGACTTGCAAGTCCTCACAGCACCAGTGGCCACAGCTGGTCATTGGCAATGTGGGAGATGGTCTGGGCACCAAGTTTCCCAGCTCGGTGCCCATCCAGCTATGGTGAGCAGGGAGGTCCGAAGTGACCTCACATCAGCGCAACAGCTGCCTGTTTTCTCTGCAGGCTCCTCTCAGGCCGCTCCAGATGAGGGCAGCAGCTCCTCCGCCCCTCTGCTGGTGACCATTGCATCCGTTAAGGCTGCGATAACTTGGGAGATGCCAGCTATGGAACTGGCCACTCCCTCCCAGGCAGGGCCAGCACAGGCTCCACGGGCCAGAAGACGTCCGCCAAGGTCATCGAGGCCACCAGGACAACAGAGTCAGCAGGCTGTCTCAAAAGCCACTCTGAGCGATGGGGCCGCACCAAGACGTAGCACCCGTAAATGTAAGCATAAGGCATCTTAAGCACACCACAGGTTTCTCACTGGTGCTTTTGTGCTGGCCCTAGATTAGGAAATTATTATTTATTGCTGTTGTAAAAATGTTTTGTTTTCATTTTGTTGCACCATATCATGGATGAAATTAAATCCAGATGTGTTACCATGGCTGAGGGTGGCTCCTTTGTGCTGCATTTGTATGTTTTACAAACATGTCAAGAGTGTTTGAGTGGACATTGAGGTTTATATCCAAAGCCCTTTGTTGCAGCTGATGAAGTGGCAGATGTAGCATTAAGTGCCGCATATGGAAGCGCCAGGCAAGGCTGGTCCTCCTGATCCATTTGTGTGGAGCTAGCTGAAGGTTCGTTGGATTAAAGTCTCCTGGGTGTCCCTGCGTCCTTGGTGTAGTGCCGGGTCAGCCTTCAGCCCCTCATCATTGCCCTGTGCTTCCCCATGCTTCGAATCAGTGCTGGATTCATCGCGTGCATCCGCATCCACTATGTCAATGTCTTCATCATCCACTGCATCCCCCCTTTCCAGCGCAAGATTGTGCAGAACACAGCATGCTACCACTTTCACCGAGACACGATCTGGGGGGCACTGGAGTGTGCCCCATGAGCTGACCAGGCATTGGAAGCAAATCTTGAGAAGACCAATGGCTATCTTCACCATAGCCCTTGTGGAGGTGTGGCTCCCATTGTAGTGCTGCTCAGCTTCTGTTCTTGGATGGCGGAGAGGCATCATGAGCCACCTTCGCAGGGGATAGCCCTTGTCGGCCAGCAGCCATCCATCAAGCCGAGCCGGAGCACTGAAAAGCCCTGGCACCTGGGAGTGTCTGAGGATGTAGGCACCATGGGAGCTGCTTGGGTACTTTGCAGACTTGTAGAATCAGCATCCTGTGATCACACACAATCTGCACATTCATGGAGTGGAAGCCCTTCCTTCCTGTTGATGAACGCACCGAGCTCACCTGCTGGTGCCTTGATGGCCACGTGTGCAGTCTATTGCACCCTGGACTCGGGGGAAGCCTGCAATGGCCATGAAGCCTCTGGCTGGCTGTGCTTGACTTGCCTGGTCGCAGCGGAAGTGGATGAAGGTCAATGCACGCCTGAACAGAGTGTCTGTGACCTGCTTGACACAAGTGTGAACAGCTGATTGGGAGACACTGCAAAGATCACCCACCGAGCCCTGGAAGGAGCCAGGGGCATAGAAGTTCAGGGTGACTGACCTTCAGAGCCGCTGGCATGGGGTATCCACCCACACGGGAGAGATCTCAGAGCTAATCATCTGACAGATGTAGTTGACTGTCTCCCTTGACAGTCGGAGCCTCCTTTGGCACTGCACCTCAGTCATATTGAGGTAGCTGCTTCTTCGCCTGTATACTCTAGCTGCAGGATGGTGGCGTCTTCTGCGGCCCCCTTCCACCTTGGACTACCTCTTGGCCCTGCACCTGTACTCCCAGAGGTTGCTCCCCTGGAGGCTGATTGTGCACTCTTGGCCTCCTCTAGCCCCCGCCTTCCTCCTCAGAGGAGCTGCCTCCAGTGGGCATGTCAGAACCCATACCCAGGCTAAAGGAGGCCTCCGGAAAGCTGCAGGCCTGATTTAAAGATTCCTGACTGACTGAAGAGTGCTGAACCGAAGGTTAAAAGTACACAAAGCTGCTGGAATTCATTCTGAACTGCTACAGATCATACAGGCAAGTTTAAAAAATCTTTCTGCAATAAGTACTTCACAGACCAGATTGACAACCCCACTGAGCCCTCTTATCCCGCCCGTGGATGAGTTTTATTAAAAAGCCGCTTACCCACCTGCCCGTGCGCCGAGCCAAAGATCACATGGGCGCCTCAAAATCTGTCGATTGCTGACTTAAGGGCCTTAACTAGCCCCTTGATTAATGGCAGGCCCAGTTGCACTTCATTGCGCATCCGCCCAACAATATATCACGATGGCTCGCCCGACATCACTGCGCATCATTTTACACATGACCTGCAGGGCCTGACCTCCCGCGCGTCACCCTGAAAATCCTGCCTGTGGTGTTTTGAATGGGAGGAGGGAAAGCAGCACAAACTGCTTTCTGACACCAAGTTAGATGGGAAGAAAATTTTGTCTTCAGCAATATAGTTAATTGAAATTAAATTATAAATTGATAATTGCTTTAGTTGCAGCAACCATGCCATCATAAATTGCTGAACAAAGCAATTAAATGCATAGTATAATACACAAGGCGTCAGCCTATTTTCTCTCCTTGCATTCCTTGCAAAAACTATAGTTTTTTGATTTGTACAGACTTGCTGGTTTATCAACAGCCATCCTACAAATCTGGAGGGTTTGCGCTGAACGTAGTTGAATTGTGCTCATGTTCCCAAGCTTCATTAGTAACCAGTTTCTATATACTTAAAACTGGCACTTCTGTTGAACTACTCAGTTATATGAATAAGTTGCATTTTGTTAATTTTAAATAATCTTTATTTTCCTCCACACTTTAACAATTTAAAATAGTAAATATTTAATAGGTAATCAACTGCCATGATCTAGGTATAGGCACTGGTCACTTTATGCTCTTTGGGGAAGTTTCCATATTTTCTGCAGTTGTGGGTGGAATTTAATGCCCCTCCTGGAGGTGGGTTTGGAGGTAGGTCGGCATTTAATTGTGTAAGAGGGTGTGTTGTGCAGACTTTGCTGCCTCCCTGCCCCCGCCCGATTAAGACCGGGACAGGGAGACTCGTGGACAGCCTTCCCACCCGCCATCAATTGACTATTGGCATTAGCTGCCCACTTAAGGGACTACATATAGACTGGACACAACAGAAGGGCATAGGTAGCCTAGATGAGTTCATAGAATGTTTTCAGTACAGTTTCTTAGAACAACGCATTCTGGAGCCACCAGAGAGCAGGTTATACTAGACCTGGTATGGTGCAACAAGAAGATTAATTGATAACCTCATAGTGAAGGCACCCCTGGGAAGCAGTGATCATAATATGATTGTATTTTATATTCAGTTTGAGGGAGAGAAGAGTGGGTCCAAGATCAGCATTTTAAACTTAAATAAGTGCAATTATGTGGGAATGAAAGCAGAGCTAGCTAAAGTGAACTGGGAAATTATGTTAAGGGATAGCTCAATCAAGATGCAGTGGTGGATAGGTCAATCAAGATGCAGTGGTGGATAGGTCAATCAAGATGCAGTGGTGGATAGGTCAATCAAGATGCAGTGGTGGATAGGTCAATCAAGATGCAGTGGTGGATAGGTCAATCAAGATGCAGTGGTGGATAGGTCAATCAAGATGCAGTGGTGGATAGGTCAATCAAGATGCAGTGGTGGATAGGTCAATCAAGATGCAGTGGTGGATAGGTCAATCAAGATGCAGTGGTGGATAGGTCAATCAAGATGCAGTGGTGGATAGGTCAATCAAGATGCAGTGGTGGATAGGTCAATCAAGATGCAGTGGTGGATAGGTCAATCAAGATGCAGTGGTGGATAGGTCAATCAAGATGCAGTGGTGGATAGGTCAATCAAGATGCAGTGGTGGATAGGTCAATCAAGATGCAGTGGTGGATAGGTCAATCAAGATGCAGTGGTGGATAGGTCAATCAAGATGCAGTGGTGGACATTTAAATGGGTATTTCAGAATACATGGAATAGATACATTCCAACAAGGAAAAAATCCATGGAGAGGACCCACCATCTGTGCCTAACTAAAAAAATTTAAGATAGCATCAGACTTAAAGAAAAATCATATAATTGCGCAGACGGGTGGCGGGTCAGAAGATTAAACAGAATATAATGAACGCAAAGAATGACAAAAAGATTAATGAGGAGGGAAAAATTAGAATATGAGAGAAAGCTAGCTAGAAATATAAAGATGGATAGTAAGAGTTTCAATAGATAGTTAAGAAAAGAGCTGAAAAAATAAACGTTGGCCCTATAGAAATTGAATCTGGGAATTAATGGAAAATAAGGGAATGGCAGATTAATTAAACAGGTATTTTGCACTGGTCTTCACTGCAGGAGATACAAATAACATCCCAGAAATACCTGTAAGTCAGGAACTGGAAGGGAGGGAGGAACTCAAGAAAATTACAGTTATCAGAGAAGTGGTACTGAGCAAACTGTTGGAACTCCGGGCTGACAAATCCCAGGATCCTGATGGACTTCATCCTAGGGCCTTAAAAGAAGTGGCTAGTGTGATAGTTGATGCGTTGATTTTAATGTTCCAAAATTCCCTGGATTCTGGAAAGGTGCCATTAGATTGAAGCAAAAAGGGAAGGCGATGGACAGCAGAAAACTTCTTTGAAGGAGTCATGTGCTGTGGATAAAGGGGAAGCAGCGGATGTACTGTACTTATATGTCTTCTGGAAATCTAAGGCGCTACATCAAAGGTTTTTGCAGGAAGTAAAAACTTATGGGGCAGAATTTTACATTCGGCGTGCGGGCATATGCCCGACACATTGAAGCGTAATATGATGCGCGATGTCGTCGGGCATGCGTCCCTATATCAACATGCTGTCTCACGATATTTAGTTCGGTGGGTGCACGCTGGAGTCAGCTGCGCGCCCGCCGATAATTGAAAAGCCCATTAAGGCCATTAACTAATTAACTTCAAATTTACGCTGCCCGTCCAACCTAACGGCTGGCGGGCAGGCGAAAAGGCCAAGCAGCCTTTACATTTTCTAGGAAATCTCATCCATGAGCAGGACGAGGTTTCCTAAAGCTGTTACAAATTAGATAAAAACTTTCTTTTGACATTTAAAAACATGTCCCATCTCATGTGACACAGTCACATGAAGGGGACATGTTTCATTAAATTATTAATGTCTTTAATAATTTTTTTAAAAAAGCACTTCAATCTCCCTGAGGCAGCTCCATGCCTCGGAGATTGAAGCGCTCTTTCGCGCACATGCGCAGAAGAGCGCTGGACCAGACTCTCTCTCTTTTTCCCCCCCCCCCCCCCACCCCGCACAGGTAGCGCTCAGTGCTACTGCCCATGATCCATGCTGGGGGGATCGTGGTGTGGAGCTTGTCATGGGCAGCGGTCAGCTCTGCGACTGCCCGCCTGACCAATGTAAAATCTTGCCCGGGGGTGGGGGGTAACATATTGGCATAGATAGACAATTGGCTGGCTAACGGGAAGCAGATAGGCATAAATGGGTCTTTTTCTGGTTGGTGGGATGTAACTAGTGGTGTGCCACAAGGATCAGTGCTGGGCCCTCAACTTTTTAATTTATATAAATGACTTGGATGAAGGGATCAAAGGTATAGTTGCTAAATTTGATAATACAAAGGTAGGAAAGGAAGCTGTGAAGGGGACATAAGGAGGCTATAAATGGACATAAATTAAGTGAATAGACAAAGGTCTGGTAAATGGAATATAATGTGGGCAAATGTGAGATTGTCTATTTTGGCAGGAAGAATAAAAAGAAACATCTCTAAATGGTGAGAGATTGCAGAGGGTCTGAGTACATGAATCACAAAAGGCTAGCATGCAGGTACAGCAATTAGGAAAGCTAATGGAATGTTATTGTTTATTGCAAGGGGAATTGAATACAGAAGTAGAGAGGTTATGCTTTAGTTGTACAGGACATTGGTGAGACCACATCAGAAGTGCTGTGTACAGTATTGGATTTTTCTAAGGAAGGATATAAATGCCTTAGAAGCAGTTCAGAGCATGTTTACTAAACTAATTCCAGGAATGGGCAAGTTATCTTTATGAGGAAAGATTGGACACGCTAGGCTTGTATCTGTTGGAGTTTAGAAGGGTAAGTGGTGAGTTGAATGAAACATATAAGATCCTGAGGGGTCTTGACAGGGTCGATGTGAAGAGGATGTTTCCTCTTGTAGGAGAATCTAGAACTAGAGGTTACTGTTTAAAAATAAAGGCTTGGCCGTTAAAGACAGATGAGAGAAATTTTATTTCCTCTGAAGGTAGTGAGTCTTTGGACCTCCCTTCCTCAAAAGGCAGTGAAAGCAGAGTCTTTGAATATTTTCAAGGTAGAGGTAGTTAGGGTCTTGATAAACAAGGAGCTGAAGGATTACTAGAGGTCGGTGGGAGGTCACAGCCAGATCACCCACAATCTTATTAAATGGTGGAGCAGGCTTGAAGGGCAGCATGGCCTATTCCTGCTCCTGGTTCGTATGTATGTTCATCCTGCAGTGCATGGGGGAGTCACCATAGGGGGAGCCTGGAAAGCAAACTCTGTAATGTTTTGTTTCCAGATTCCTGCCGGGGAGTGGTGGTGGTGGTGGGCAGGCAGGCAGGCAATCCTGGGACTCTGGTGGATGCATTGCTGGCAGCTGCCACTGTTGTCAGTGGGGCTGATGGGCCTCTGGCAAGCAGCTCTCTGGGGGTAGGGGAAGGGGGGTTAGATTTCCACCCCTAGGGACCTTAATCCTGGTGAAGACCTGAAGCTGGCCATGTAAGTGCCTGATGATCACTCAATACTATAGGACCTTCTCCACTGGAGGAAATGCAGGGCTCCTGCCGGTTCTTCAGCCAGCAGACAAGATCCCCAATGCAAACATTAAATTCCACCATATGTCTGTGTAATATTTACGACAAGAAATGTACTTATCATGCCGAAAATCCCTTCTCCACAGAACAGAACCGACCTTTGTAAGTTATAACTGACTGAGCATATTTAAAGCTTACTGTTTGACATGTAGTGATTTTTCAAGTCCAATTTTTGTTTTTATTACATAGTGTTGAGGTTTTTACTGATGTTTTGGAGGTTTTTGTTTGTGACATACCTGTTTATAATTGGGTGCTCTGGGTTATGCTTAAGTTCTGTATTTTATGGGGATTTCTTTTGGAGGTCATGGGTTTTCATTCTGTGACCTAATGAGGATCAGGTAGTCTTCCTTATGACCATCATTGTGCAGTTTTTGTGCAGACTGCTGAACATCCTGCCTAAAGTAACCTTTCTTTCCCCCCTTGTTCCTCCCCTGCTCAGTCACACAGTCCAATTGTAAAGATAATTGTGAATTTAATGAATGCAATAAGTTTAAAAAAAATTCACATTAGCTTTTGTTACTAAAAATAAATTCTTTCCAGTTTTCATTTGCTACGTAATTTGAACATCTGAGCAGGACAGACAGGCAGTGGAGAAAATCTGAAGCAGACCATTAAAATTAGGAATGATTCACACAGCAAATATTTCAAATTTTATTAAATGACCTTGCAAAAAAAAAATCAATCTGTTCCATGATATAGGTTGCGTATTATACAGGAAAAGCTGCTGCAGCCAAAATTGCTGCTTCCTCCAGGAATGCTGCTGCTGAGCAGTAAAACATGCCAAATAGTGCAAGTCACTTCCTGTTCAGGAAAGTTTAAGGATTTCTGTCGCACTGAGGCATTTGTCATTCTTGTATATGTAGTTTCTGCAGTGCTTCTTAACACTAATGAACAGATTTTTGTTGGTTTATAAACGCGTTTCAATCTTAATATATTACATTCTATAAATATTAATATCCAAGAGGATATATACTCAATTAGTTGAAGCAGCATTCATGACTTCAAGCTTTATACTGGGAATTAAGGATAAATTGTTTTCTGGTTCAATTTACTGATTGCAAGAACTGATATTTTTATAGCCTAAAAGCACCTCTGATTTTGTGTTTTTAATTGCTCACTTTAATTCATTATGCTCCCTGCTGTTTTCCTAAACACACAGAAAGCAGTCTCCATAAATATTTTACTTAGCCTTGACTGTATTTTCTAGTTTCTTTTTTTGAAAGTAGTTGAATAAAACAGCGTTGAATATTTCTAAAGTTTTTTATGCTTATTCAGGAGAGCTGGGGTGAAAATTTTTCTCAATGTTGAAACTTTAGTTTATTCTGATGGCTCCTAGTATTGGAGACTACCTATCATCTCTACACATCCGTACTGTGCATTTTAATGGCCAGATACCCCTTGTTCATCTTTGCTCTAATGAAAAGTGTGAAACTACCTTTTTAACTTAATCTTAAGAACAATGTGGCCAATTCAAACCTAGAATAACCTTGTTCTGTATGATTGTACTGCTTGTCGAGTTTTTCATTTATTTCTAAAAATGCTTGCAAATTTCACTTTTTGCATGAAATTGTTCTAATTGATGTATGTTATTACTACAAGTTTTTATTTGTATAGCATCTCTTAAAGAATTCCTACCTATCTGAGGACAGGGATGTTGATGGTGGGCAGAAGAGAACTGAGGATGCATTAGGCCAAAGCAGAGAGTTTGGTTATGGGATTGTAAAGCTGCTGGCAGTTATGCAAATAAGGAGTGGTGTGAGGCCATTAAGGGATTTAAATGCAATTGGGTGATCAGGAGCCCAATGTTGTAAGTTAAACAATTTCTTCTATATAAACCAATGCCAAAAATAACAATTTCTTTGTCACGTAGTACATTGTACAAACTAACTGTTAAGCTGCAGTTTGGAGCATTACCAGTGGATCCCCATAGCATTGATGAATAGTTTGTGTCTGGAACACTGCTGTGATAGAAAAAAAAAGTTGCCTATATATAGTATCCAATTGCATTTTCAGGACATCCCAAAGTACTTCACAACTTGTAAGTTGCTTTTTGAAGTATAGTCATTGTAGTCTAGATAAACACAACCAATTTACACACAGCAAAGCTCAATGATTTTGATAAATTAGATAAAAGATCATTTAGATTTTCTTTTTGGCATACCTCTTGACAAGGTCAGTGGGATATTCCCCATTTAGCTGCTGAGATGCAGTGTTTAATCTGTCTTGTCCCCTTAAGATCACTGCTCAATAGACCCAATTGGGAAGTGGTCCAAACCAGAGCATACTAAAGATAATTACAGGCTTATTGTTGATTGTGGTTTCTGTACGTTGACAGTTACTTGCAGATCCCCAGGGAGAGGCCAGTTTATTGAAGTGAGAGAATTCTGCAGAGCTGCTTTTGGCAATTTGGAGTGTGACAGCCAGAAAAGGAAGGATGGCACCTAATCATCTGGACTCAGTTGTTGAACAGACTATGCTTACCTCTTAGATTTTGTTTTTTCTACCTTCACAACATTTGTAATTCATTGACATCAATTCAATAACCTCTTTCTCTCAAACTAATTTCATGTTTGTATGATTAATAAACAAATGCATAGGTTTTGCTGTAAATATTCGTTAATGAACGAAATTGTTGTAAGTTGCTTTTTATATATTCGTTTGAAGTAAGCCATTTAGTTGAGAGAAACTGACAGGATGTTTATATAGAAGTTAGCACAATTTGAGATGTGGGTGCAATCTGGATACTTTAATTTTTGATATGTAATACCAAGTTGTGTATGATATAAACTTGAATAAAAATCATGTTTGTCTTAACTGCCGGCTTACCCTCGCTTGTTGGACTTGCTTGATGTATGAGATTTAACCCATTCCCTATTGTGAAGTTGAGCAGGGAGGAAGAACTAAAATTTCTGTTTTAAATCGAGGTAATTCATATATTTTTGTTGAGATTTTACTGAAATTTTTCCTTGGTTTAAGCACAATTTTACTCCCTGAACACAGGAAGCAATTTGGTCAGAATTGCGAGCTATGCCCAGCCCAGTGATTTCCGGTTATAACACTGTGTTCCGTTGTGATTTTGTATTTGAGCAAGCTTTTTTTTTACTTACTGGGCTGCAGTAACAACTGCTCCTGCACTAACAGGAAAAAAATTAGGAGAAAGGTTCAGTTTCTACAGGGATTTAATTTGCATGCTTTCTTCTTCCTAAAGGGAAAATCTGTTGCTTGCTCCTTTTATTATTATGGTATAATCATGCTACCTTTTTTCTATTGTATTTTATTGAATGGGACCCAGTTGTTGTTACAGTTGGACAAACAAATGTGATTCAAAGGCACACAACATTCTAGTTATGAATGCCTCTTTTATTACAATGGCGTGTAACCTTCTACTGCTACCATAATGCTCACAGTAGGTTGGTGGATAAGCTGTTTTAGAAGGATAGGAACAATTTAGCAGGTAATTTAAAAGCCTTTTGCTGCTAAAGAATAGCTTAGCGTGACATTTTTATAAGGTTTGTAATCTGGATACTTTAATTGTACCTTCCTGAGATCATTGAGTGTCTTCAGTGGTTTTAATGGCTTATTTCCCCTGTTTTTTTTAAATTATTTTTCAGGATGTTGGTGATATGTACAAGAAATGCAACCTTGACATCCCTAATTATGCATGGATAGTATTGGCAGAGTTTGCTTTCTCTTCAACCTGCTGCAGTCATTGTGTCGATGGCACTCCCACAATTGTATTGGATTGAAAATTCCAGGATAGTGACCAAGCGACAGTGAAGGATTGACGATTTATATGGCCACTTTAGAATGCTGTGTGATTTTGGGGGTAGAATTTGGAGGTAATGGCAGCAATTTCACTTATCACCTCATAGTTGATGAGATCTAGAGCCAAGTGATTCTGAACTGTGTCTGTGAGCATGATATTTGTGAGTAGGTGTTGCTTGATGATTTTTTGCATCACTTCACATGATAATTGGGAGGAAGTAATAAGGTGGCATTTGGCCAAGTTAGGTTTATTCTTTTTATTGTCATTGTGAATGGAAAATCTTCCACACCTTTGAGACTTAAAAAACTTGCATTTATATCTACAGTGCCTTTCATGGCCTTCACAATTACTGATGCTTCATTGCCACTAAAGTACTTTTTGAATTGTTAAATTGTAGGGAATTATATTAAAGGTATTGGCTGTACATTAGAGATAATTTGGCTTTCTTTCTCATATATGTCAAGGTTAGATGGGAGATCTAAATTGTGACACCCATCTCATGGTAGTTACATGTCTTGTTTGAAGTGATTAGCATATTGTATATTTTTAACTAACTATAGTTTTGAAATGAGCCTAGTAATAATTGCACTGGTATCATGAATGCATTCTCAAATTTCTACTGCAAGGTATACTTTTAATTCAGAAGTTTAACAAAGTGGGGATAATAATATCTGATGCAAGATTAGGAGAATATATGTTTAAAAGCAGCCACAATATAATTAAGTTGAATATAAGAATAGGAAAGAAAATATGGGTCCAAGATGGTGGCACGGGATCTGGCGCTAACTTTAACTGGGTAAAACATTGTGCAAACATCGGGTAATCTTCTAGTACAAGATGATAATGGAGATGACAATAGAGAGTAAATATTTCTATAATACAAATATCTGTGGATTATCAAATTAAAACTAAACAAACTTAAAACGGAGGCATATGATAACATTAGGGTTGATGACACTTGTAAAGATAATCATGTAGTGGGGAGGTGAAAAGGAGATTAGGAAAGCTAGAAAGAAATAAGAGGAAAAAGGCTAGGGTACTAAATGAAGACGTTAAAGCATGTATATAAATATTAGTGAGGATTCGATTGCTTAGAGATGACGTGAGACTAATAAGAGGATCACATTATGTTGGAGATTTTAAACATTTTTTTAATGATGGGAAACCATGGAGGAGGATAATTAACATTTTGCTCAGAGTTAACTGCAAAGAGTGATTTGGTTCTGAAATAATTAGTGGAACCTAAAATTGAAGTCACTGACCTGATGGGGTGTAACCTAGGCTGTTATAGAAGTCTGCAAAAAAAAATGCTATGTAATTATTATTTTTCAATTCTCAAATATACAAATTGTGTGGCTGGCTATTCTCCAAGCCTGGTCAAGAAGAGGAAAGAATAAACCAAGATAATTGTAGTTCACTTAGACTAAAGCCAGTGTAAACAATCTATTATTTCAAAGCAAAATACTGTAAATCTGTTGAAAGGTTGTCAACCTGAAATGTTAACTCTGTTTCTCCTGTCACAGCTGCTGCCTGATCTGTTGAGTATTTCCAGCATTTCTTTTTTATTCCATAATTTCAGAGACATAAACAATCAGAAATGGATGAAACTTCTGTGCTTTTGAATTCAATTTTGCTCCAGGGCAGTCAGCTCTCCAGAGAGCTCCTCACTATGCTCATCCATCTGTGGCCATTTGCTGCCATCCATTGCTCTTTCACTCCTCTAGACTCTCACCACCTTCTCCTCCTGATTTAACTTCCCCTAATGCCAACATCGGGTGCATTTTAACCTATTTTCAACTGTTCATTTAAACTGCCTCTCTGGTTCAAACACCATTTCCTGACATACCTTGTGAGCTCTGCTAAAGATTTGGACAAGACCTGATTGTAAATTTTATCTCATCTGCCTTCAAATTCCTGGCCTTCGCTGAACATCACAGCCATGTTTCTGCTTTGACTGCATTGGATAAAGAAAATCTGTTTTTTTTTAACCTGCGAGTTGTGGACAAGATCTGGAAAAATCTAGATCCGCATCTTGTTTGAAGTTTGGCTTGAGACTCCTCAACAATTTTTTTAACATGAAGACGAGTCTCCATTGATTACACTGGTTATACTGTTAGGATTCAACTTCTGTCAGTGATTTAATGCTGCTTTGTGATATTTAAAGTATCTTGGGTGAGTCTACCCCCACCCCCTGTATGGTGTCCTCCAACTTTGCCATCACCTTTTTCTGTCCTGCTGCTGATGCAGTGTGCCCCCTGGACCTTCTTCCCTGTGAAAATATTTCAATCTGATATTCCTATCCTCCAACAGCTTCTGAATTTCACTTGCTTTGCCTGTCTCCCAACTCGGACATTTAATACTTCATGCTGATTCCACTGTTCCTAAGTCATCTATTTCCTACAGCCTGTTTACAATCATGTTCTTGTGTATCCTAACTTTTATGAACTAGACCTTTTATAATGTAATGTGACCTCCCTACATCATTCGCATATGCATTTGAATTTCACTCTGACCTGAACCCATCAATCTGTTTCACTGTTGCTCTTTTGAACATTTTTCTCTTCTTAGACTCTCTTTTGTCATGCCTCCTTTCACTTCTCCACTCTCAGGTACTCGGCCCTCCCCAATCCTTCAATGCACCTTGATCTTCCCACTCTTGCTGACATCCGAGACTTGATTCTCTGTTTGTTAGGCACAGAGGGAAGCTGTAGGCTTTTCTTGGCATGCTTCAATAGGCTCATCGAGGCACTTAGTGCTGGTTCATCATAAGCAGCAAACACAGTTGACCCATCTCATCGGCCTCCCCACCCAGTGCACCTGCTCTGGATTAACCTGAACAATCTTCCTGTCTAACTCACCCCTCCCACGTCTGACCCTTTGGACTCTGCTAGCAGCTCATCTCTCACCTTTTCTAGCCGCCTTACTCCAGAATGTTATTTACTTATGAATAAAGCCCTTGCTATCCAATGACTTATTCTGGATGATTACATCAACATCATGCCCCTAGTGGAAACCATACTGAGGGGTGGTGACACCTTCCCACTTAATGAAGCCTCCCCGCCTGGCTACATCTTCCATCACTCACCCCTTCGTAACCGCTGCAGTGGCGTTCATTACAAGATCACACCTTGGCCTCACCCCCTACTTCTGACACTATTTCTTCCTTTCAGCATTTTGCCTTGTTACACCCTTCTCTCTTTCAAATGATTATTCTGTACCACCCTCCCAGCCAAATTTAAATTTTATCACTGCTTTCCCTCTCAGCCTCCACTCTGAACAGCTTCTCACACATGGTGATATCAGCCTCCATCTCGACTCAACATGGTCTCCTCTGAGTTCATTGATGTCTTATCTCTAAATCTCTCCCTCCATGTAAACTCCCCTCCCCCAGCCATGCCATCTTGTGACCTTGCCAGTCCTATTACAGAACTTTGGTCCCCTGTTCATCACACCATTTCTACTAATTTAAGATACTGATTTAAGTATTGCTTTCAATAGACAGACACAAAAATCCCAAATTTCAAAGGGAAGAACAATTTTTACTGCATGAGAAAAGGGTGTTGATTGGTTGGCAAGTCAGCTCTAGTGGAGGTATTGTCATGGGGACTACACCAAGGAATAGTTGTCCCCCATGCTTTTATTTAATTGAAAAAGGTGCCATATTCTATTTGCAGAGGACAATGCCCTGCATATGAATGTATGTAGCACCTTTTAGTTAGTGTAAATGAGCCACACAGCAAGCCCAACTGATAATCTTAAATTGGTAATTTGTGTAATTTTCAGCGCAACTCAGGATTGTTCAGCAAGTGCTGTCCAATCATGGAATCAGATCAAATGTTGGACACTTCTAAGTTTTGCAAGCACAGGCTGGTTGTACGCAGTCAGTACTCTGCCTGTTGTGAGCAGCCAAAAAGACGTGCTGTTTGATGATCCACTAATAGTAGGGATATGCAACCTAATGTGCCTGATGTCATGCAGGTACTGAAATTCATACACCACATTACTCATTTGTATGATGAGCTGAACATCATCTTTTTGGCTTGGTGGCATTGTCCTGTAAGTGGAGAGTACCACTTGTGTTGCTACTCCATAGTAGCAGAATGAAACAGATGGCTTTACTTGTTGCTCAAGTTTTTGAGACTCCTTACCCTTTCAAGGTAATCTGAGGTAGACTGGACACTTTTCAGGACTGAAAATGGTGGCTTTGGGCCCATTCATGAGTTTGTGTAATGATACAGTGAACAGGGTAGCTGTTATCCTACAGGATAGCTTTGATGCGCCCCATTTCAGCATCTAGCTTTCACAGTGAGTAAATGGCTCGGACCCTATTTATGAGGTTGGTGATGAGACCAATCTTATAAGCAGGTGGAGCTGTAGGAATCCCAACATATATATTGACCAGTGAAAGTAGGCTTGTGGTAGACTTTTTTACCCATTAGTGGATTTCTCAACTAGCACATTGAGGAAAGGGAGCTCACTGGACTGCTCCGTTTCAAAGGCACTATGCCTTATTCAATTAAACAAAAGCTTTGGGGTGACGGGAATAGCTGCTCCCTGGTGCATTCTCCATGGCACCCCCTTGACAAATCAGCATCTACTTTGCCAACCAATCAGCACCCTTCTCTTGTGCAGCATAAATTGTTGCTTTTTGAAACTTGGTATTCTTGCAGCTTATCCTAGTGAGTGCAAGATAGAGACATGGTGTTGAAGTTTTTCTTCAGCAATAGTCAAGATGCTGATTTACTCATCCGCACCCTAAACATCACCTTTTGTGCCCTAGTTCCCAATAAAATCATTATTCTAACTCGCCCTGGTCATTCCCCTGATACAGCTTTCATCTCGCTCCCTTAAGCTTGAGGGATGCCGGCTTGAAAGGATATGGCAGACAACTGGTTTAGCCATCCACTGCCAGATTCACTGGACCCTGTGAAACACAATTGGTCCTGCTCTCGTCTCTTAAAACTATATTCCAGGATCATCCTGGATTACAAAAATAACCTCTGCTTCTTTTCCCTACTGCAAACTGTCTTTCTCAACCCCCCTCTCTCCACTCCCCTTCACCTTCTCCTCCAACAACATCAGAGAAGTTCATTGACTACTTTGCATTGTCTTAGTCCTAGTGACAATCAACTGCTTCTGCTGCATCCCTCTCTTCTAGTCCACTGGTCAAACTTCCTTTAATGTTACCCCCAGCCCTAAACCTGAATTCTCATCTTTCTAGTTTATCTCCTATCTCCCCTCAGATCATCTTGTCCATGAGACCCACCCCTTGTTCCCTCACGATCCTATTCGCACTAAACTGCTGATCACCCAACTGTCCCTCCCGGTCTCCCATGTTAGCTGATATTGTAAAACTGTTTCCTCTCTTCACGTTTTTTGTCCCCCCTCTATCTGTTTTAAAATCTGCCATTGCCAATCCTTTCCCCATGGCCCTTGCAAACTAATGTATTCTTCAACCATCCTTTCCTCTTGAACATATCGTTGACTCCTAAATGTGTTCCCATCTGTCCCAGAGCTCCATGTTTGAATCCTGTTTCTGCCCCTGCCACAATATCAGAACAGCTTTCACCAAAGTCAGAAATGACATCCTATGTGACTGTGATGAAGGCAAACTATCCCTTCCTCATCCTTCTCAACCTTTCTACAATTTTTGACATGGTTGACCACACTATCCTCCTCCAATGCCTCCCCACTGTCATCCAGCCAGATGAGACTGCTCTCACCTGGTTGTATTCTTGTCAATTTACATGTGGCCAGAGAATCACTTGCAATGGTTTCTCTTCCTGCTTGCACACTGATCTCTGGTGTTTACCAAGGATCTATGCTAGGCCGCTTCCTATTTTCATGTGCAGCCTCTTGGTGACATCATCGAAAGGCATAGCATTAGTTTTCATATAAGCTGATAATACCCAGCTGTACCTTGCCACCAACTCTCCGACTCTTTCACTGTGGCTAAATTAACAGGCTGCTTATCCAACATCGAGTACTGAATGTACAGAGCATAAACTCCCTCCAGTTAAATATTGGGAAGATTGAAGCCATTGTTTTTGGTCCCCACTCCAAGCTCTGTTCCTAATTGCCAATTCTGTCCCTCTCCCTGGCAACAGTTTGAGATTAAACCAGTCAGTTTGCAACCTTGGTGTCACATTTGATCCTGAGATGAGTTTCTGACTTCATGTGTGCCACCAGTAAGATCGCATATTCCCACTTGCATAACTTTGCCCCAAATCAGCTCATCTGCTAAAACCACCATTCCTAACTTTGTTACCTTGAGACTTGACTATTCCAAAATGCTCTTTGCAAGTCTCCCACGTTCTATCATCCATAAACTTGAAGTCATCCAAAACTCAACTGCCTGTGTCTTAACTTGCAGCAAGCCCTGTTCCCCTATCAAATCTATGCTCACTGACGTCCATTGGCTCCCGGTCAGGGTGCATCTTGACTTTAAAGTTTGCATCCTTATTTTCAAATCCCTCTCATGGCCTTGCCCCCTCTCTATCTCTGTAATCCCCACAGACCTCCAAGATATCTGCGCTTCTCTAATTCTGGCCTCTAGTGCACGCCCAATTGTAACAGCTCCACCATTGCTGGCCATGCTTTCAGTTGCCTAGGCCCCAAGCTCTGGAATTCCACACTTCCCTACCTCGCTTTCCTCCTTTAAGGCACTCTTTAAAGCCTACCTCTTCCAAGCTTTTTATCTATTTACTGTCTCCTTATATGGTTCTGTGTCATGCTTTCATTTATAATACTGCTGTGAAGCACCATTGAAGCGTTTCATTACGTTCAAGGTGCTATATAAGTAAGTGTTGTTGAATAATAAAAGGTGGCCAGCTTAAAGTGAAGTCGTGCTTGACAAAGTTAATGAGAAGTTTTTTCCAGCTAAACCTCCATTTTAATTTGGCACAAAGGAACATTTCTAATTGCTCTACTGAAGCAAAACAACATTCCACTTGAATCTCACAATCACATGTCTGCCTGAGCTGCTAATTTCTGGCACTCCCCTTGCATCTTCATGTTAAGGAGTGAAGGCAAAGCAAGAGAATGTTATTCAGGCAGGGCTCTCCCAAAATCCATTGTAGTAATTGAAGATTTATTTTAAACCATGTATAGAGACAAATAGTGAGGATAGAGCAAAGAATATTAAAATTAAAGTGACCCATGTGATTAACCACTTAACACTTTTAATGTATTTTGAGAAGGGATGCTTTGTACATGACTTGTAACTGAAAATCTCAATTGTGCAGTATTGGCAGCTTTGCTGCAGTGCTTGTGGATTTTGTTTTGTTTCTATGTCACCAAGTGCCAGTTGCTGAAAATAGTTGTCATGGATTAGTGCAGGAGCACATATCTCTCATCTAGCATTTGCATCCCTGATAAGTAAGGTGCTTTAAATATGTCTCAGATTTATTCCAACATGTGCATGCTGTGCTAGTTGTGTTATCAGTGTGAGTTGACTTTGGCAGTCCAAGGAAGAAAATTGGCAAGGGGTGTACCTTGACTTACCACAGATATTTTTGAAGTAAGATTGTCCTGTTTTGTATCCATAGTTTCCTTAGTAAATTTCTCGTTTCTTTTGCTCCCCTTCTCAGCAGATGAGATGCCTTTCACAAGGTGTGAAGGAAATGCCATTAATTTCTCAGGAAATGAACTAAGCAGTTTTGTTGGGTGAGGTTGGGGGGGGGGGTGCAGTACGTGAGGTTGGGGGGAAGCCTGTACTTTAATGCAAAAGCAAATCACTGGGGATGCTGGAAAGCTTATAAAATAAAACAAAAAATGCTGGAAATACTCAACAGAGGCAGCATTTGATGAAATGTCATGGACCTGAAATGTTAACTCTTGTTTCTCTCCACAGATGCTGTCTGACTTGCTAAGCATTTCCAACAATTTTTATTTAATTTCTATACTTAACTTTTTCTGCAGCCCCTCCCCCCCAGCCGCACAAACAAAACATCAAGTGTTATAGGTTATCTTGTTGTAGGAGCCTTTTTTTCTGGGGGAAAATATGTAAATGCTCCCAGGAAGCTCACAAAACATAGTTTTATTTTATCAATGCTCCATTTAAAATTAATCTAAGGATTTTGCATTTAAATGTCTGCATCTGATTCTGCTGATTCAATTTTAGGATAGGATATTTTAGGGATTTAACTTCGTACTACAGGAAGCAGTTGATAAATGTGTTCCCTTTGTTACAAAAGATAGTTGGTGGGGGGAGGGGAGCGAATGTGAGCTAATTGCATGAGAACAGGAGCAGTTATCTCCAGGTTAGCATTTAAAGGACTGCTGAGCTTTGACACATTTCTGACATTTTATAAATCTGAATACATGTCACAGATTTACTTCCAGTATATGCATACTATATCAATTAGCTTATCAGTGTGTGATTTGAGGTGTCCCTTTGTCAAATCCTCTCTTGGACTGCATCCTCTCTTGGACTGCACCTGGTTAAGGGAATAGTAAAGCTTTCAAATCACAGTAGCTAATCTGTTAGAAGTGTTGCAGATACAAGTTTGTGCTACCATTTTAAAGTTTAAGTACTAATGTTTTTGAAGTTAGTGGTACAGGACCTTCAGGAATATCCATTGCTTTTTTTTCTACTATTCTGCTTTTAGTTTCTGCCTCTTGTTTGTCTTCACTTTTTTTCTCTTTGTCCCCAAGGGCAATACTAGCAGGTGTCTCGCATTGTGTTGAAACTCAACACTTCCACAGTCCTGTCAGAGTAACATGAATTAAGTTCTGTGTACACCAAATCCTTGTTCATGTGATTGTGACCTGCACAGCTCTTTTTAATGCCTGCCCAGAGTGCATGTTCTTTATCAAATAAGAAAAACAAGTCTTTTTAAACCATAACTTCTCAGTTAAGATTTGGGAGGGATAACCTATTAAATGTTATGTAGAAAAATCAGCATAATTATTTTATATACAGAAATAACATCTACAGTGGGCAATAAGTATCACATTGTTTACTTGTATACTGTAAAGCATAATTTTGATTCTCCTTCCAAAGTAGCATCCTTGGACAGTTTAAATTTAACAATGGTACATGTAGAGTGCAACTTTGATTTTGACACAACATTCTATGTCTTGGGGTTACTAAACATGAGTCCATATTTATCGATGCAAACCAGCACCATTCATGAACTTTTTGTCTTCTCCTCCTGCCCCTGCTGCTCCAGGTCTTCTATTTTTTAAAAAATCAAGCTTGGGTTATGTGGGTCACTAGTAGGCCGGCATTTATTACTCATCCCTAGTTGCACTTGAGAAGCAGGTAAGCTGCCTTGAACCACTGGAGTCGGTGTGGTGAAGGCCCTCCCCCTATGCTGATGGGTTGGGAGTTAGAAGACTTTGACCCAGTGATACCATGTGGACTGACTGATGATGATGTGTGGCTTTGATGGGAATTCGGAGATGATAGTTTTTCTAGGACCCTGATGCCCTTGTCCTTTTTAGATGGTTGAGGTTGTGGCTTTGGGAGGTGCTTTTATATTGAGCTATAGCTTTGAATATTGCTGCATTGTGTTAGGATCTTTTGTGGCATCAGAAGTCACTGCCACAGTGTCTAATGACATCCAAAAATAGTACAACAACTGAATATAACACCCCCACCCCCCAAGTGCTATGCTGAGGAGGGAAATACGGGAGTGGGTTTTGTGGGGGTCGGAAGGGTGGAAGAAAGAGTGATGGGAAGACAAAAGCTGGATAATTTTGGTGGGTGGCTTAAATAATAGTAGCATTGGATAGGGAGATGGTGAATGAACAGTTTTGAGGGAAATGAGAAGGGAAAGGAGGAAGAAAATAAAATGTAATACAGAGAAGGTGCTAGCTGATTTAATATACCATTTTGAACCAGGTAGGAAGTAATTGAGAGGGAGGAGTGCTATAATGGAGTAGGAGAATACATCTGCAAACTGTAGTTGAGGATTTTGGAGTGCAAATTGTTGTAATTTAGCCAGAATGAGCCATTTCTAATATAAAAATTACATATCCCAAATGCACCCAAGGAAAACTTGCAATTAAGTAAACATACCTGCTAGTGATGGAGGTGATGGTCAAAAGGTCAGAGTTGTAGAATGAGAGGCTTCATGGGTGTGGGAAATTCTAGGGCTGGAACATGTTACAGCAATGGGGAGAGATTAGAATACGTGGACGAGAATTTTAAATTGGATGTGCTGAAAGTCCTAGAGCCAGTGTTGGCAAGGTCAGAGGTGAGGATTTGGTCTTGGCAGCAGAGTTTTGGATGAGCTGATGCATACAGGGGATGGAAAAGCATTGGAATAAGTAACTCTGGAGGTGGCACCAGTTGGCAGAGCCATTTAGAGGATAGCCAATTCCAAATATTCTCTCTCTTTTTGACTATGTTCAATGCAAGTTAGTAAAGTTTCCTATTTGTTCTCAACAGTATTAGTAAAAAGAAAGAAAATTTGTCTAAACTTATCTGCATAAAATCTCTCAATGGTAGTAGATAATTTTAAAGTTATGAATTCCCAAATGGCAATGAGTAATAATACAAATGTAAAACACTAGATCTGGAGATCCAACAGAAAATGCTGGAAATACTCAGCAGGTCTATGAAGAGAGAACCATAATGTCCACTGGTCAGTACACTTTCAGTGTTCATCATGGAACACTGCTATCCAGCAAGATAGAACACTGCTATCATGCAAGATGTGGCCCAGTGATGCTTTGGGCTTGGATAGAAAGTTGTTTAATGCTATTATTGTTGATATAAAACATTTAAAAACTCAAGAGTGTGTTACATAGGTTTAATTATATAATTATTGAGTATATATTAGAAAGGAGCTGAACTCTAGTCTGTTCATTGTTTTACATTCTTTGCACTTGTACTCTGATGTTGATTGTTCACTTTCTCCACCTTGAGTTGGCAGGACACATTGGTGTGAAGAATTGTGTCCAAATGTCATCATGGACTCTTGGTTCCTACACTGTACCACCCTTTTTTCCAGAATGGTACTTTGTGCTAAAGTATTATTGTATCAAGTAATGACCTTTCTACATGGCTACACAAAAAATGTATTAGTGAAAAATGAATTCCAATGTACGTTGAAAAGACAATTTGTAGATGTAGCACATTTTGAATTTGGGTTTCAAATCTATTTAATATCGCATTTTTGGGTCTGGAACAACAAAAGATTTAAAAGAAAACCTGGGATTTACATGGAAGCTGATGAAATCCACACAGGAATGCATACAGTGTTTCAGACGCATTACATTTAAAATGTAGTCGCTTTTACCTTGTAGGAAAACGCAGCAGAAAATGTGCACACCAAAAGATACCACAAACTGTGTTGAGGTGAGTGACCATTCAGTCTGTAGTGGTGGTGGTTGAGGAAAATATCTTGGCCAGGACACGAGCACTTACTCTTCAGATGTTTTAATATCCATGTAAACTGATGTGAAGCAAAGGTCTTGAAGATTCGGATTTTGCCATGGTAATGATGGCAAAACTATCAACAAAACAACTGCATCACTGTTTTACTCCAGCAACTTTGGAGTTTGCACATGCACAGAATAACATGGAAATCTAGAAGTTGCTGTTGATGATTCTGCACTTTTCCATTGGGTGTGCTGTTGAGATTCCCCTCCCCTCCCCAAACTGCAATACATGGAAATCATTTGAATTGATGAGAACAGCCACTATTGTGCTATAAAAATGATTTTTTAAAAGTTTATTAACTTTATAATTACTGCTAAACACTCAGACTTGCCCTGAAAAGCTAATTTTCTATATGCGGAATGTCAGATTTCTCCATAATAAAATATCACCTTTTTTTGAAAAAAACTTAACTAAATTTGTTTTTCTTAGTTTAGTTTCTATTATAATCCAGTTATATATTGTGCTGTCTGAAAACTTAAACTAAAAGTGAAGGATATTAAGTGCTTTTAATTTCCTAGTTATGTGAATATTTCAATGTGGTTGTTAACTGCTTGCTAACACCTTGGCATGCAGCAGCAGTGCTATCTCCTTGACCTGGCGCCAGATTTGAACTGCTGTTGGGAAAGTGAAAAGCCACATCTCGGATTGCTACACCTTTTATAAGCAGCTTTCTTCAAGGTTAGTGGCAAATGCCCTTGTTTTACGTGTGACGGCAAAATCTGGGCCATCTTGCCTAAAGAACGACATCTAACTGCAGACAATTCCCACAGGACTGCAGTGAGTGTCAGCCTAGATTATAAACTCAAGTAAGATTTGAACCCATAACCCTCTGACTCCAAGAGAAGAATACTATTAACTGTTGCACTTAAATTGTAAATTTTATGGGTGGATAACATGCTATTCTGAAAATTAGGCTTTGAGAATGAAAGATTTAATCAGGCAGCTGGTCATTGAAACATTTATGCAGGCTGCTTGCCTCCATTTTAAAAAGGTTTCTATTTTTAACTGCTGTTGGTTGGGAGAATAGGCAAATAAAGGAAATTAAAAGGATGGAAGAAGGAGCAGAAGTATTGCCCCCAAGCCCAAGAAGCTAATGTTGTTAAAAGATCAGGATAATGGGAAGGAGGTAACCCTGAATTGATGAAACGCATGATGAGCAATGTCATAATAAAAGGAAAGCGTTAGAAAAGTTAGTTTAACTGGATATGTCCAAGGATACAAAAGGGCATTGAGAAAGAACTACGGTATTGGAGGCCCCTCAAGGTATTGGTTGGGGGTGGTGCTGGGTGAGGAGGTGTGGGAGCAAGGAATTCGATTTTGATTGAGGGCCTAGTACAGGGGACCATGGCTAACATAAAATTAACTCTAAGAGATTTAGGATCAAGTTCAGGATAAATGGGTGGTTGTAGGGCTTTTGTTTATACCTCAGGAGTTCGTGGTTGAAGTTGAAGCCATGTCAAAGTTTAAGAATTGTGTTAGCTATGTGCCTAAAGGAAAAGGGGTTTAAAAGATATGGAACTGAGAGAACACATGGAACCAGAGTGATTGCTCATCTGCAGGATAAATATACATCTGAACTTATTTGGGTCAAAAGTCCACATTTTGTAACTACATTGTCTTGTTCATGATCTTCTATCAGTATGACTAAAACAGCGATTGAAAATCGCTCACTTTGGGGAGCAAATCTCCCCTTGACAATAATGGTAACTAGTACATCCTCTTAGCTGAACAAAGCTAAATTTGTAGAAGCCACATGCTTGGTTATAAAGTGATTGAAACAATGACTACTTTACTATTTGACCAGTATTAAACTCGAATCTTTTTTGCTAACTAATTGCATTTCTTTATGATATATCCATAATTGGATCCAATCCTGAATACCATGGGCTGAATTTTCGTCTCCCAGTGGAGGTTCAAATTGGGCCGCAAAATACTGAATTCAGGTATTTTGTCGGGAAAAACCATTTTCCTATGTCCTTTCCCAACTTCTCACCATTTTGATGTGACCTTTTGGCAGGTTGAGAAGTACTTGGGTGCAAAAGCACATGCGCCTCTTCTTCTGAGGTCGGGTCCCCTTTGTGAGAGCTACAGGAAAGTTGTATTTGCTGCCACAGAGAATTTTTGTGTACTAGTGTGGGCTTTGGAAGCCCTAAGCGCATATCCTTGTAGAGTTCATGACCACTGAGGGAAACTTGCTAAAGAGTCAGGAACATTCTGAAAGAGAAGTTAAATGTTTTGGTACCTTCATGTGTCATTGTTAGATGCTGTACTGGAACGTAATTATGTTTTAATGCAGTGATTCTTCATTGGGATCTGTCCTGCAAAGGTAAGTTGACCCTTACATTGGCCACCATTGTATGAGTGTTGTCATCATTACAGTACTTTTTTTCTATTGGAGAAAGTGCTATATGCATTAAAAATTTGTTTTAAAAAGTCCTATCAACCTCTGCTGTCATATTTTGTGCTGTGATTGAAATCAACTGACAACCCTGGCTGTTTATTTTAAAAAAAAACTCTGCTTTTGAAAGTTTGAAAAAAAACTCTGCATCTGCCCCCCTCCAGTGATTGACAGGCTTTGGGCTGGAATGGAAATTCTGTTCCATCGGCATTAGGCAATGTAGCTGGAAGCTTTTATGACTTGTGGCCATTATGAATGCTTGATATGGTTTCAAATGCTGATAGCTTCAGCTCAGCAGGTAGTTTACTGATCCAAGAACAGTTGAGGGTGTAATAACGCAATATACCTTTTAATGTGGTTCCTTGTTTGATTACAAAGCTAATAGGCTCCAAAAGGATTACATTTTTTTTGCACTGGAGTAGTTACTTTTTCTTTCCAGTGTCAATGATAGCGTGTTTGAATTCAGGATTTTATTAGATTGTTTGAGGTTTAATTTTTTTCCCTATTGATTTTAAAATTAATTCCCACTGCTATTGCATGTCTCTCAAGGACTCTACATGGTGCATACTGGGTGAATGGCTATGGAGGATACATGGGAGGCATGAGATGTGGCATGGTAAATCTGGGAAGGCATGGGATGGGAATGAGGTGTGTATTGATATGGAATGGGGCAACATGGTTGACCTGAGGGGGCATGGAGATTGGGATGAGTGAGATGACGTTTCGAGGGCTTTTAAACAATGTTGGAAGCTGGAGTGCCTCCACTCCCACACTCCTCCCTGAATGTCATCTTGGCCCACTGCATATAGAAGTAGCAAGTGGTGCTGAATATTGTGCAATTATCAGTAAGCACCACCACTGCTGACCTTTTATGATGGATAGCAAATCATTAAGGAAGCAGCTGAAGATGGTTGGGGTAGTGTTCGTTACAGAATGTGCCTGTTAAAGCAGTCTTTGTAACTCTTTCGAGTACAAACCCGTTTCCATCTGTTTATTCAGATGAAGTTACATTGTTTCATAGTTTGCCGTTGTGAGATTTGAACTCTTGATCTTGGGTTTACAAACCCAGTACCGTAACCACTTGGCTATTTAGGCCAAGCAAGAAGTCTTTGTAGTCTTTATGTTAACAGCAAGTCTTTATTAACTACTTGTAACTATATACAACTATACAGTAAAGAATACAGGCATGTAGCTACCTCCATCCTAATTCTTAACATGTCGCTGGCCAACACTAGGTCATGTTTCTTCTTGCATCATTGTGTGGGCAGTACTGTACCCAGTCCCACATTAACCCTGTATGTACCAGATCCTTCTTCTACACACACACACCCCCACCCCCACCGCCAAAGTCTTTAACCCCATGGATATAGTTACTTCAAGTCTTACATTTTTTTTTGTTATAAGTCTTGTGCATTTACCTTATTATCACAACCTTACTGCAATAATGTTGAATTAGCATTATTAACATTAACAATATTCTTGCTACCCCATCTCCTCCCTTCAAATGCTTGAAGTTAGAGGTTCAGGTGGCCTTATAACCCTTCCACATCTTGTTTGCTGTGCTGTTGGGAGAGTGGCAGGCTCAGTCGGTTCTTGTTTTTGGCTTGGAGGTGGGGCTGGTATTTGGGTATGCTTTCATTCTTTTCTTCCGTTGCTTTACGTTGAATCACAGCTGCTTGGTTCAACTGTTGTCACGATGGAAGGTCGCTGTTCTGCTCAATCATTTCTTGCAAGGTGGACAAAAATGATATTCGTCTCCTTGGTGCTGCTTTTTCTTTTTCGTTTGGGCCACCTGGAAGCCCCCTGAAGCTGAGGAAGACCGTTCCTGTAACAAGAAGAAGGTTGATGGTATGCTAACCTCTGCTTTTTGTTCTCTGTGGTGAGAGACTGCTACCTGATTGCAGCATCACATTTGGCTGTGGCATGCTAGCTGGAAGTTGCAATGTATGCACAGTGGTTGATGTGTTGACCAGCTGTACCATTATCATAGTTGGATAGAGGCTTCTCGGACTTCCGATTATTGCCTGGTACCACTTCCACTGGAGATGTCATGGTAATCTCATGGCCAGTGGGTGTTCTGACCATTGTGGACTTTTCAGGACCTGGAATGATAATGGACAAACCTCCACGAAGAGAGATCCAAGTCTGAATACCCCTTAGCATTTGAGCACAGGACCATGCTGTGCTCTGGAGGAAATTCCGGGCTACGCAGGCACCCCTGCTCGGAAGAGAGAAATACTGGTTACGGAAGACATACATCAGCTCAAAGAGCTGTTTACTGCCATTCTTAGGTGGTTCCAGGACTCCCCTTGCTACGTTAAGTGGAGTGTCGGTTGTTTGAAGTTGGAGGTCTTTGAGCAATGATCCCTTGTCTGGCAGAACTGGCATCTGAATCGAATCTATAATTTGTTAAATGACCATTTACCAGGATGTCAGCATTGCAAAATGAAAGAAGCACAATATTTGATCCCACCCAAGAAGCATGGCTGTGGGTCATCTGGGTTGTTGGCCTCGACCTCATGGACTGGTTTTGAGCTATCTATGCGGTGCTGGGATTTTGAGTTGCACATTTTACCAAATATCCCTGTCTGTTTGCATTGGAAGCATTGGCCAGTACTCTGCTGTGAGGGTGCTTCACACTGCAGCGCTGGCAAGGTCGCTCTGGTTTGTGGTTCAGGAATTGTTTTCCTTGCCTCTTTATGACCGTTTAAGCTGGACTGAGGGTTGGCTGCTGCCCCATATTGTTTTCTCTCCCCTTAGGATTGCACGTAGCTTGGGCAGTCTAACTAGCTGGAGTGCTTTGTCTAGGGTAAGATCACCTTTGGCTTGTAGGAGGTCAGAGTGAATTGTCTGCCACGCCCACCACAATATTTACACCTCTCTGCTGTCCAGTAGAGATCATTTAAGATGGTATCGACAAGTTTCCCAAGCAATTGGACCCTTGTTGAATTTAGCTCTTTGCAATTTTTAGTTGGATCGAAAGTTGAAATAAATATCAGGATTTTAAGACATCTTCAAATTTGACAGATGGTTCATCAATATCCTGTTGTGCAAGATGCTGTCTGCAGTTGGCCCTATTGAGTAAAGAAGTGTGTTTGCTTGTTCCACTTCTGATTTTGTTTTATTCAAACTTGAAGCAAAGCTATATCTTAAAAATATTTTCTTCCAAAGACTCCAATTTTGTGACTGGTCTGGGCTTTGGGTGAGTCCCAGTGGAGTTGCAAATGTGGAATAGTGATCCATGTTGAAGATTTTAAAAGTGAGGGTACAGTTTTAAGAGCTTTAAGAGCTTACAGGCTTCCAAGAAAGCATAAGCCATTCACTGCAGAACACTGGATTTCCTAGTTTACTGGTTTTGGTGGGCTTCGCAAAATGGCAGTAGCACACTTCGGGAAGAGGTTTCAAAAATGGCTGTATGGGTCGGCAGTCTGTCGACTTGATTTTAATCAGCAATGTAACCTTCCGAGTAGCAAGGCGTTTGAACCACAGGCTTGATGTTTAAGTATTTGGACAGTCGTGAAGTTCCTGAGAGTTGAGGTAAGTTAATTATTGAGGGCATGTGTTTGAGTCTGGTTTAACTCAAACGGTGCTTCTAACATAATTAGTAAAAGGGCTTCTCTGAACTGGCTGCAGCCTGGAAGTGAAAAGGATTTAGCTCCCCTTTACAAGTTATGAACTCTGCATGGTGAAGCTGTCTTCTGCTGCAGTAAAACTTCTGCCCTTATCTTCCAGGCTCTTCTCTCTGGATCTTTTTATGGCAAATTTTTTCAGCATCTGTAGCTTCAGAAGGGAGTTTCTTTCAGTTCAGAATCTGTTGAAAATGTTGTTTTTCTTATCGACACAGAAATGCTGAAAAACTGAGGATTTTTGATTCAGGGCTGCCACCATGTTGGGATGGTATTGGTTACCAAGCGTGTCTATTAAAGAAGTCTTCATAATCTCCTGGATGTTAACAGCAAGTCTTTATTAATTACTTGTAACTATACAAATTTACAGTAAAGGGCACAGGCATGGCGCTACCTCCATCCTAGGCCTTAACATGTCTCTGGCCAACACTGCGCTGACCCTAGGTCTAGGTTATGTGCCTCCTTATATCACTGTGGATGGTTCTGTACTCAGTCCCACATTAACCCTGTATGTGCCAGACCCTTCTATTACAGTTGGGCCTAGCCCTGAGGAACTCCTGCAATAGTGGGGAAAGTAGAATCTATAATTGTAAAAGAACAGAGGACAAATATTTGAATCTGTTTTAGGGAAGGATGGGAATGAACCAAGAGAATAACTCTTTCTCAAAACTTGCTCAAATACAATGAACTGAGTGACCTCCTGTGCTCTTAACTTTTGGTCATGTATGTGAGTGAATAAAAGAGACCAAGTGGGTTTCCACAGCAAGTATATAGGCAGCAGAAAAAAGGAGACCAGTTGGTGCAAAGCCAAATTTAAAAATGAGAAAATCATCATCAGCGTTAGATTCAGGGACTTATCCTGAAACATGTACTACAAACACAGCACAATAAAGTGGTCTCTTTTCAAATGGACTTTTAGTAGTACAAATTGTATAAGAGGTGCATTTTTTTTCCCATGTATATTCCTAAACCTTATGTTCTGTTTCTGGAATGCATTAATGTGGCTACACTGTATCATATACATTTGCCTCCATCAGATTCAAAAGTTATTATTTGACCAGTATCGCATTTCTATGTAGTGCAAGTTATCCTCAGTTTTTGAGAATGAAAACTTCTTTATTCAAGTCGAGCCTATTCGCACTTTAGCCACTGATGTTTGATGCACTACTAAAGTAGGCTGCGGTTATTTTTTTAAAAAGGGACACCACATTTACAAACACCGAGCAAACACATGGTTGATCTACCTCTAATTGTTTGTGTGGTTTCATACACATTTAATCTCAAACAGCTGTTCTTCAGGGTACAGTTTTCATAAGTCACTTTGACATTATTGAAATACAATAAAAGCAGCTTTGTGATATTTATTGTACTGTGTTTGCAGTACATGTTTCAGGATAAGTCCCTGAATCTAATGCTGATGATGATTTTCTCTCATTTTTAAATTTGGCTTTGCACCAACTGGTCTCGTTTTTTTCTGCTGCCTATATACTTGCTGTGGAAACGTACTGGTATTTAGTTGAAAAATGGTGATATTTGTGGTATTATTGAGAAAGGAGGTGGCTTCTCTCAATTTAATTTGAAGTACAGGGTATGAATTTGATTCTGAAAAGTTATGATTTCAATTAAACTGACTCTCCATGCTAGCCATTATGTAATGAGATGCTGTAGAGTGGGGTCAACTCCCATTCTGGAAGGGTGATCTTTGGAGACTTGTTTTTTGCCCTGCACAGGTGGCAATAAATGGAATAACTCCCACTCCTTTCAGAAAAAGAAAACCTAAATCCATAACTGCCTTTGTGGACCAGAGCAAATAGCAATTGATGCAAAGTAACCTTTCCCTCCAAATTTCAATTGACTTTACTGGGGATGTCCAGCAGTTCACCAGCCTAATTTAGAGAAGCCCAACATCAGATATGCCCTGTGCCTGCCCATTTCTGTGCATGCTTTGTTACCTATGCCCACTTTGGTTCATGCCAGCCTGTTGTCAATTTCCAGTCTCTAATGTCCTGTGGTTATTGATCACCAGAAGTTCACTTTGAGTTATTCTGACTTTAACTGTTGTGAATCACTGTATATGCACTTGCCTAAACCAATAGGAAACAATGTACCTGGTCACAATTATTGTATTATTTACAAGAATCTAGTGTTGGACCCAAGCACTACATTCATATAATTTGTTTTCCCTGCAGCTGGATTCAATGTATTTGCTGTATAAAGGTGTATTAAGCTCCCTTAGGTGCAGTGTAACCTCGAGGATCATTGCCTAAGGCATTCTTTGCATCAGAATGAATAAGCCTCTTTCTGATTCTTGAAAACTATTGGTATTTTAATTTTTTTTTAAATATGCTTTTTTATTGTATGTGTTTTTAAATGCTCGGCCAGCATTTATTGCCTATCCCTAATTGCCCTTGTTCAGGCATTTAAGAGTCATTGCTGTGGGTCTGGAGTCACATGTAGGCCAGATCAGATAAGGATGGCAGATGTCCTTCCTTAAAGGACATTAGTGAACCAGCTGGGTTTTTACAACAATCAACAATAGTTTAATTCCAGATTTTTATTGAACTCTAATTCTAATTCGTAGTGGGATTCAAAACCGGGTCCTCGGAGCATTACCCTGGGTCTCTGGATTACGAGTCCAGCAACAATACCACTACACCATTGCCTCCCTCACGAGTTGTACTTTGGCAAATATTTTCACTTGCCCAGCATATTCCAGTGATCCAAGTAATACTGCAAAATGGAGGGAGACCTGGAAGGGAAACAAACCTTGAACATTGTTGACCCTTTGCCAATGATGAGTAGATTCTCAAAATCTTGCTGTTTCATGTTCTCTATAATGTTGTAGTCTTGCTTTTATTTCTATTAGTTTACAGGCTTTTAGAATACATCTGCCATTTGTAATGTAGGTAAGGAATTGATACAGTTTACAAAGAAATATCAAATTGCTTGCTTTGGGAGGGATGTTGTGCCAACCACATGACCACAAATGTGAATTGGGATATTAAGTTGAGCAAGAGCAAAATATATCAAGTATGTTAAATGCACAAAGACTGAGGTGTGTGTGTGTGTGTGTGTGATATTGCTTCCCTTAATTTCAGCTGCTTTCTTTGGTGATTTTTACCCCCAGAAAAAGGTTTTTAATACTTGAAATACATAAAAACGTTTGGGCTTGATTTCTATTTTTTTTTCTGTTTAATTTTTGAATTCCTTAGCGGTGCTACTCTTTTTTACTTGCATTTTGTTCCGCAATTTACTGCTGTTCTTTTAGTCATCGCACTCATGGGACTGAATTTTATGGGGTCTGAAGAGTGGGGGGTGGGGGGGGGGGTGGTGGCGGGAGGGCTGAAAAATTCCAGTACCATGGCATTCTGCTAGTGACTAGGAAGGTGAAGGATGGCCATCCTGCACAGAGGCCAACTGTACAACTTAAGTGGCAAATTAAGAGCTTTTACCAGTGGCGGGTGGGCCCTGGCAGGTTTATGTGGGGGTCCACCTAATCAGGAACTCTGTGACCTATGGAAAGGCCCCCACAGCAGCACCCACCCTCTACTGGCCCTGGCGATCCTTACCTCACTTACCTTGGTTCCAGGGCAGTGTCCATTGTGCTACTCTGAGCTGGGTACAGTCCATCATTTCTAGTGAAGAGACAGCACCTTATCCCTTTAAAGGGGCAAGAAGCCCTGACGGCAGCTCATTAGCTGCCTGATTGGCACAGAATTTAATCAGGGCTCCCGGAAATTGCTGAGGCAGTTTGTCCCTGGCTTTCTGGCCTGTCACTGTGGCCACTGCTGCCCCAATACACTCAGTCCATGCATTCTGAAACACTCTCCCCTGTTACCTCGTTCTCCCTTTATGAAGCCTTCTGTTTGACTTGATTTTTGAACAA